>NC_092814.1:394433240-394739269 GCF_023375885.2 Dermacentor andersoni
TTGGCGCTGCATTGGTGCACCTTCATTCTATTTAGCATATTATTGGACTGGCTGAAGACTGGCTGGTCTCTGGGTGGAATTGAGAACTATCTAGACACCTGGAAGCTTGAAGACAGGCCTATAGCTGACACAGTAACACCAAGAACTGTTGAGTGGCAATGAACTGTGCAATAGCCCCAGCATCAGATGTTCCCAGAACATTTACAGTGTAGTGAAATGTATATGCTTTTGTTTGGGACTGTATGGCTACAAATAAAACAAATGTACTTTCCTACGAAATAAGGTGAATTCCCGCCAAAAATTGCATGTTTTTATTAATAATTAATACGTTCAAACTTGCGCTAATATTGACTGTAAGAAAATATCGATGAATGGCTCTTGCAGTGTAGAAATCACTATTGGAAATGTTTTGTTTGTTTTTAATTTTTCTGTCAATTTTCATGCTAGGAGGTTTATGAGATAAGTGCAAGAATTTTTAATGTGTATTCATGCTCACTTAATGCTGATCTTTGGTTTATGCAGTAATCATTTTCTATGAAGTAATTTCTGAAGTAGATTTATGTCATCACAATTAGTGCAGGCAACGTATCTTGACTGCGCTTAAGAAGCATGTGTTCACAAATGCCCGATAGCTTTAGGGCTCAAACTGGCAGGTTGATTGAAGGTGACTTCCTTCGTGCAGTGACCACGACCATTATTATTTGATGCTGCAAAAACTGAAGGGTGGGAAAGCAGCAAAAGACACTTGATTGCAGGTGTGAGTAGGTTTAGCTATTGCTTTATGTCCACAGGGTGCTCAACCCTTTGGGGAAGGTTACTAACCACGTGTCACTTATGCTCTCAGTCTCGGCAAAGCCGGCATAACTTTGATGGATCAGTAGACAAAAGCCGCTGCTTGAAACCAAATTCAAAATGCCTTTGTCAGCTTTGCTGCTGTTGTTGTATACAATGACATTTGCATGAAAGTTTAATAGGCAATGGTAGGATGCTGTGTTAATACCGTTGTGACACTGGGCATTTTAATGTCATTAAATTCGAATGACATTCAGTGCAACGAATGACATTCAACCCATGAGGGTGTTACACAGGAAAGATTGCGTCATTCGGTCATGATATCAGTGGCAATCATTCCAAAATAATTTGCAAGAATAGAACAAGGTGTATGTGAGTGTCTGAAAAGTTCATCTATTTTAAAATAAATATGGAGCGTCGCTTCACTGAAATAACACGCACATAAAATTTCAATTTCACAATCTGGCCACCATAAACCATGACAAGGTATAGCCGGCTTAGCAGTCAGCCGATAAATGCAAGAAAAACGACATGACTGACATAGCAGAGCTGAACGACGACTTGCATTTGTGCACCAGTTGGGCCCTTCGATGAACCCCTTATCAACCAGCATGGCTTCGTCAAATCCAAAGAGAGAAAAAAATTATGCAGATCTCAGCCACTGTGCGAATTGACGTAAGCGAAGCTTTCTCTGCTGGTTGCTTTGACTGACGATAACTACTGGCGATGTTGACGGCGAAACCTTAATTTCTTCAACATTTAGTCTAACACGAGAGTTGTGAGTTAACGTTGAAAGTTACCTCGCGTGGACCACTGCTGTTTGTCTGCGTAGTATACAGAACACACAGGGAAAGATCTTTCCTTGAAGCGTTGTTTTGCACCATATTTCATAACCTCCGAGAGGGTTGAGCATTGTCATTGCCTCAACTGGCATATGGCATCGTGATACAGGTACTAAACTTTAATTGGATAATGGGGCTATACGCGCCAAAACCACAATCGGAATATGCGGCACGCCGTAGTTGTGGATTTTTGACACCGTGACGTTTTTCAATGTGTCCCGAAATCGAAGTGCACGTGCGTAAGCTGTTTTGACCCCACCGAAATGCGGCTGCCGCGGTTGGGATCAAATCCAAGACCACTAGCAATGCCATACCCGCAAAGCTACCGCGGCGCGCGCCGAAGTGCTGATTTCACGGTCAACTACTTGCGTAGGGTCGCCTGGGCCCTGTGGTGCGCTTTAATTATTGCGGCTCTGCTTCTGCACACCCTGTGTAATTGGTCTGCTCAACATAAGTGCATGGTGTTTATATTTCCTAAATGGCAGGAACGTTCTGTACCGTACCTTGAACTTAAGCTTATTCAGTTTCCCTGCAACCGCTGTAAGTGGGGGGGGGGAAGTTTCTCACGTCAACCTTCCTCCCCCCCTTGTATGGGAACTGCCTCTTCTCCTCCCTCGTCTCTAAAGTTCTGCGTCCCCTCTGAACTTGCACGTCAGTAGATGGGGAAGTGCTGCAGTTTCTGCAAGGCTTTTGAGTGGGATCGCAGATAATTACAGCTGTCAAGGGGCTAAGGTGGCAACACCCATGAAGCTTCAGAAAGCATTGTGCACATTCGACGTGGCGGAGCTACACGAGTTTCCTGTTTCCCTTTCCCCTCTGACCCGCCCCTTTCCTGTATGCACACGCTCTGAACCACGCCCCGACGCCGCGGTGTGCCAGATAGCAGTAGACACAGCAGCAGCCACAGCAGCAGCAGTGGGAAAGTCGAAGGAAGAGGCAAAGAGAGCTTCGCTTTAATACAGCCGCCTACACCCCGACCTTGCGGGTGGAACAGTCTAGAGACTGGCATCACACACAGACAAACACATACCAACACCTCAAAATACGGCCACCTAACGTGGACATGTAAACTGCGGCCCCCGAATTCCAAATTCTTGGCAAATGCCAAGTAACAGGCAGTGAGGTTCTCGAACTGATGGCATTAATGGCATCTAATGGCATCTAATGTGATTAAGTGTCGCTGTGTAGCAGCCTAATAATTTCATTCGATGTAATGCCTTTCAGTTCGAATGACATTAAAACGTTTAAACGAGAAGAGAGGGGATTAACCGAGGGGCCCGATTTTCATTAGTCATATCATAAGAAGCCAACAAACACTGACACCAAAGACAAAATAGGGGAAATTACTTGTGCTTAATAAATGAAATAAAGAAACGATAAATTAATGGAAACTAAAGTGGATGAAAAAACAACTTGCCGCAGGTGGGAACCGAAACCACAACCTTCGCATTAAAACGTTTAGTGTAACAAGGGTATAAATGACAGTGAGGGAGCATGTTAAAAACAAGTATAAAAAAGAAAAGGGGAGTATTGCTGCATTTGTGTAGCATGCACTTGTGAGCCTCTACTTGCCAGGAGATAGATGCTTGGCAGGAAACCAAGAGGGATGACTCCTGTTAGAACCATTTTTAGTCTAAGAAAGCGGACTGTTTGTAGCAGCGATCCAAATTCACTTTTATTTGTCTGTTCTTTTAATGTGCCCTCGCTTGTTGTGACTTGAAATAGCTGTTTTGCACATGCTGTTTGCTTAACTTATACCACATATTTCTCCCTTTGTTTTCTTTTTCATGGTACCTTCAACTTTGTATTGCACACTAGCCCATGGGGAAGTTTTTCTGCAAGTGTGTATGGTTGCAGTACTAAGTCATATAATTCTTAGCAATGTGCTTCACTTGGTGGCTATTGCGCACAGTGATAGGAGGTGACATTGTCATTTTTACGAGCACTTTTCTCCTATGCATTCACTTGCGCGCAATCTTGTAAAACTTTTTTATGCCTGTAATAAATGAGGAACATGTATAGCATAAGTATACGCTGTTCCTGCTGCGGTCATTGTATGTGCCAACTGTGAACACTTCGGCAGTGTTGTTGCCTTCTACAGCTGCGTCTCCAGTCTACAGCTGCTATCTAGGTGTACCATTGTTCTGGCCAATGTGTACGTTAGTGTGTCCGACGAAGCTAAACTTAGTAAAAAGCAATTTGTGACCTCCACCATTTTTAATTGTCAGCCTCAACTGCAGATTTGAGTGTTTGGACTCTGTCGTAAATGTTACATATATTACAACCATTAGGGAAAGAGTTTATGATGTTCACTGAATAAAACTGCGTTTGAAAAGTGGTTACCGAGCACGTGTGCATATATCTATATACCGTATTTACTTGAAAATAGGTTGAACACGAATAAATTGAACTCGCTAAGAGATGAAAATTTATAATTCAAATTTAGATTGAGATGTATCTTTTTGAAAAATAAATTTTTGAACATCACGCATTTTTTTGCACGGTTACTAAATTTAGCTCGGCTACTGGGCTACTCAGTTTTTGCTCGGCTAATAAATCTCTGTGGTTCATCCTACAAGCAGCATTCCCGGTAGATCTGTCAAAGAAGTTGCCTTAGTCAGACGTTTCGCAGGCATCCTCGGCACCCCAAACGATGTCCTTGATGCCGTCGAGAGCATTGGTTTTGCAGAAATTCCTAAATCTAGTCATGGTAATCTCCAGACTGGCTTTACGACGGGCGCGACAGAGAAAACTTTGTACTTTTGCTAGCTTTGTTAATGAATACAGATCCACAGCTAATGTTGCTTAACATTTAGAAAAACAAAGGTTGAGCTATACTCGAATAAACGTGGCAGTTCTTTAGTGTATTACCTAGCTAAGGGAGCATTGCTTCAGTGTAGTGTTTGGCTTAAGCAAATAATTGTCGAGAGTGGTTAAGTATTAAGCATGCTTGCTGCACAGGCAAGATCACTGCACTGCTTTGCCTCCAGTACCTGCCAAATGTACTACCCTTTTTCGATTGGCAGTCAACCATAATTTCCATAAAAATATGAGTATTGCATTCTGCAGCTATTCTAAAACTTATCACGGAAATGTGCATGACCATAGTATGAAGCTGAATGAAAAGAGTTAATTCTCTGCTCAATAGGAATGGTGCGATTGTTCGGCCATCGTTAAGCATGGGACGCAGAGTTTGCTGAGCTCTCTATTCACCCATGCTTTAGATAAACCAAGCCAAGTCTGCACCCATAAATTTTCTGTCTTTGTGCAATGTAATCATTTCCATATGGTTGTAGTTGTGTTACTCCCATTCTGTAATGGTGCATTTATTTTGTCTGTCCTGTTACTTGGACAGGTGAGCTGTATCTATCTTGTATTATGTGAACTGTCGTACTCCTGGCTGCAAGTGTCAACTTTTGTATGGTGACTATGTGATACTGATCTGATTTTTATTACTGTACTTATAGTTCATCTTAGTTGTTTTTGCCCAATCTGTTGTTCTCTATTGTTGTCTCCGTGGGCTCGAAACTTTTATGTAATTTTTTGAACAAAGTGTTGTGCATGAGATCTGATCACTTTGCCCTTCGTTTTTAACATCCTGATTTGGTTCATTAGTGCAGACTATATAATAAATGGTCACTTGAAAATTGACTACTTTTTGTGTTTTTTGTTACATGTGCTACCCTAGGTCAATTTTAAAATTACGCTGAGGGAATTGCATATAACACTGGTTGTAATTGAAATGGACTAGTTTTTCAAATCTGGCAGCTCATATAGGCATTTGTAGTATGCGAGCATTTTCCAAGTGAGGGGTTGTGTGCATGCCGTTTTTATTCACAGCATTTTCGCAGATGTAACATTCGCAACCATACAGTTCGACGAAGTCACTTTAATTTGAAACCCATATGTAATGTTTGTATATTCCTGAAGAATAAAAATAAAACTGGTTTATTCACAAATTGAAGTGAAATTTGTTTTCATTTCTTAAAAGGAGGAAAAGGGCCACAGGCAAAACGCTATGCGCGAAATAGCTTGAATGCGCTGCCGCCGCCCACGCAACTTGGCCTGACAGCTCCGTACGAAGTCAAAAACAAACATAACACAATCTAGCAGCGGTGATCGATTTGCAAAGAACGAAACATCCTTACGCGTTTCCGATTAGTATTATCGGGTGCAGAGCGGGGTGTGCGCGCTTTTTCCGAGGTCGGTAATTAACATATTTGGCGATTTCAATTTTCCAAATATCGATTGGTGGACGCTCTCCGTATCGGCCACGGATGCGGCCGCACATACCTTTGTCAGCACTTGTCTTGACTTTCCATTAACCCAACTTGTTAGTCAACCAACACGATCCACTGCAAGTTCTGCCAATATACTAGGCTTAGTTTTAACTAAAAATCCTGATATATTTTCCGCCATAACTTGTGAAGAAGGCATCGCTTACCATGATTTTATCACTGGATGCATTACCTTTTGCGTGAGCAAAAGAACAATTACCAACAAGAAAGTAACATGTTACGGTAAAGCCAATTTCGACGCAATTAACAAGGAATTAACGTAATTTTCAGATCAATTTCTGCATGATTTTCATTCACGCTGCATTGAACAGAACTGGGTCCTCTTTAAAGATACCCTCAGTTCTCTATGTTATCCTATCCTATTCCTATGTTATCCATTTCCTACAAAAGCAGTTCTCCTTGGTTTACCAACAAGATTCCGCGGCTTAATATCAAGAAGAAGAGACTGTACAGCAGGCAAAACTGACTGGTCTCACGAGTGCGCATGATAAACACAAAGCGGGTGAAGAGGCTTACAAGGCATTGCTAAATTTTACTCGAGATAACATTTTTCTCATGATTTACCACCCATATTAAACATATAACGCGTCGCTTTTGGCGCGTTGGGAACCCTGGAATTGGCCCTGACATCAGTCTGATTATTATGGTGTTCCTATCCCCGATTCAGATTGCGCTCAAATTCTTAATGATACGTTTGTAACAATTTTCACTCATGAGAACGTTAACTCATTGCCAACTTTAAAGGCATTAGTCAGAAGCACAATGCACGAGGTAGTCATCAGTGAGTCTGTTGTTTTATCTCTACTAACCAATCTTATTACGTCATCTAGTGCCGCCCATCTAGGTTTCAATAATAATTTTTTAAAGAATGCATCGCATAGTATTTGTTCTATGTAAACCACTCTATCTTCCCAGCACTATCAACTGGCTGTAATCCTAATGACTAGCGCATTGCTAAAATAATACCCATTTTCAAATCAGATGATCGTGTTTCTCCGCCTAATTATCGTCCCATCTCCTTAACCAGCACTATTTGTAAATTACTCCAACATATACACAGTCACCTACTTCCTTGAAGACAATAAGATTATTTTTAAGCATCAGCACAGTTTTTGCAAGGTCTGCTTATGCGACACCCAACTTGCCCGATTTATTAACGACATGCACGCACTGCTAGATGCTGTATTTCAAGTTGACGCAATATTTTTAGATTTTTCTAAGGCATTTGAAATTGTTCCCCACCATAGGTTGTTACTTAAACTTTCACAGCTTAACATTCACCCTACTATAATGGCATTGATCACCGGTTTTCTCTCATCTAGAATGCAGTTTACATCAGTTAACAATTCCAACTCATGTTATGCTGATGTTACGTCTGCAGTTCTACAAGGCAGCTTACTTGGACTTTTACTATTACTAATCTATATTGACGATTCACCCAGTTGCGTGTCATCCAAAATCAGGCTCTTTGCAGGTGATTGTGCACTTTATCAATGTGTAACAAGTAACTGTGATACCCACTTACTACGAACTGACCTGGACGCAATAGGTACATGGTATCCAAATTAGTTAACGCCATTAAATATTTCCGAAACTAAACGCTTGTCTTTCACCAATAAGCCACAAATTCCACCCTCCTACTTCCTTGATAACAACTCTGTGCAACTTGCCACCACTTACAAGTACCTTGGCATCAATCTTCAGTCAAATTTAACATGGAGTAATCAAATTAATCTTACCCTTGCCTCTGCAAACCGTACTCTAGGACTTAAGAAACATAACTTAAAAGCCGCCCCATGCATGTTAAAAAACTTGTGTACAAAACATTGATGCGTCCTAAACAAGAATACGCGTCTGCTATCTGGAATCCCGAACAAACTTATATCATCAGTAACATCGAAGCCTTGTCAAACCGGGCTGCGCGTTTTATTTTATTTTTTTTTCATATTATTCACGTTACACCAGCGTCACTTCGTTAAAGAATAAACCTGAGTTGAACAACTTAGCACTTCACCGTAGAATTTCTTGCTTATCACTTTTCCATAAGCTTTATCACCATGCTCC
This sequence comes from Dermacentor andersoni, assembly GCF_023375885.2. Taxonomy (NCBI): domain Eukaryota; kingdom Metazoa; phylum Arthropoda; class Arachnida; order Ixodida; family Ixodidae; genus Dermacentor; species Dermacentor andersoni. The sequence continues at coordinate 394,441,237 of NC_092814.1, forward strand.
TCTCCAGGATGATTTCTTGCAGTCACCACCAATTTTCTTTTCACGTCGTGACCATCCATACAAAGTCAAACGCATTAACTGCCAGTCATACCATTATGCATATTCGTTCTTACCGCGCACAATAACTGAACGGAACGCATTATCATGACACGTTGCTACGGAACCAGACTTTACTAAGTTTCAAGATTTAATTCGCTCACGACTTGTCAACTAATCTTCTTCTTATTATTATTTTGGCACATTTACAGTGTTTTCGATGTTTGTTGCTGTTTGCGTTTCATTGCAGTTGCATATTGTTCTCCTAATATGTACTAATGTTCTCTCTGGAATTATTCTGACTTTTCTCGTATATTACTTGTTTCACTGTACTGTTACTTTTGTTATATTCTCATTTTTAGTATGATGTATAATCTAAGACCAGAGCCTGTGATCTCTCCCCGTGTAATATTCTAGTAATGAGGGCGTTAGGGGGTTTTTATTATTAAATTTTTGAATAAATGATACGCTTCCCAGAACATCGACCGTACGCGCATATGATATAGTCTCGACCGGTTGCTGCAAAGCTTCATTCTTCCGAAGTGCGCCCGCATGCAAGCCAACTGATGAAACATCTTTTGCGATATGCGCATACACGCGTAAACACGTCATTGCCATAAAGGAGGACACGTATGTAGGACTGTTTTAAGCGTTTTCAAACAAGGTCGGAACGACATAAGAGCACGACACCTTGGCAACCAATCGCGATGTCTTTCCTTCTTCATTGCTGACTCACAATATCAATCCGGCAGCATCGATCCTTCATTAGGATACAATTAATGCGAATACCTGGGGTTTGGTGTCGCCTCATGCCTTCATAAACGCAAGCATGAGCTAACATGCATCGCCTCGGCGACGCCTATGTTACATTGTCCATCTAATCGCTGCCGCCATGTTGACGCTCCCTCAGTGGCACCTGCTAGTCAGTACTGCAAACCGCAATACTGACGGTGTCGGAAGGCTGCAAGCCGGCACCTATCGTTGCAAGCAGCATTGCCATCGGTGTCAGAAGGCTGCAAGCAGGAATTCTATCGTTAGAAACAAGACTATTGTCGTTGTAAATACGAATTGTGTCCTTTCATCAAAAGCTTCTTCACGGATTTTTTGACACAGTAGGTTTCCTATACTGCTAGCAGCCTTGGCGGATGCGAGGACACGCGATAGCTGAGCTTAAAGATACAAAATTTACCCGAAGTTTTCGATGTCACATTACGCAATATATTGCAGCTGTGCTGCTAGGCTAAGACTCATATGGCGTCGATAAAAACGTCCACTCTAAGACCGCTATTTTACTGCCGATGCTGCCGATACGACGGCTCTGTTTGCTGGATCCCTCATGCCACGTCACGCCGATGGTAACCCGAGTACTTCCAGGCCCCGATGTACTTAAAAGCAAAGTAATCGTGCGAATTCCAATGCTTTGTTCAGATGCTTCTTCCAGGCGTGCATGCACGGTCTTGCTTCCCCTCGCCCAACGTTTTCTAGTCGCACAAAGGCTGCGAGCACTCTATTGATCTGAGCGTGCGAGGCGTCTTGCCCGGTAATTTGGCACAATTAGTGGCCGCTGCTCACACGCCACGCCGTCTCTCGTCGCTGTGAGAACAATGGTCTCATTACCTGCGCAAGTAATTAAAATATGCGTTTCTTACAATCAAACTATGTGCGTTAATGACGCTACAAGCGAGTGCGTCACAAAGAAAACAAGGCTTGCAGATCGAGACACACCTCTAATGCACTCTGTGGGCTGCAGTCGGTTGCATCCTAGCTGTTTGAAAAAGCGCAGCTCACTCATTTGAGAGTGATAAAACAACCTCCTCTGTGTTTCAATAGCAACTAAGCGGGGCGTGCCGCGACGCCTGCAGTTCGCGTGCCCGAACAACACGTCAACCACGCCATTTTCCTCCATGCTTTACGCGCTCATTCGATGCCTTTAACTTTCCAGCCACTGCCCGCCTCCCCACTTCCAGACGTGTGTCACGTGATGCTTTTACACACTACACAAATAAACAAAAACACGCGGATGCGCATTTCTTGCTTATCATCCAGCGCATTTTCATCTGTATATGTTTCCACTCCCATTCAATGGGCGTACAATATAACTCCCCTTTAGGTGTACGGCCTACAACGGGAGTTCCGTAACGTGCCCAACTTACTTTCATTTAACCGGGAGGTTTTGAATAAATGTACACAATGAGACATTTATTATTTTTATATGGGAGCATTTGCAGCAAAATTACGGTGGCTATAGCGAGTTTTTTATATGATTCAGACAGTATATTGACGGAATTAAATGCCTACCAGGTTGCGTGCGGCGAGCTCGTAGCGAAATGCTTGATGGTGAAGGTTATGCGCCTACACACCAAGAAGAAAAAGGAGTATCTCTTACTCTTTTCGAAGAGTCTGGACTCCCAACGTATACGCCACACTTCGGGGAGGACATCCGAACTCTCTTTCCGCAGAGACTCCTGAGACTATGTGTGCTGTATACAACATGGTCACTTAACTCCTCACAAACTAGCCATGCACATTCTATTCTAGTAGTCTTATAGTCCCTCTCAAGAGGGTCGCCAGACTACTGCTGAGGGAGTCCGTTAACTAGTCTACATGAGTCAGACGACTCAAAATAGTGTCACATGACCGCGGCTGAAGTATTCAGCTAACTATTCTTGATCAATCTGATGACTCCAGCAGTATGTGCTAAGTTACCCTTGGCGCGTGGTGCAGGACTCTTGCAAATAGAGTGAAATAACTAATCCACGGAAGTCGTTCGACTGTTGGCTGGCCTTGTTGAGCCGCTTTTCAAAATTATTGAAAAGCTTTTGCCGACAGCACAAAGTCACTTCTCAAAAAGACTATTGTGAAAAGCCAACATAGCATTAAAGAGTCCATAGTGAACTTGCCAAAAAGCACATGGCAGGTTAGCAACAATGAGTGAATATTTCATCACCTATTTGTTATTGTCTTCTGGAAGTGTCAAATGTAACAGTTAGCAGAGCATCACTATGAACGCAAGACAGCCCTCTTTCCTATTAAACTGGTATCAATGGCCAACCAAGCAAAACAGTCTTAAATAAACATCCAAGATACACCTTGCAGCTGCATATGAATGGCACTGCAATGCGACTCAAAACGACAACGACACCGGAAATTGTAACTCATGCAAAAGTTCAATTCACCAAAGCCCAAGTCTCTTATTACATGTCAAAAGGTTTTCAAGCTAAACCTTCATTACTGCTCTCACCGACCTATTTTTATTTAGAACTTACGATTTAACCTCCCAAGCAAGTAAGGTACACATACCATATAAAAAGGGCTCCACTGATGCAAAAAGCAGACCGAGATAATGAAGTGCAATAAAAACAATATTCAACTTAGGTTACACAATCTATACATTACGAAATGCTTCCTGAAAAGAACTGTTTGGCAAAAGAGAATCCAATTTAACAGTAAACACAGCTGTCTTACCTTATAGTACTCTAGTTGGCACTTTTCCCAAACAACTCGCACATGTTTCATAACTTGAGAGCGTGAGTTCAAAATTGATCTGAAAAACACCTACTTCAAAAGCTGTGCATCACATTTATTATTTCATACAATGTGCAAGAGTGCATAAAAACTTAGTTACAATATTACAAAAATAAATACCGCCATATTTATATTAAACATTGTATTTACGTTTACAAACATATTTTACAAGACTAAGTATAACAGCTGACAGTGACAGTTTGACAGACTGCAATAAGCACCCATACAAAACTTGCCATAAAGCAAACACGCTGGCAAAATATATAGCATTGGTAACTGCATTTTGTTACGACAAAAATAGCGATTGAATGATGAGGACGACGAAGGAAGCAGAATAGGTTATAACGAAACTCTACCCAGCTATACACCCGCAGCTGTAACAATACACATGGGACATCAAGAGCCGAAAGACAAAAAGAGGAAAGTATGAGGAATGGTTCTTTTACTCATCACAAGTCATCTTATAAGAGCAGATTATGTACCGGCTGTAATCTACCCTCAGTGAATACATGAATACGTTACATTGGCTGACACAATTACACGTCCCTCATATAACGTTCTTGTGATTTTCCGATTTGTAAATTTGCAAGCATGATTGACTTACGTAAAGCCTCCGTATGGCTCGGCGTATATAGAGAAAGTGTTCCTATGAACACTAGAGGTCAAAGAAGATTGACTGGCACTTAACCCTAACTTTTAATTCTTTTATCTTCGTCTTCATGACTACCCACCACAGTAGAATTTTGTGCAGTGAAACACATACACACAATGCACTGTGCGCAACCAAGTGTAAATACCTGTTCTAGATTTCTACCTTTCTCTTGTGTGCCTTTAAGGTAACATTGACGCTTTGGCCCGTCTGCCCAGTGTATGCGTTCCCACACAACAGGAGAAGATGATAAACCACATTAATGGGGCATGAAATAAAACATTTGCTATGCTTAACTTTGCACTGCCGCTCCAACCTAGAGTGACTTTTTTCTTTCTTTTGCTCTCTAGCACAGATGCTACGCAGTTAATTTCGTGCTGAAAGCAACTCTCGCACCATAGCGGGATGTCACATTGTTGTTTAACATTCTAAGCAAACCTTTGGTTATACGGGACAATGGAAAACTTATATTTTTGCTTTGTATCGTTATCCTCTTGTTGACCTTTAACTTTAGACACTTTGCTACTTTTTTGCAGGTGCAAACAAACCATCACCCCTCCTCAGAGCAAGGTAGAACGCTAGAACAGATATTCATAATTTAGGTGCCCACTCTACATTGGGTGGACATGTTTTAGTATACGAAAAAGATACTTGGCAGCTAAACATAACATCAAAAATGAAAAGATGAAACTCGAAGCCTATTATATTAGTAACTGGGAAAGTTATTCTGTTTGGACATATATCGCTACTTTCCGGTCTATAACGAGCTACATAAGATAGAGTACGAAGCTTTTTGTGAAAATTTTATACCCAAGAAATCGCCCCGAAAGATATTTTGCCGCTGTGTACGACGTACCTAAGCAATATAGCAACAAAAATCAATGAGATATTGAAAATTGACATAAAACACTATGTGTGGCAGTATTTACAGATCTGTAATACAAATAAATAAAATAGCTGTTTCGAGGATCATTTTCCCTTAATAAGTGGCGGCGAAAGAATTCTACCAAAGTGCTAGAAAATGCTTCAGGCAGACCATAGGGAGTTTTATAAATGGCTTGCCCAAATGTCTGCCTAAAATCCCCATGACCTGCTTGAATTTTTTTGAAATGTTTGCGTTCTGTCGCATGCCCCCCATTTGCGTCCCTTAACACTGAGTGTGGAAAAGCTCAAACACCCTATTATTGCACAGAATTGTTTGCCTGTAAAGGGGTTGCAAGCAAATATGTGCTGTTAACTGCAGTGTGACAATAAACAAATATTGATCATAAATATCATCACAAATTTAGAAATGAATGCACAAAGAACCTTGCTGATTGTGGAATTAGTGTCACGAACAAGATCTTTTCATGTTTATGTTTCCAAGTTTACTTCCCCTTTCTCTAGTAAATGGACTGTGGCGTAGAATACTCAATGTCTGAGGTTAACCCTGAGGTATCATTGAAATTTTTCCACGCTGTTTATTATTCGAAAACAGGGATTGAGAGAGAAAGATATATTAAGTAGCCTACTTATACGTCGTTGAGACGCGACCATGCGCTGAAAGTCCGCGAGTATCCTTTCAAGGGTGACGTCTTTAGGTATTCTTTTTTTGTTCGGTCTATCAGAGAATGGAATGCTCTTTCGCCTGACATCGTTAATATTGAAAACAATGATGCGTTTTATCGCGCTTTATGTATGTGATTACTTGTTCCTTCCTTTAAAATGTAATCCCCCTGCTGTAATGCCCGCATGGGCGATGCAGGTATCCAAAAAATAAGTAAATAAATAAATAAATAAATAAATAACCCAGGCATGGAAGCCAATATGTAAATCTAAAATAAGGTCATCCATCCCACTACCACGTGTCGGTTCTATGTCATCGGAAGAAGCGTGTATCTATGGACATATATTATGTAAAATCACTTTTACATAATGTGTGCAGTTCGTCTTGTACTAATATATTCCGAAAATTAAGAAATGCAATGCTCATAAGGTGTAACACAACCAATGTACACATGAAACCTACGATGCCTTTCGCATTCGTCCGTGTGGCAAACCTATTTGCCATGCTTACGAATGCCAAAGGTATCATTGGTTTCACGTCTCAAACGTTGTGTGCCAGTGCCCCTGGTATCATTGCACTGAAAGGAAGTCAAATTACCAGGATCATTGTGGGCAACTAGATTTGTCTACTTTATCGCTCTACCGCCACTACTGCCACTACGTTGCAGGCGTTTCAAGTGCTTTGTTGACACTACCTGTTCTGTAACGTCGGGAGATGGCATTTCTTCATTCCGACCATTCTCGTTCATGATGGCGGCCCAGTTCAGCATTTCGTCGGCTGCTTGAACTATTTGTTTCACCGCCTTCCGTGTATCATGCTCATATTTAGCTCATTTTTGAGCTTTTCCGCTTGTTTCGCAAACTCATCCGGGAAATCCCCCATTTTATTTAACCTAGCATCGGCATCGCAGTGTCTGCGGTTGACTTGATTTACTCTCCATTCTCATCCTTCCCCTCATATACTTTGACGGGCCCACCGCGCACTGCACGCTTCACCGTCTTTCTTGCCATCTGTCGCACTTCGCTTTTTCTAATGCAAACACCGAAGCTTTCAGCGCACGTGCCTACTCGCAAAGGTTGATGCGCATAGCTCCTAAATCCTAAAATGCCGCAAAGTAATTATCACTAGTTATTTAAAAGAAATAAACGCCGCAAAGAGTTGAGGTATGACACGTGTTCGCTCGTGTTAACACAAGCGTCCACTCTCTCACTGTACTGCCTAAACAATACAAACCCAGAGACCTGGAACTCGCAGTGGGACACACTGTTACACACCGCATGACCACCAGTGTTTTGCAAGCCGCGATGCCTTCGTGGCTTCCGCTTAGCTGCAGCACGCCGAGACCATATGCTCCAATTAGGCATTATTCGCCCTTTGTCAAGCAGTTATCAGTCTCACGCGTGGTTCCCTAGCGGGATACCGGAGACTGGCGCCCATGCGGGGACTATCGTGCACGGAGCACGCACTGTCAACTATCGATACCTGCCTTCGCATATTTTTTAATTTTTTTATTTCATTATTATACCCTCAAGGTGCGGTTGTACATTGCAAAGGGGAGAGGCAAGGTAAATACAGAGGCAAATCACACAATAGTTGAATATAGAAAAAAAATGAAAGCACAAAGAAGGAAAAACATTCGACGAAAGCGTCAAAGCTAAATACGTGGAAGTTAATAAATAATAAAAACAACAAGGAAAAATAAGGAAGGAAGACAACAACATGGCAAAAACATCGCAAGACATGGTATACGAAATAATAAGAATGGTAAATAGAAATGTGGAAAGCGTGGCAAAAATGCATGGAGTAAAAAAGAAAAAAAAAGAAGAACATATCATATAAAAATACGTCATAATTAAAAATTATGGCGTAAGAGTAGTATTATGCAGAACAAGCAAACGCAACGTTAATTTATAACATGAAACTTTGAAGTGGGGTTTTAAAGTTATTGGTGTCAGTTATGCTTTTGTAAGTAATGCGGGTAAGTTATTCCAATATTTGTACGTTTAGGGAAGACATCAATATGAAAAGCCGACGGTGTTGCAGTGCGGAATGTTTACCTTTTGGCGGTGGTCAAAGCGAGAAGAAATGTATGGTGGCGGTTGAACAAATATAGAACGTAAATATGCGTTGTGGTAGTAGATTGTATGGTAAAGACAGGCGAGATAGTTTTCTGCTGGTTGATAACAGCGGGAGGTGTAGGAGAGCTTTCATGTTAGTCCCACTCGCAGTTCTTTGGTAGTTGGTGTGAATGAAACGGGCTGAGCGATTCTGTATGCCCTCTAAAGACTGTATGATGGTGTCATGACCAGGGTCCCATACTGATTATGCGTACTCAAGCTGTGGATGAATGTAAGTTCTGTACAATAGGAGTTTTAGCGATGATGGTGCTGGATAAAATTTCCGACGAAGGTATCCCAGCGTACGAGTGGCCTTAGAGGTTATGTAATCAATATGAGTTTTCCAGTATAGATTGCTGGCAATGGGAACTCCCAAGTATCGGTATGACCTTACAAATTCTAGTGGGATGTTATTTAGTGTATAGGTGGAGCAGATCACGTTAATACGAGAAATTCTTATAGTCTTACACTTTTTAATGTATAATTCAATGCGCCACGTAAGACACCATTCATTTATGTTATTGAGATCCTCCTGAATTGCTAGAATATCTAAGGAATTAGTTATTTTACGATACAAGACGCAGTCATCCGCAAATAAACATATGTTCGAGGAACCGTGAGTGGGCAAGTCATTAATATAGATTAGGAATATTAAAGGGCTGAGCACGGACCCTTGCGGGACACCGGAGTCAACTGGAGCTAAAGATGAGTTAGCGTCATTAGCGGTTACAAATTGAACATGCGATGTCAGAAACGCGCGAATCCAATCAATTACGGAAGGGTCTATGTTTAGAACGCTTAATTTATGAAGAAGCAATGCATGATTCACTTTGTCAAACGCTTTAGAAAAGTCAAGAAATTTGAATTTGAATTTTGAATTACACTGTGCAGTGAATTCTGAAATATACAGTGTGTTAAAAAACCGGAATCTAAATTGGCATGTACGCCATTAGTGATCAGGATAAGCTGAGTGTCACATGAGAAGCTTTTATGGAATGCATGCTTCATAACTGTGAAGAAGTTGCTATTTAAAAAAAAAAAAAAAAACTAACTAGGTGCGTGTCTAAGATATGCTCCATAACTTTACATTGTACAGATGTAAGTGAAATGGGTCTGTAGTTCTGTGGATCATGGGTTGGCCCAGTTTTGTGAATGGGGATTACTTTGGGAATTTTCCAATCGTACGGTAAGTTTCCAGAGTTGTAAGATTGCGAGTAAATATATTCCAGTATGATTGAACAGTAATCCACTGTGTTTTGTAAGAATTTAGTATTAATTTCGTCTACCCCACAGGATGCTTCAGGTTTTAATTTCTGTATTATGGCTTTGATACCGGTTGAGTCGAAAACGATGGGATCCGTGAAGTGGTAGTCAGTTGAATTTATCTCAGGAATCGGATCAGGGATCTGAGGTGATGACAATGACTGAGTGAAGGTATTGTTAATCAGAGTAAAGCACAATAGGTCAGGTACTGGGTCCCCAGACCTTGTCAGCAATGATATTCCAGTTTTATGGCTATTCTCGTATGGTTTCCCAGAAGCGCTTTGGATTAGTCCTCAATAAATTTGGAAGTGTACAATTAAGGAATGAAAATCTGGCTGACCTTAGGTACCTAAAATATGAAATTTCTACGTTTTTATATGCCAGCCAGTGTGCCTGTTTTGAGGAATGCTTCACTGTACGGATTAAACGTTTTTTCTTGTTCGATAACCGATTCAGCTATATCATGGCACTTTATTGTTAGAATGGACGGATCGAAGGAAAGTGCCTAGAAATATGCACAGTTCTCTATTGATGGCTTGATGTTGGCTTTTTTATAATCTCGGAACTTTTTCCGCTGTCTGTATTATTTTTTGTTGTGTTTTTTTTAATTCGGAAGCATGCCCTTAGGCATAATACGAAAGATACTAAAAATACACGAACAGATTGGGCTCGTGCAAAAAATCTAGGAGTGATATGATGTGGTCCATGAATCGAACGTGCAAGGTCGGGTGGGCGGCCAGGCCGAAGGCCTGTTGCCCGGAGGTGGCGGAGACGGCTTAGATGAAGCCTTGGGCACGTCCATAATAGGTGTGTCACTGTCACATTTTGGATTTCTGTGTTGCAAAATGGACACGATGAGCCGTAAGGACCATGGTACTGTTGTGGCCAGAGAGCGGTCACAGACGGGGTGAGCGCGACCCCGACACGTAGCCTCCTTAACGTAACCTCCTCTCGGCGGGTTAACCCACCAGGGAGGTCTGACCCACACGGAGGTATGAGAGCTCGTGTCGTACGTCGGAGGTTTTCCTTTTCTCGCATCAGTCGTCCACAGGCGTCTTCAGGAAAATGTGGAAGTGGGTATGTTGTAATCTGTGGATGGGAGACCGGCCATGGCTGCTCGAGGCACCCACTGGACGCGTATGAGAATATTCGTAGTGGCAGCGAGATGGTGAATGCTGTCTGAGAATAGAGCGGACCAAGATGCCCTACGTATGTCGTGGATGGCTTGAGTAGAGTCTGTGCGAATGATGAGTTGAGAGTATCGAGCATCTTGAACAGTAGGTAGCAACGTGGCCAAGCCGGCTCGTATGGCAGCAAGCTCGGCAAGATAGGCCGGTGGTGCAGAATCGGCAACATACGAGCACGTCTGGCCTGCCTCTGGTATCAACGGACACACGAGAGCCTCGTGAATCATGGTGCCATTAACACTGGCATCAGTGTATGCTACAAGAGTCGCATCGTCTTGATTGTCATCGGCGCGATGAAGGCGGGAAACATGGGCATTCGCCTGGCGAGGAACCGGGTTATACAGACGACCAAGAGGCTTATTGTCACTTAATTGTACCCTTTTCCACGGAGCTACATCGTGTCTCGTAGATGTTGGATTGTCTATTTCGTGTCCCATGTACCGCGCCAGTGAAGCAGCCGAGTGGAAATATGATGGCTTTAGGGCGCGAGGGCATCGACGTTGGTGTACGGGTTCGTCAATAGTGTTGAGTTGGGACTCGGCCTGTAGGGTTGACAACGGAGTGAGACGTGGTAGTCCCGTTATGGCCCGCATGGCTTCGTAATTAATGGCCTCAAGGCGAGCCCATTGTGACTTCGTGAGATGATGAAACTGGGCTCTGTAGACGAGTCGTGGTTGCAATACAGAACGGACAAGAAGGCGAGCCATTTTGGTGTTCGCTCCGCCAGATTTCTTCGCAATCCGACGTATCAACTGTATCGTTTCTACGGCCTGTTGCTTTGCATTCTTGACCCATGGTCCCGCAGATCCGAAGGAATCCATTTCAAGGCCGAGTACAGGGAGAGTTGATCCAGAGTTAACTAAAGACGCCGGAGTGCCAATAGACGGCGCCCATACTTGTTCGCTACTGACATGTACGCCGTCTTTTCCTTGGAAATGTCAAGGCCTATCTGAGCGCACCAGTTGTGCGTCATGTTTAGGGCCTCTTGTAGCGCTTGTTCTTGGTGGCAGATTTCAGGATCAACTGACCAGACAGTGATGTCATCTGCATACATTATGTACTGTGCGTTACGTATCGTGGCTAGCTTCCAAGCTAGTGCAAGGAGAGCAATATTGAAAAAGACTGGTGCGAGCCCAGATCCTTGTGGGACACCCCGATGTGCGACGAACTGACCTGCTGCTTGGCAAGCCAGGCGGATGGAGAAGATGCGAGCGCGCAGGAAGGCTTCGACGAATGTGCAGACACGGCTAGGGAACTGAAGCCAATGGAGAATTCCGACAATTGCTTCGTAACTCATATGGTCGTACGCTCTACGAATATCCATTGCCAGAATCGTGCGAATTCTTCGGGAGTGGCCTCCGATGAGAACCATAGAAAATAGGTACGCAAGGCCATCCGCTGCGCCTAGATGAGCACGGAACCCGATTTGGCCAGGATGATACCATGAATACCGCTCGAGCCCCCATGTAATACGCGTCGCGAGCATACGCTCCATCAGCTTGCCTAACGTTGAGGTTAGTGCTATTTGGTGGATATGAGCGATATTATCTTGGAGTTTTCCGTGTTTGGGCATAAGGACCATTTCTGCATGCAGCCAAATATCGGGAATGACTCCTGTAGCCTAAGCTTCGTTTATGGCCCCCAACAGCACTTCGAGAACCTTGCCTTCCGTGTTTTTATAAAGTTCATACAGTATGCCATCCGGTCCTGATGCCTTGCATGGCTTCGACAGGTCTATTGCCGCTAAAAATTCCGCCGTAGTGAAAACAGCTTGTATACCCTCGATGTCGGAGAGCGTAGGCGGCGTGCCTGCGTCCATGGGAAGGCAGTTCTGAACAACGAAGGGAAGCTGTGTTGTGTCCAAAGACGGAAAAAAAGGTGTGGGCGACAGTTTCCGCGAATACTGCTGGTGTCTGGCCCGATGCTAACAGGGCGCAGGCTGCGGGCTCTGGAGGGCGCCGACCACGTTCCATTACTCGGAAGGTGCTCCAAATGGAGGCATTGGACGACGAAGGTCCGACAGAAGAGCACCTGTCCATCCAGCGGCCACGTTCTAAGCGGTGTTCATGGCGCCGAGCTACTGCAGTAAGGCATTGGGCCTCTAAGTGAAGGGTATTTGATGCAGGGTCACGTTCTGATGTAAGTTCTTCTTGGCTGCGCGACGCCCAGAGACGCAGAAGTTGCAAATCAGGAGCGGTTCGCGATTCATCAACCCACGACGTACGTGTCGCCTCAACTAATGCCGCCTTAACACAATGGAACGGGCCCAGTATGAAGTTGGATACATTGCTTTCTGATACCGCCCTGTATCGATCCCAGTCCACAACTCCTCATAGTCGGCGGAGGCGGCCTGTTCCGCCTGAAGGTAAGCCAAGGTCAATCGGATTATGGTCGCTACCCCAGCAGTCGGGTTCACATGAGCACGAGATGGCCGTCCTTACTAGCCATCAAGATAAGTCCGGTGAGTGTGGCGGCGCGCGAGGGTGGTCACGCCGACGAGTAGGCACTGACACATTATTAATCAGAGTGAATTGGGCGTCCATAAATGTGTCCAGTACACATGTACCACGCGCACTGGAAATAGCATATCCCCATGTGATTTAGGGCACGTTAATATCTCCTGCGACCATAATGGGGCAACCAGGATGTTTTTGTCGTAGGTGCGCCAACCAGCCGAGGCACAACCGAGCCGCGCGGCCGCTGTAGGGGCGGGCATAGTACGAAACGATGATAACGTCCGTAGGTTGGAGAAGAACCAATACGGCCACGACTTCTTGGCATATACTACACCACGGTGAAAGATCAACGCGAGTTTGATGAAGAGTGCATCTTACATACGCTGCAGCCTTTCCTGGAGGGACATCGGGCGTAGCACTCCTACGATCCAACATTGAAGGCCATGAGTATGCCACAAATCCTGGAATGTGTGGCAGGCAGTTGGATTCTTGAAGCAGTAGAGCCCAAACACGCAGCTTCGCATATCTGAGATGCTGACGTAGCTCTCCGACCTTCCCCGCGATGCCGCGACAGTTCCACTGTAAGATGTCTTGTGGCACACTTGAAGACGTAGCAGCCATCATAGATTAAGATTGGCCAGTAGAACCTAGGTGAGATGCTGGAGCTGTTGCGCAACGAAGCGCAGCTGTTCTTGGGGTGAAACAGGCTTCGACACAGATGCCGGGTTAGCCATATGAGCAGGACTAGACGTCGACGGCGAATGCGACGGCCGCGCTCCGTCATGACGATGCCGGAGCACTGTACGTCGTTCCTTGAGACCTTGGATTTCCTTTTCAAGGTTGGCCAGGCGCGCGTCGATATCGAACTCTTCGTCTGCCAAAGGAAGCGGAGTGTCTTCTATCGATTACACCTACTTTTACACCCGAAATTACACCTACTTTTCTTAAGTTTCCATTTCCACTCTAAAACTCGGTGACCTTCACGGAATAGATGTTTCCTAATACGTATTCATTGGATAATTCCACATTGTATAATTTTTCGATTCGAGCTTATTGCTTTCTTTCGGTGAGTTTTTTCTTTCACGCTGGAAGATCCTGTATAACAGCACATCATGGTATTCAATAGTGTGCTTATATCCGATACACGGAATAGCAAAGTTTTTGAAGCAGTCTGGCAGAACCAAAACGACGTACGGCGAGATGACTCTGCAGGAATTAGGATTGAGGGCACTCGACATGGAAACACAAAGAGCATCAGGCTGTATTTATAGCATTGTGCTGCCACATAGCTAGAACAAATAATACATAAAACACTTCGTAGGTAGGTATGCCTCTGCGTTATTACCAGCGAATTTGCTCCGCGTATGCAAAGCTTTCACTGCTGCAAGGAACTTGAGAAAAATCGTCAAGAAACCTGCAAGAATCTGGGCAAGGACTGCTTTAACCTCTTTGCTACTCATCATTGTTGCAGCGGCAGTTAAAACAGACAGAACTAATCAGAATAATATGCAATTCAACGCACACGTTGGAATTTACGTCAATCGAAGCTTTAGACAAGCGGTTATATAAATTATATTAGCGCAAATGCGACGCCTAGATCTTTGTTTTCACCTTGTGCAACGTGTAGCCTTATGGAATGTTTACGGTTATGCATCTCGCGGGTTACAGATTTATTTCACGCAATGCTTACGTTTATGTAGTATATATATACCAGTCACATGGTATACCAAAATAAAACACGAACTCAGGCGAACTCGCGCTGTGAAAGGCCGACGCCACGATCTCACGAGGACGAAGGCGATGTTGGATGCTTGTCTTGGGAAGATCGGTGTGGAGAGGTTTTGGCACAGAGATGTACCACCAATACTTAAATACACTTGGGGCGTTTAAACCCCAGGCTGTTGTTACTGTGGCACGTAGCTATTCTGGAGGATTCGTCAACCATGGGCACGTAACCTTGCAGTTAGCCAGTGGCCCAAGATTGGAGTAGCCCGAATATGAGAAATTAATAAATTCCAAAAATAATCGTGGAATTTGGTACGCCATTCCATAAAGAAGTATGCGCGTATTTTAGGCACCAATGGCGTTCATGTTAAGCAGCTGTCTTATGCCGTGCCGTATGGTTTACACAGCGCAAAGGTGGCCTTACGGGCACGGCTTTGTTTAGAAAATAATAAAATATTGTGGAGGGTGCGGCGAAGGGTTACCGATCGATACATCAACGGTGGGTTAGGCCGGAGGGGCAGGGGGGGAATGGGCCAAGGAGGCTGCGCTTTAAAATGAAGCGTTGTTTTTAGAGAAGGCTGACACGTGACATTTGTTGTGATGTATGAATCTTCTTTCTCTATTTTAGTACTGCATGTTACGGAATTCGAAATGCTTGCACAGACTTTCTCTTTTCAAACTCCTCACATCTAGGTAGAACACTTTGTTTTAGTTTGTTCAGACCTAAAATAATGCGACCTTATGTTAGCACCTGTTTGGCCAAAGGCTTGCAATAATTTGTTTTTGTTCGACCTAGTACCACTTTTCGTTATTTTAAAATCAGATGATATTCGTACGCCCCAGTTGGAAAAATCGTGGGACATCATGCCTTTTTGTCCATTTCTTCGTGCGTCATTGTGTGGTTGCCTGGTACTCAGTTTAGGGAAAGCTATGAAAAAGTCATAGTTTCTGTTTTATTATTCATGAAAGTCACCTTCTCGTCTCATCGTCATCAGTTGGCGATGTTGTTGCATCATTCACTAACTGGCCGTCTGTACCGGCAGTGTGGTGCCCTTGTGTCGATGCGTGGTGCCATCACGCATTGGCAGCAAGAGGGCCTCGAAACATACTTTTCCTATGCCATTTTCCTAAATGTAATATATGTGTAAATCAGTGCTTAAGGGCGATGGTGAGGCTCTTCCTAATTGACAAGTTAGTGTCGAGCGTTTTCAGCTTACGCAAAAACAAAAAAAAAAAACTTAGAGTGGTATCTCTGACCTTTGTCCGCCGATTACAGTTTTACCTAAATGAGTTAATGAAATTAAATTTACGACAGAGCTAACGCGTCAAACTACACGCGGCCGAAAGCATGCATGCGCTCTGAACAAAGTAGCCTGGCCATGTGAAGGTGATGTGTTATGCAGTCGCTGAAGCCATCTTTACATTTTTCATATCTGCGTCCGTTCTGCCTGCTTCTGCATCAAAGATGACATGCAGGAAGGTAGGTAAATCAAAGATAGCAGTTGGAGGCTGCCGCGCAGTGCCCAGCACCCAAACACGCATTGTTTGGGATAACACTTGTTCGTGTCTAAATGCCGGGCGTAATGGAGAAAACTTTCTCTTTCTGTGCCTTATGGAAATGGTGAACCTAATGATAAAGAGGTTACCTGGCGGCGACGTTCGTCATCAGCTTAACAGCATAAACGGACGGACGGACAAGGCAAACCAAGTGTTAATGTGCAAGCATTCTAGCGCTACTTGCCTCGGAAATTTGACTGTCCGCATGTGAGTAATGCGTGACCCAATGCGTTCCATAGCTATAGACGGATTTCTATGGGGGTATAAACGACAGTGCTTTATGACTTGTGGAATTTATGTTTATGACTATATGCATGGTGTCCCAGCTAACTATAGCCAGAGTTTAAAAATATGCGAATGCCACGTAGCCGTACACACCCAAGGTGATGTTGTTTGCCGTCGATTGGAGAAACTCAAATGGTTTTTGTCATTCTGCCTAATTAGATAATAGGTCTTAATTATTTAATCAACTGCTAAAATATTACATTTACATTAAAAGTGCCAATGATAAAATTGTAGAGCGACATGAGAAACTCCCGATACAGCTTTCTGTTGATCAATACGTGATACAGAAAACAGTTTTTTCCAGCGTGAAAGAAGCCCGATTCAGGCAGTGGGCCTCGAGCGGCCACTCGCGCGGAAATTTTTCTTGCATTTTCAGGCTTGTTTCACGCTCGGATAAGGACTTTTATGTAGCACGTATTGAGCAACAGAAAGCTGCATCAGGAGTTTTTCATGTGGCTCTACAATGTTCTCGTCGAAACTTTACCTCTAATTATAATATTTGAGAAGTTGATTAATAACTTAAAACTAACTGTGTGATTAGGCGGAATGAAATCTACAGGCGACGGCAAGCAACATTACCTGCGTTCTGTCCAGCTGCGTGGCATTCGCATATTTAAAAGTTTTTAACTCTGACTAAAGTTAGCTGTGACACCCTGTATATATATATATATATATATATATATATATATATATATATATATATATATATATATATATATATATATATATATGTTTGAGTTCTTGATGGTGGAGAGGTGCTAGGCTACAAAACGTAAGCAAGTCATGTAGTGTCTTCTAGACGTAGAATCCTAAGGCTACACGCGCACAACCCGAACGGAGGTTTTGGGCACAAGCAGGGCACCTGACGAGCACAACGACTTCAGGTGTGAGCGGGTGACCCACGTGTGGCTGCCACGTGAAGATCTTTTGGTGTTCTTGTTAAGCGTAAATGCGCGCAAACGAGTTGATCTGTACTTGTCATCAGTCCGGGCAACACCGCCACGCAACACCGCCACCAGCGCAAATGCGACATAATACGTTCCTGTAGACAAGACGGAAAAGTGATGACGAACAAGTGCTGTTGTAGCGCAAGGAGTTACACGCCAATGCCACCAAAAAAGACAGGGCGACCACGTCTCTGTGCCGGTGGCGAACAGAAATATACATCAACAGCATGTCGGCTAGCGTGGGATTGAGACTTGATTGCGCTCGTTGCGTAGTTGTGCTGTGTCTAGAACGAGCGAGTAGTCTGAGTGATCATATTGCAGAGAAACCGGCGAGCTCAGTCCACCATAAGTTCTCGAGGATTTCCATAGTGGACGCAGACGTTGTGTAGAAGGAAGCCAGCGACATCAGTAGCACGCAGGTGGCCGGGACGCCGTGAGTGGTAGCTTTCTGCGTGGGGCATTCGGTACTTACAGCAATGGACAAGGAATTTGCGAAAATGTAGAGGGAAAGCGGCAAGCTAGTTGAAAAATAACTTAGTGACAGCACTCGTGTGGTATGTCGATAAACTCTGGTATGTGGATAAAGACAATTAGGTTAACTATACGGCTTTTTCAAGCTTCTGCAGAGTTGGTATGCGGCGACGTAACGACGCACACAAGTCTCGTACTATATGCCAGTCCAAAAGAATAAGTGTGATCGCAAGTGCATGACACGCCATGCTCGCCACTAGGGCATCCTGGAGTTGCCCGATGACGGTCGATTTTAGGTGATCGAGGAAAATAACTACACGATCAGAGACATCATGGGTACTTTTCTACGCTACAAAATCACACCCTCAAATAAGTAAGCCCGATAATATAGGGTTCAGAAAATCAAGGACTACGGCGCTTGCTGCTGTTGTTGACGATGACGTCAGCGTTTTATCCCTTCTGATTATCACAAATGAATTCAAGTTATGTTTATTTGCATCACGATGCGGATGTGATCAGGCAAAAAAGTGAAAGCGTTGCATTTGAGCGTGCCCGAGTACACTATGTACGTGACATACCACAATAGTAACGATAATGCGACAGTATTTAAAAAGAATTAGAAAACACGTTCGCCTAATGGTACTGTTTACTGAATGTAGCAAAAAAAGAAGCATCTTCACAGTATAGTTGTGGCGGATGCATAGAATGAACAGGCTGCAAATAAAAATTGAGCGGAGCCGATCTCACTATCACGGCCGAGAGTAATGCGTTGTGCATTTTAATAATGTGGCAGCTCAACATATTGCCCCCCCGAAACGAGTTATGTATTAGGCGTGTACGGCAGCGGCATGCCTCTTTCGCGCTTCAATAAGAACACTCAGCGCCATCTAGCGCCGCGCCACCACCACCGCGAAGCCTGTGCGTGGTCTCGGAAATGCATGGCGCGTCGGTGCGTGCGAACGTTTAGAATGGCGTCATGCGGCAAGAGGGCTACTCTATCGCATTTGTTTCTGGACATGCTGCGCCGTCTAGTGGCGCTGCTGAGAAGTCCGCGTGCGGCTTCTGCAACGAGAATCGTGGCGCGCTGATGCATGCGAACGTTGCGAACGCGTCTTCATGTTACTGTGCCGCCCTCTGCCGCATGCCGCTGGAAACACTTTGGAAGGATACCGGGGCTTTCGTCAGTGGATTTGTGTACCTACGCCCATGATGAGTGTGTGTCGGTTGTCTATTTCGCGGATCCCAATTAATTAGTAATGGCTTCTTCGGCGCAGCGTGTCGTTGCCTTGAGATCCATCGGCGAGAAGTATTCAGCGTCTGAGAGCCGATCCAAAGCGTCGTCTATCCAGGGAAGGGCATATACGTCCTTCCTTGTGATCTTGTTTAGTTGATGATAATCGACGCCGGAACGCAGTGTTCCGTCCTTTTCTACACCAAGAATGCAGGGGATACCCATGGGCTTTTCGACGGCTTCATTATGTCGTCGCACAGCATTTCATCAATTTGTTGCCTTGTAGCTTCAAGTTTTCGCGTCAAAACACGGTAAGGGCTATGGTGGAGTAATGGAGCGCACCCTTGGGTTATTCGATGCTTTGCTACTGGCGTTCATTGAATCCTCGATTACGTCGAAAAGCAGAATTTGTAACGCCGGAGATCACTTTTGCGCTATTGCTGCTTTCTCATGGGAAGACTTGGATTTCCGCCAAAGTTTGTTTCGGGAACTATGGTCGTCGAGGCAGATGCGGCAGAATCCGGCAGGACAAATGCATTGCTGCTTTCCACAATTTCCTCGATGTATACGATCGTCGTGCCCTTGTTGATGTGCTTGAACTCCTGGCTGAAGTATGTCAGCATCACTTTCGCTTTTCCTTCGTGCAGTCCAGCGATCCCGCTTGCGACGAAAATTTCATGGTCGAGCAGTAGACGTTGGTCACCCTCGATGATGCCTTCTACGTCTGCGGGTGTTTCGGAGCCGACGGAGGTGACAATGCTGGAGCGAGGCTGGACGCTGACTTGACTTTCAAGTACTCTCAACGCAGGCTCACTGGAAGTTGTCTACGGCGGTATCGCTTGTTCTGAGGACAGCGTATTGCTTCTACTTTAGGTCAATGACCGCGCCATGTTGATTCACAGGGTCAACGCCGAGAATTACGTCCTGTGAACACTCTTCAAGGATAACAAAGGTCGAAGTGTAAGTGCGGTCATGCACTGTAACTCTTGCTGTGCAGATTTCAGTCGGCGTTATACGGTGTCGTCGAGTTGTCCGGAAATCAGGGCGGTCCCATGTACTCTTGACTCTTCAGCTTGGTGGCGAAGGGTCCATTTATGACGGAGTAGTCGGCTCCTGTGTCTTCTAACGCGGTGACTGCCTAACCATCTAGCAAGGCGTTGATGCGGTGGTTCTTTGTCTTGCGTTGCACCTTTATCTTGGTGTCAGATCAGGGCTGTGTCGTGTTGACCTATGGCTGGAACGTCGCTTCGTCAAGTGTTCTTTTGTTGGCGTATTCTTTGCTTCCAGGCTTCGTCAGGATGGCGGCGTCTTGTTGATATGTCGCTGAGACAAAGTTTTTGGCGACTTCGTCGGCGGCGGAGGATCTTCGTCGGTGTTACAATTCCCGACCACACCTACTGCGGATGGCGGATGCTGCCTTTGGCGTTACGGATATGAATTTGCAGACGAGCCCCGGTCTGGGTAAGTGTATGGTCGGCGCTGTGGCGAAAGGTAGGGTCCTGGTGCCGGATAACGGGAAGGACGTCGGGGACTGCATTGCCTTGCGGCGAGGCAGTCGGAGAGATTATGTGGCCGTTCGCCTTCCCGTGGGCACTGGCGCATTGACGGCGAACCCTCGCAGTCCCAAGTCGCGGCACGTGCATCGGTGGTAGACATGACCGATTTCGCCGCAGTCGAAGCAGAGCGGGCGTAGGTCGGCGGCGTGCCTAATGTTCGCCTTCCACAGGTAGCTATGGTGGGGACGGGCGGGCGTGCTGGTGGCGGTGGATGACGTAATTCTGGCGCGGTCGCGGAGGGGGACCTTGAGCACGAGCTACGCCGACGTAGGTCATCGCTTCCGACTGAGGTCGCGGCGATTCTGGGACTCCAAATGACTGATGAATCTCCTCTCGGATGATGTCAGTAATAGATGCTACTTGAGGCTGCGTCTAAGGGAGCATCCTGCCCGGCTCTTCGCGTGCGACGACTCTGATGGTCTGTCGGTGATATTCGGAGAATAGTACATGAATTTCGCTCTTCGGCGAAAGCACTTGGCGGGTATTGCCGGGTACGCATTTGCGGCGTCTTCTCGATGACAGTGACCACCAAAACAAATTCAGCGACAGTCTTGGCGGGTAGCGTATCAATCCGGCGAATATTTGTTCTTTCACACCCCACATTAAGAACCGAACTTTCTTTTCTTGAGACATGTCGTGGTCGGCGTGGCAGAAAAGGTGAGTCGTTACCTCCACAAAGATCACGATGTGCTTGTTCCGCAGCTGCATGCGGGTTTCCAGAGCAGCTTGGGCTCGCCCTTTGCGTAGCACGCTCCTAAAGGTCTGCAGGGAGCCGTTGCGGCACAGGCCCCATGTAGTCAGGGTCGATTCTCGGTTTTAAAACCACGTGCTAGTGGCGTCTTCTAACGCGAACTACATATGCCGCAGCTTGTCGCCGGAGTTCCAGTTGTTGAATGCAGCGACTCTTTCGTATGCTTACATCCAGTTATCCCAGTCTTCAAACGATAATCGAAGGAAGGTCGGTGGCTCCCTGGGCTGTTTCAGCACGATGGGGGACACTAGGGCTGCCACTGGAGTAGTAGATTTGGCCACAATCTGCTTGGTTGTCTCAGGTAGTAGTCCGTGTTTCGGGGGAAGATGTTCTTGCCTGCTGCTTGATGGGTGGTCTGGGACGACTTTAGTGTTATTTTTGCGGTCCGTGCTTTAATCATCGCTAGCCGGACGCGTCCGATACATGAACACAAATCACCTCCACAAGATGTCACGTTGTAGCGATGGTGAAGAAAATAGTCGCAAAACTGTGAACGATTAAACTAACTTTTTGTTGGGCGAACCTGGGCCCACAAATGCAAGTTACATTCAAAGTACACCGATAGCGGTGAACACAGTCGGCGATCGTCGAAATCTGATCTGATGGGCAAGCGCGTCGGCTCTTATGCACGAGTCATCGAAGGTTCCAGAATAATCGCTGGTGCCCGCGTGTCTACCAGAAAGTAGTACACAATTCGCATCGCGCATATGATGAGATTACAAAAGGGCCGGTGGCAGCAGACAACGCATAGAACCATCGATAACGTTCGAGAAACTTGGGATAGATGCAGGCGCGTCCTGCGCTCAGTGATAACCTTTGTTAGGGGGTGCACCGCGGTCAACCGAGAAAGATAATCAAGTACATGCATCAATATTATGTGCATGCAGTGCTGGCAATGCCTTGGAAGAGCCGTGAAACAACTTTCGCCACATCGCTTGCTGCATCATTGATGTGTTTTGCAACCTGAGAACGAGACCACACGTCATCTCTAGAACTTCAGTAGTACAATGGATAGCTTTTATTAGCGCATTTGTTGCACTCCTGGCCAAGGGCTATTCATCAGATGATGGCCGCAGCGGGTGGCATTTCGGGAACAGCACAGCATACCTCAAAAGCCCATCGCACCGCTTCTGCAGGAGGTTTTACCAGGGAGAGTGGAGAGGGTAACAGTAATCGGACATTTAATGGCTTGGAAAAATGCCTTGAAACGCTGCTACCTCTGCCACCCATTTACAATGCCATGCTTGTGGACCTCAACATGGAGCAACCCCATTTTACTAAAATTTACTTGTGAATTATTCTACGAACATGCTATGGAGCGGCTATCTTTGATCGCTGTATGAAGCCGAGGCAAAGCTTGCACGTCTAAAACGTAGAAAAGCTGGCATAATTGCGATAAGTGAACTGCAGTTATCCGTAATGTGTAAAATGGCATGAATGGGCCATGCTGAGGGCGAGCAATTCGGGCATAGACGTCGTAGAACTTAAGAGAAGAACTGATAGTTTGGAAACTAGCGTGGAATTTCTAAGCAAGCTCGTCGAAAAGCTGAGTGCCGAAAACAAAGAGCTAAAATCCGAAAACAAAGCTTTACAAGCAAACAACAACACTCTCACAAAGAAAGTTGGCGAACTGGAGCAATATTCTCGATTAAACAACGTCGAGATTAAGGGCATCCCTTGCACACAAGGAGAGGACTGTGCGACAGTCATACAAACTATTGGCAACAAAATTGTTTGCCCAGTAACGGCCACTGACCTCGACGTTGTTCATCGTGTTCCTACTAAAACAGAACATAAAAACATCATCGCTCGCTTCTGCTCGAGAACGAAGAAAGCCGAGTTCGTCGCGAAAGCACGGAAAGCTAGACTCTGCCTGAGTGATATTGGCCTCGCCACAGCAAAAGAGAACCCTGTCTTCGTTAATGAACATTTAACACTTGAAAACAAAGCTCTGTTTTCCAAAGCCTTGGGTCTGAAAAAAAACAAAGAACTGGAGATTTCTGTGGACAGAAAACTGTCAAATCAAGGCCCGGAAAACAACTGAAAGCCGCGTCTTTCGCATCGCAACCGAATCCGACCTTTCAGTGATAACCTAACTCTAATCCACCTTTGCGCCACGCCTGTCACCTAGGCAAGTCTCACAATTTCGTCCTATCTAACAGCTAACCAGTTAAACAATCTTCTTTCAAATCATCAGCGATCTGTCTTGCACTTCAATGCGCGCAGTCTGCGCAAGCACTTCGATGAATTCTCCGATCTCGTTTCTTCATTCACCTTCCCATATTCAATCATCGGAGTATCTGAAACTTGGTTGAGCGACCACGATAAACACCTTTTCTGTTTTTCTAGTTTTGTTCCTGAACACTCGAATCGTCCGTTCAGCAACCATGGCGGCGCAGCGCTGTATATCTATTCAGGTATTACTTACAACCGAAGGAACGATCTTGAACTTAATGTAACTAATTGTGAAGACGTTTGGATTGAACTTAAAAATGACTTCCTCAACACAGACAACAAAGACCTAATAATTGGTTGCATATATCGTTCACCCTCGTCATCAGCAACAGACTTCTGTACTGCTCTCCATAAAGTCATGGGAATGCTAGCAGATGAAAACAAAAATGTAATAATTATAGGCGACATCAACATTAACCTCGCTGATAGTACGTCTACTAATGCTTTACATTATTCTAATTGTTTTAACAGCTTTGGTTATGAATGTTTAATTAAGATACCGACACGATGTGCTAACCACCCCATAGGTACATTAATTGACCATGCATTATCAAATTTGGCATATCCACCAGACGCAGGTGTTATAATGACCGACATAACTGATCACTATCCTATATTTTTAAATTTTCACTATACTCATGGCTCCGAAAAAATCACGTACACGAAGTTTATATTAGACAGACAAGCATTCCTGGACGCCGTGTCGAACCTTGACTGGTCCCCCATCTTTTCTACAAATGATCCACAAAAAGCATTTGCACTGTTTATCTCTATGCTTAAGTCATGTGTTGATCGTCATTCCGTTCAAGTTAAATGCAAAAAGAAGTACGCGTCGCCTCAAAATCCATGGATAACAGATAAGCTCTTAGCTTTAATGCGCAAAAAGGATAATCTTTATAAGAAAACCAAACTACAACCATTTAACAAGAATTTAGCCATTCGGTACAAAAAGTTTTCTAACCAGCTTTCTGCCACTTTGAAAAAAGCTAAAAAAACATGGTACGAAAGAAAAATTTTGGAATGCGGTAAAAACATAAAAAAGAAATGGGAGATTGTTAACACCTTCTTAAACAGGACAAATAATCGCGAAGCTATACAAGAAATTGCATATCAGGGTATGGTGTACAAGACCGCCAAAGAAATAGCTGATGCGTTTGCTGATTTCTTCTTTAGCAGCGAGCTACAGCCACCTGCGCATGACAATCCCGTGCCCCAGCGCCTGCCACATTCTTTCTTTTTATTTCCAACTACATCTCAGGAAGTTCTAAACATTATAAACAACATGAAAATAACCGGCGCCGGCATAGATAAATTACACCCTTCCCATATGAAATTAATTGCACCCCTAATAAGTGATGTCCTTGCAGACATAATCAACGTCATGTTTAAATCAGGCACATTCCCACAAGAACTAAAACAAGGCAAGATCACACCCATTTTTAGGAAAGGTGACCGCTCTTTAATTTCCAATTATCGCCCCATTTGTGTATTACCTTTCTTTAGTAAGGTAATCGAAAAGCTAATAGAAAAACGTTTAACTAATTACCTTACAAAATTTAACATTCTCACACCATTCCAATACGGCTTTCGCTCGGGTTACTCGACCGAACTGGCTCTCGTTGCTCTAACCGATCAACTAAAACTCGCTATCGATGAAGGGAATTATGGAGCTTCAGTGTTTGTAGACTTAAGCAGAGCGTTTGAGAAAATAAATCACCGCATTTTATTTCGTAAGCTTGAATCATTGGGAATCACCGGCCCAGCACTCTTGTTACTACAAAATTACTTAACAGACAGAATGCAGGTAGTAACCATTTCAGCCGTTCATTCTAAAACGATGTTCACTAATATTGGCGTGCCCCAGGGTTCCATATTGGGTCCGCTTTTATTTTTATTATACGTCAATGATCTGCCTAACTGCCTGTCCTTTTCGAAATGTATATTTTATGCAGATGATACTACTATTATTAATTCCAATAAATGTATCACAACCTTAGTATCTAACCTTAATGGCGACTTACACAGCCTGCTGGAGTGGTGCCATACTAACCAGCTACAGATAAACCCGTCTAAAACGAAATTTGTTGTATTCACTTCTCACCAACGAACACTTCACTCCATTCCTCCTATCTTATTGGGCGAAAGTCCTATCCCTGCAAGTTTTTCATGCAATTATCTTGGCATAGAAGTTGACAAACATCTTAAATTTACTGAACACATAACCAAACTAAAACAGAAGATTACCTACGGGATTAGGGTACTTCTAACAGCACGAAACATATTTGACCATCAAACATTACTATCATTATACTTTTCATTTATTCATTCCCACATTAATTACTGCGTTACTTGCTGGGGAAACACTTACGTAACCCATTTAAACTCATTGCAAATTCTACAGAATCAGGCTATTAGGATAATCACATTTAGCCCATATAACAACAACGCCTCATATCTTTTACGAACTAATCACATTCTTACAGTCACACAACTCGTTAAATATAATCTAGCTACCTTTTTGTTCCGTCAAATCAAATACACACGATGCGACAGCTTGTCACCACAATCTTCTCTATTAAATACTAATATTACCAGGTTTGCAATAAATAGGAACTTCATTTTACCTAAAATACATACTAATTATGGCAAACACAGCGTCCATTTTTCATCTGTCGCATTCTGGAACACACTACCATTATACATAAAAACACTTAAAATTCACGACTTCAAGAAACAATTAAAAGATTACATTCTGTCGAATACTGATGCCTAGTCCATACTCACAACCAATCTTTCAGGGTGCCTTCATTTCATTTTCAATTCCATACAGTTACGTTTCTGTTTCTGCCTAACATATACATTCGAGTTAACTAATTCTACTGTGTTCGTAACGTCATCTACGCAGTTACTTTATCAGTTGTCAACGAGATTGTATTACAGTGCTCTTTTTCATGACATTTATGCATATGTAATTCTTCAACCATGGTATTCATACTAAAACCTGTAATTTTTCTACGTTAACAATTTGTTGAAAACTGCTGTACTTTTGTTTTATAACGTTTACTTTGTAAAGGAGGTCCCATTGCAGTCTTTGACTCCGGGACCTCCTCCTGAATATTAACAACTTGTAATCATTCTAATGATCTGAATAAAAACCGATTCTGATTCTGATTCTGAAGCTGATTTCAACATTGCGGAGCTTAAGAAGTCGTGGTATCATTTTTTATCCTTCTGTAGCTATCAATCAATTAATTACAGTATGAAACATCAAATTTCTTCTGTGTACAACAAATGTATTTTGCGTAATGCAAACATTTAAAAAATACACGACCCTCACTTTGACTTAGGTGTCTCTTAGTGGCACTCGCACCTCGGCGTTGGTGTTCTTTAAGTTAAAAGAGCGAACGTCTTTCTCCTGGCACAATATGCGGGTGAGGAGCGAGGGAGGGCGCTCCACTTGGCGGGGCGTAGCCCCCTAGCGAGCGGCGCACGAAGTGCACCTTAAGGTACGTCCAAAGTAGCGACAAAAACACGCGCGACGCAGAGTTGCCAGGTTTGGCTATATATAGCCAAATTGGGGTACAGAAAAAAATTTTTTCCGTCGACTTGGGCGAGTTGGCTATGTGACTATATTTGGGCTCGTGAAAACCTGCGACTTGGCTTTGTTTGGGCTACAAGTGCCGCCCTAATCCATGTTCCAGAGGTGGCTCTCATCAACTAGAAGCAACTATCGAAGGTTATGTTTTAGCTGGCTGAGCCCGCAGCGCGGCCGTGTGTTTGTGCATGCGGGAAATTCCCTTCCTCCGGCCCTCCTCTATGTGCCATTGCCTGAGCAGCTGGCTTTGATATCTGGTGCACCTAAAGTTACACCACACTTCACCGTGCTAACATTTGCACCAGCAACATAGTCCCATCTCTGTGTTACAGGTTTCATTCATTTGAAAAGAGATCCTCGCGCATCAGGATGATCTTGGGAGTAGAGGGTGTTACACAGTACACTGTACTAACATAGCTATGTTCAGAAAGGGAGAGCATTGAAACAGGGTAGGCGGCGATCGAGGCGCCGGCGTGAAAAAAGGGAAGCACGAGTTGGCGACACGCTCCAGAGTGTTCATGGCCATGGATTCTGGGTGAAACCTGCTCCATGCTTCTCACGGTAAGCCCTTTCTTTCTGACATTTCCCTTTTCCTGCGAGATTATTTTTGGTCGCGCTGACATTCGAGATTCATTTCGACAGACTGGACTTAAGATCGGATCCTCCTCGGAGAAGAGCACTGAACCCTGGGGAAGTATGGCCAAGTATGCGAGAAACTATAAGAAAGAATGGGAGCAAGACCCGGAGCTCTAAGGTGGATCCTGGTGGTTTGCCCATAACGTCACTGATGTAGTTGCTCATTGTGTTATTATGGAAACATGTTTGCCACGATGACGTCAGTGTATCACATCACATGAGCATCATCCACCGTGTTAGCTTTGCAGGTGACTTGTCGCGCTGCTGGCTCGAAGATACAGGTTCGATTCCCGGCCACGGCAACCGCATTTCGTTGGACGTGAAATGCAGGAACCTCCGTGTACTTAAATTTAGGCGCACTTTAGAGAAACCCAGGTTTTCAAAATTAATCCAGAGTTCCCCACTGCGGCATGCCTCATAATCATATCGTGTTTGAGGCACGTAAAACCCCAGAAATTATTATTATGAGCAGATGAACATAGTTTGCTTTTTGACAGTAACCGCGGTTTTTCGCAGGATTACCACTCATCAATTTGTCGTTTATCTTTGGCCTTTGTGCGCCGTCGCGGCTTTTACCATTTCGAGGAAGTTATGTTCGGGACGGGTCCTTGTCGCCGAAAACTACTGTGCGCTTAGTGCCGTTTTGCGCAGTAATATTTTGAAGCTCCGCTTAGACTGATTAGGACAGTGAGTTTCATTTGTCTTCTCTGTCTCATTTTAGCGCATGTTCTTGGAGTGCTAGAGACCTCAGATGGTGGCTAATGTAAATGGAAACTATATTGCGTGTGTTCCAGCTCACCCTGGCCACGCTAACAGAAAAGAGAGAGAGGACAACATAGGACGATGAGACAAAGTGTGTTCTGTGCAAACTTGTAAATTTCTCGGTTACCATTCCGCATGTAATTTGGGAAGATGGCATTCCTAATTACTTGCGCAGTGACCTAAGATCTTATGTCTGGTTGCGCATCACATTCCAAAACATCATGCCCAATTGTTTCGAGTACGCAACGTCTCAAGTTTTCCGCTTTCCAACGCCATAGCGCAGAGCGCGAACAAGAGTGCGAAGTGAGCAGCGCTCTCGAAAGGGGTAAATAAGCTGATTCTTCTGGGTGCACTATATATGGCAATGGTGACAAGACGCGATATTATCATCCGTGAGCCTGACGCGGTTTCGAGGGGGACGGATGTGATTACAGGTAGTAATAGCAAAAAAAGAGTATAGTGCTGTTCCGTACATTCATTCAGTGTCCCACAGGCTTAAAAAAGTTGCAACTAGATATGATGTTAATGTTGCTTTGACTGCTCCCAATAAGCTAGGTAAGATATGCACTGCGGTGCAAAGTAAAAAGGAGCAGGTAAAAGGCAGAAAAAGAACATATTTGTCCAGTGAAACACAATAAGAACAACAATTTTACTGACTGTCGTATGGGTGTGGTTTATAAAATTCCCCTTAGCTGTGGCCAGTTCTAGGTAGGGCAAACGGCACGGTGCATCAATCAGAGGCAAATGGAACATAAAAGGTCGTTAGCCGGTGGATCGCCTTCTAAGCTTTTCCTACATTGCCGAGATTGTAACTGCACGCCATAGTTAGATGATTGCTCGATATTGTAGAGGCATAAGAATGAAGATACGCGTCTTATGGTAGAGGCATGGTATATCTATAATGGTGGAAGTGCGTGCGTCAGTCAGTCTTCAATTACTTTACCGAAGGAAGGGATTAAGTGCCTTCAGTTATCTCTCACGTAGACCGGCACATGTACCCGACTGGCACGTGGTGATAGCATTCCTGAGGTTGCGCAGATGAGTTTTGTGTCTTCTGTCTTTTTCGTTCGTGTTGTCCACTTCTGTACTCTTGTGTCCTGTCTGCACGCCTCACCTCTTTTTTGCATAATGAATCCTTACCAACTAGCTCAACTTTCTGTCGTTCTAAGCCTGAGGGCGACGCGTGGCATCCGCGATCACACCACGCGCGCGCGACGGGCGTACGTGGAGGTCAGGGACTCTACTGAGGTCACTTCTCCTGCGCGCGCGATTAGCCAGAGGCGATTGGGAGGTTGCTGGAAGAAACGTAGGGAAACGACAAAAAACAGAGGCATACAAAGTTCCCAACAGGGGCTCGCAAATTTTGCTCAGGGGGATTCACCATGTTTTTGTCTTTTCTTTTTTGGTCTTTTTTAACACAGGTAGGACATTAGTTCAATATAATAACAAAAGATTGGGGGCGCAACCCACCACCCCGTTCCAAATGGGACGCTCATAGCATCCGTTAACATACGGTAAGGAGTGCCGGAAAAACATTAACCACGCCAGGTCTATAACCAACTTGACACGAAATAGAAGCTATTATGCTACAAGATTTCCTGAATATTGGTTTGTGCCATACCCACGTAGCAACTATGCGAAACAAAAGCTTTCATACACTTTACCGCAATTATTAAATAAGATAATGAACAATGGTGTTGATGTTTTTTCTTGCAGTAAAAACAAGTTGATAAATTACTTTGGTGACTATTAGCCTTTAATCTCTGTATAAATAGGCTTCTTTTTATTGAGTTATGTATTTTTTCGATTGCTATCTGCTGTATGAACACTTGTATGAGAATGGTTATTGTTTTTGTTTTGTTCTTTCACTCTTTCCCTCCTTTTCTTCCATGTGTTCGTTTCTGCTGCTGCTGTCACGAGAAGCTTTAACGACTAGTCAAGTTGCTCTTTTGTACCTTTTTTCCTTATATTCTCCATAAGCTTCTATATTTATGGAAACAAATTCATTCAATCATTCCTTCATTCATCCCTCCATCCATCCGAGGGGCACGGATGTAGTGGCATAGCTAGGCCTAGTCTGACACCCGGGGCCTACGGTCTTCTAAATTTCTTTTGGTACTGCCCTACTGGGCCACCCACAGTGCCAAAGTACTGCAGACTCTAACAACCAAGACGATTTTGTTTAGAGAAGTTTTTGTTGAGTCATTAATGTGACTTTAGTTCCTCAATTTCCGAACTTCCGCTAGAACTGCTAAGTAAGCAGTTATTTAAGATATCCTTATGAATTTTCTGCTATATTTTGCACGATACCGAGTTCCTAGTGGTCACAAACACACATAACCTGATAGAATGCAGGGAAATATCCTCACGAAATTGTCATTTCTGTAAAATTCCATGCAGCTAATAAAAGACGCTGTATTTCTGACATGAAGTCAAACAAAAACAACAAAATAATAAAGGGACGGTTACCTAGGGCTAGTAGAGAGTGTTTTTACTCAATATCGCGAAGATGATACAAAACAATAAAACGATACAAGACTGATACTAGCAACACTGTATATACCCTGGCCCAGTTATAACTTTAACCAGAGTAAACAATTATGCGAATGCCACGAAGCTGGCCAGAACCATGGTAACATTGTAACGGTAATATGCGAATGCCACGTAGCTGAACAGAACCAAGGTAATGTTGTAACGGTTGTAAAGGTAAGCTAATGTTGTAAGGTACGCAAAGTGCATCGAGTGGCCAGTCGTGCGGCAATTTTGCTTGTATTGGCGAGCTTCTTTCACGCTCGCAAAAACACTTTATGTAGCACGTATTGTGCAACCGAAAGCTGTATAAGGAGTTTTTCATGTCGCTCTACAATTTTTTCATTGACAGCTTTAATCTACATATTTGAAATTTGATTAATTAATTTGAGTATCTAGTTTCTAATATCTAATAATAAAATATCTAACAATTTGCGTATCTCCAAGCGACGACAAACAACATTACCTTGCTTCTGTCCCGCTACGTGACACTCGCATATTTTTAAGCTCTCCATGGCTACAGTGAGCTGGTACACCCTGTATATGCTGACGACGCACAAACCATGATCGGAGATGAGCGCACCGCAAGAGCACATGAAACATTCCGCTAAGGCGAGTAGTTTAGCAACCACTAAGCGAATTAAATTTTTAGCCCGCACATTCTTGCAATTATTACGCAGGGTGTTGATAAAGCTGCAGCCGACAACTCAGCTTCACTAAGCATCTGGTACAAAGGTACACGAGCTCGGGCTGCTGTTTACTGGAGCATTCTGTACCATTTACGCCCTGTCAAGCCGGCGGAAAGAGGGGCGTCTTCAGACGTATGTGACACCCCCCCCCAACTGGCACCTGGCTGGCACGCAAGGCCCACGCCTACCCCCCCCCCCCCCCCCCCTTCTACCGTTACTACGGCACCGCGCAGACTCAGTGCGCCCAATTTTATGTAAAGAAGGAGTCAAAACTAGAGAAAAATTCACAAGTTTCCGCAGGAGGTCGCAAAAAAAAAAAAGAACAGTCTTGGCACGATTTAGCCTGGACATACCGTAGAAGATCAAGGTCTATCTTAGGTGAACAGCACACCTTGGGCTAAACGTGTCTCTTTAATCTATAGACTGGATTGCACCATCAGGTTGCACACGTAAGTAACGACACCTCTGAGGTTTCGTACTGCAATGTCTGCAATTGCAACCTAAGGCCACGCATGCAATACGTTAAAGTGCACATGGCAAGGTAGACGCACATATATAATGCAAATAAAGCTGCAAATAAAAATGGCTATATTTGGCTACAGTGATTTTTGCTCTTTTTTGTGTTTGGCTACATTTGGGCTACAATTTCTCTTGCTTTAGACTACACCGCCTCGTCCGACCTGCCAATCCTTGCGACACGCCGCACGCGGCAAGCGCCCGCAGCGTAGACGCGTGCGTCCACCGTCGCGTTTTGCAGTACACGGCAACGGCGCGTGGGGTCCCGCATTGTCTCGTTCCATTTCGTACTTCTCATGACAAAGTGCTCTCCATTCTGCCAATTTCGTGTTCCATCGGAAGTGTCTGTGTTTTTTTGCGCCACTGCCGGCCACGCTCAGGCATGTCGGATACGGACGAGGAGCTACTGGTTACTGTGAACATTATAATACTTATTTGTTATTGACTTGTGCAACGCCGACGAGCCAGAAAGAGGACGAGAACATTTTGGGTGCGCCCTATATGGCGCTACAGGCACAATGAGGGCCAGGAACACACTCTGCTTCCCCGCCTGTGCGCGAGAGATGAAATATACTTCAGAGAGTAAGTAATCGATGACTACATCTTCCATTCAGTGCTTACCAGGTGCAGATCATGCAGGCTCGGGAAAGATTGCGCCGTTTCTTGTAGCTACATGCGAATGCCGCCGAGTGTCTTGGATACTTTGCTCGCTCTCGTGCGGCCGCGGCTCCTGGTTGAGCGGCAGGTGACACCGTTCCGGGATCCCCTTTCTGGTCATGATCGACTAGCAAAGCGATAAGGTAAGTTTTATTTGAACCCTATTTCGTTCTGTAACGCAGTAATACCGAATGTCTATGCTAAACTTGTACTGACACCTAAATGGAATCTTATTTACGCACGGGAAACGCACAGCCCATGGTTTCGCTGCGAGATTAACGCACCGAAATGCATCTATGCAGTTTATTTGGGCACGCTCAAGAACCGTAGGCGACCAAAAATCCTTCTTCTGCACGCACGCACAAACTTCCTTGTGGCGTGCCACATTATCAGTTCGTTGTTCTCGCACGTCAAGCCTGAGTTTATCTTCATTCAGTATTTTCGGTCGTGCAGAAATGAAGAGGCCTGTCAGTAGTTATTTACTTAACTGTTTATGTTATTATCAAAATTATATTTGCATTGTTAGTGTTGAATACACAGCTAATATTTTGTAGAGCATAGTATTGAGTGTTCATGCCAAATAAAAGTTTATATGATGTTTTGCAGGTTCCTTGCGAACGGAGACACCTTCAGGAGCTTATCCTACAATATTCTAACAGGGAGGTCAACAGCACGTGAAATTGTCAGACAAACAACTTCCGCCCTTTGGGACGCTCTTCGGTCAACGTGTTTAAGATTTCCGGCAACTTCCCAGGAGTGGCTAAAGGTAAACAGAGAAGCTGTATAATTTATGTTGTCTGGAATCTGAGTAACCAAGGCATAGCAGTGCTTTCTAAGGATACCGTGAAATAGTTCAATATGACATCGTTCGGTATCACGAGTTTGTGCTGGTCGAGTCCGTAATCTGGCTGACAGGTTTGCCTTTGCTATTTTCAGATCGCTCCCCACATGCAAGAATCTTGGCACTTTCCCAATTGCATAGGAAGCGTCGAAGGTAAACATGTGCACATCCATGCCCAGTCAACTCAGGATCGAGGAATTTAAATTATAGGAAATCATTCAGTGTTGTCCTCCTGGCTGTGTGTGATGCACATTATAAGTAAGTCAATTCTTTCAATGCTTGGAACTTTACTATGTTGATTTCCTCTGCTTGCACTGAAAAAGTCTCATGTCATCACAGCAAGGTCAACAGTCAGTGTGCTATAATTTGCAACAGGCGCCTTTCATTACTTTATGTATTTATTATAAACTTAGAACAGCAAAATTAGTACACAATTCTGTAGACAACTGCAAAATAAATAAAGAATGTACAGGGGTGTGTTCTTTATTGTACTTATGTGTGTCGACT
The DNA here is from genome assembly GCF_023375885.2 of Dermacentor andersoni. Taxonomy (NCBI): domain Eukaryota; kingdom Metazoa; phylum Arthropoda; class Arachnida; order Ixodida; family Ixodidae; genus Dermacentor; species Dermacentor andersoni. The sequence continues at coordinate 394,475,506 of NC_092814.1, forward strand.
TCTAGGTTCACCTTTGTCGACATTGGCCATTAGGGCGGTGAAGGTGACAGTGGGATCTTTCAGCGATCACCTCTGCTGAAAGTGCTGGAAAAGGGTTTGTTAGGCATTCCTCAGCCAAGGAGAATCGGCTTAATAGGTCCCATTCCATACCACATGGTTGGCGATGAAGCTTTTCGCTGAAAACATTCATGATGAGGCGCTATCGAAGACGAGATCAGTTGGAAGTTATATCCACTTCATATCTCTGCCTTTAATACACTATTTATGCTGCTTTTCTAGCAAAGTACGGTGTTCTGCTCCTTCTTTTATAATGTTAATTAAAGCTACATTGAACTCTGCATGTAAATTGCAACGCTTTCAATTGAGATAAATCAGTGAGATATAAGCGTACACGTAGATAACACTGATTTAGCCACTTAGCACGTATAGTGAAATGAAGAATTGCTTGTGGTGTACTGTTTCCATTTTTTCTCATATCTGCAGAAGTTCTGGAATGACCCAGATCAGTGGAAAGAGTACCGGAAAAGGGAAACGTTCAACTATCGCTTGAGCCGAGCAAGACGGTTGATTGAAAATGCCTTTGGTATCATGTCAAGCAGATGGAGTATTTTGCGGCGACAATTTCGGGCATCGGAGGAAACGACTCAAAATATTGTGGAGTCATGTGTTGTATTGCACAACTTCCTGCTGAGTTCGCCACAATCGCGATCTGCATACAGCCCTCCTGGTTGCAGTGATCATGAGGACTGGGAAGGTAAAATCGTAGAAGGATTCTGGAGAGCTGGCAGTGACAGCCTGCCGGCCATGGGGGATCTCATCACTATGTCTGGATATCATTCTGGAAGGTGAACTATTTCGCAAGTGAAAGCATGCACAATCAAGATTCCCTTGTTGGGCCACTGACGGTGCTGCATTTTGTTGCTTTTCCGGGACAGCTATGGATATGCGCAACCACTTGGCAACCTACTTAATGAATGAAGGACGCGTGCCATGGCAGGAGAGGACCGTGACCCGCGCGGGAATAGAGGTAATGGTGCAATTTTTCAATCATTTGCTCAAGACATATGTTGCAATCGCATAAATTCACAATAATGCTGCACAAATTGGAGGGCGTTCTTTATTGCTAGAACGTAGCTCGGTATACACCTACTCACTCGGGCACTTCCATCTCGGCCTCAGAAATAAGGGAATGAATTTTGAATAGTATTTCAGAATGTTTCATTGGCGGAAGCTTGCGCAGTTTCGTGGCCATCCAATTGGCCGCCTCCTGGCATTCATCTGGTGGGCTTTGGGCACTGGGAACTGCAAGCTCCCTTGCGCTCTCAATTCTACTTAGGGTGCTGCTGCAGCTTTTTAACGCTTATTGTGCAGCTTGTTCGAATGTATCTTTCTTCTTTTACTATAATGACAATGCCGCAGTTTTTATGGGCAGTTACACACACGTAAAGCATTTTGCAGGAAAATTGAACAGCAGAGCTACCGAGACTGTGGTGCCACGTAAAGTCGCGCTTCGGTGGGCTGCGCTGGCGGCTGCGCTCTGTTTGTGCCACTGTTGGACCTTGGTGGCACATGAAAAGAAAAATATCATCTGTTAAGAGAGGTACAGCGTAACATACCTTGACACTAGCTCACCCGGAAGATGCTGCATCCTTTCTCGGGGTTCGACTGAGCAAGCTGAAATACATAGATAATGTGTTTCGATAACACAACAGGATATGAAACGTCCAGTATGCGGTGCACAGCATTTTACAGGCAGCAAGACAATTTATGCAATACAATATTATCCAGCTTTGTAAGTAATAAACTATTTCATTTAGCAAGTGTGTTTTATGCATGTGCGTTCTATGATTGATCATTCATAATAAATTCACAAGTACCCACCCACAGCTCTCTTCGTCGTCTCAGTGGCACAAAGGTGTTCTCCCGGAGCATCTGCATTGACATCAACAAATAATAAAGATAAGTACGTAGACGTGATACATGGTAGTGCAAACAAAATGTGACAAAGCATACATTTCATACAGCACTTCTTCAGCAGGCGATGGGCTGGGTCAACTGCATATAATATTTATCTAGGCTGAATGAATATTTGTCAGAGTACTACATGCAGGTCCAAGTACGTAAACCGAAAAAAACAATATACCAATCGCCTGCAGCACTGCTGGTTGAGAGTGCATCTTCGGCCTGCTGCAGGTGTCTGTGAGGGCAGGAATCAATGTGTAAACGCCTGAATTAAGCCTCCAAGACCATCGTTAAATATAGGATTATTACCTACCCGTTTTGTAGCAGTGGGATATTCGTGGTTAATCTGGAAAGAAATGAATAAACCGGTATTGCATTCCACGATTCACGCACATAGATTAACATTTCTCAATTATGCGGCTATAGGCCAATAACAAACGCTGTTCTGAATCGTACCGTAAAACCCCCGAGCAACAAAATCAGGAAACAAAAAAGTGAGAGTGATGTAATAGTTTTGTAATAACCGCTTCGATAATGTCGGCTATGCTAGAGCAGCGAAATAGGAGTTCGCAAGCTCGGGATATCGCAGCCATCAGACGAGGGCACCAAAATATTAAAAATTGGAGTGGTAGCTATGTGGCAACCAATGCAGTCACTAGATGCTGCAACGTGGAGAAAGGCCGAGGGCACGGCCGGAAGAAAACAAAACCGCCAGCTGTTATTCAACCGCGCTTACTCTTTCTACGTGAAAATGACATGTATGAATGGGTTCTAACATCAAACCTCCTGATTTAACGAAGAAATACAAACATACGTCCGGCCGTGCGCCGCACGAGTGCACCCCGTGCACAGCGCGCGGACACAGGCCTCTTCGAAGTATCGAACGATATAGCACCATTCTTGAGCGTGATAAGAGAGCGGCCGTATTCAGAAATTAATGTCACGACTGGACTTCGTCAACATAAAAGTAAGAATCGCCTGTAATGAACATGCCCGAGAGGGTCATTTCGTTTCCTTCTGCGCGTCAGCCGTTCACGTGAGCCACGGCAAAGCTAAGTCGCATTTCTTAATATGGTAGTAAATGTACCCATGCACTAGCGAACACACATTTACCTAGGGAGGAAATATTCCAATATATGCACCAGATTCACTCCCCGTGCGCGCGGCAACTGAGGTGAACGACACTTCACAAGCGCATCTTGCTTTTCTGCGTAGTACCGCGTGTTCCGCAGCATGCTGTATGAATGCTATATATCATAGTATGTCCATTCAGTTTTCACTTCCCCGTCCTTGCCGGGAGCAGAACTCTTGCAGGCCTTCTTTTCTTCCAGGGCTATTTTGAGCCAGCGGTCCCGAAAGTTCTTAAATTTCCCCGTTCCCTGCTCGCCTGCATGGTATGTACAAACACAATGACACGCTCGCACATGTTCCCGCAACATTAAGAAAATTTCACCAATTACTCACCTATCATGCCAAACTGCTGCCCAATAATGTGCCAGCGGTTGGCGTGCAGCTCCTTGTCCTTAAAATCGACGTTCGATTTCCACGAACGCTTTCCAAAAATGCCTCCAATGCGAGGCGACTTCTTCGTCGAAGTCTCGGTGGTGGTGTGGGAAGGCTTAACAAAAACAGCCCCCTTGACTGGAAATGACCTCTGAGGTTTTACGTCGTGCGTGTGACTGCTCGATGTCAGAGGCCATAGATTATGATTCTTTGCTTATGCGACAGGTGGCGCCACAACAGCGCGGCTCGCTTCTTATTGGTGCTCGTTTTGTGGCTGCCACGAAAAAAATGGTTCTCGCACCCATTCGCGCGTTTGCCGCGCGTTGCTGCCGTTTTTCGTGAATCTTGCCGCGCGCGGCGTCTGGCGCGCGTTTTGGAAGCTAGAGTGGACGTCCCATTACGCGCGCACTCCGGTGCTAGCGTCAGAGCATGTACGAAGAGCGTGCGCGCAGCTGTTACCAGCTGACGAGCGAGCCAGGAGCTGCGCGCAGCGAGATGAGAAAGCTAACAAGGAGGGAGTGACCTCCCATCCGCTCTGCTAGCAAGATGTTGAGTCTATGCCATGCAACTGTTTTCCAATAATGAGCCGGTTAAGTATAATGCCAACTTCTTGTGTGTGACGTAATTACTTCCGCTTTCTACTTCCGGGTTTCCAGGAATTGCGCCAAAGTTGGGCTCATATGGCTCGTCTCTAAAGTATACCATTCTCTGCTTTGGTGTGCGGTAATGAGTGATTTTTAATTAATTCTAATTCTTCTGGAAACTTCAGTAACTAAACTTGTAACTAAACTTATGTTATCATATCACAGCTATGAATGTATATAAGTGATACCTATGAACTCACGAATTTCGTACTGTATATTTTTCTATCTTGTTCTGATCTATTTAGAATTTCGTCCCTGGTCGTCTAGGGAAAAGGGGAAGTGCTCAGTAAGAAACAAGAGTGTCACTCGGTGTTCGTGCCCCTAAACATGTGCCAAAAGAAGTGTGGCTCCTTAATCTGTTAACATCATGGCGTGGTAGGCCACAAACAAATGACGCATGGTCCAGCTATTCATGAGTAAGCCATGCAAGCCATGTCATTATTTGGCAATTGAAAACAGCATATTCTGGCTTCTCTGCACCACAACATTGACCTTACCATGCTTTCTTGGTGAACATTTGATTTGCCATTGGACGAGCTACTTTACGGTGAGGGTAATTCTCTGTTCCCTGAGAATTGGTAGTAAAAAAGATTGTAATGCACGTTCATTTTGTGCTGAATAAAAAGAAATGTCTGAGAAGCATTGTGCGGCTGATGTGGCGGTTGCTATTTTGGCCCTGGCTACCATGGCCATTCGGATGGGGCGGAATGCAAGAGCGCTTGTGTACTGGCATTGCGTGCACAATAAAAAAAAAAACCCTCAGGCGATCAAAATTAAGCCGGAGTCCGTCACTATGCCATGCCTCGTAATCGTATGATGGTTGTCACTAAGAAAACAGCAGAATGAATTAAGTTTAATTTAGATGTCTGAGAGGCGTAAAAAATGTTTAGTGAAGCAGGTTTTGGCACATATTACGAATTGTTCAAAGCACACCCAGCTTTCAATGGTATGGTGTGGTCTTAAAAGCTTGCAAGCACAGCCAGGTTAATGCAAAAAGTAAAGTACAAGACTTCATTTCACTGTTTTTTTTACAGTAAGCACGAGGGACACTTGTCTTTAAAGGCATCTTCTAAATCCTGTGTATTTATTCATTGGTGAATATGAGATGACCCTATATTCAAGGCAATGATAGGGTGTTAAGACAACAGAAATCCACAATAATTTTTCTGCACTGTTCCTATGGAAACAATACAGGGCACTAACGAAATAGCTGAGTCTAGTGAATAATTCATTCAAGACCCTTGAGAATTTGGCAGGTTCATTATTATTAGAGGATATGAAGGCCAAGCATATTGAAATTCATGCCGAAACTTCATCGTCATGACATCACTTATATCAAATAAATTTTATTTTGCCAGAATAAAAGTACTGGAAACCTGCTAGGCTGAGTGTTTGGGTCCATTCAAGTGCAGGATAGTCCATATTTAGGGAACTAGACCCATATTTACTGATATGCAATTAAGTAGATCAAAGCAGATGCTGTCGAAATGCACGTGACGGAGTGCTTGGAGTGACGAATGCTTGCACGTGACGGAGTGCCGAAAAGCGAACGCGTCGCTTCACGTCGGTTGGAGGAAAAGGGCACGCAACCACTGGACAGCAGCTCTGACGCGCGCCGACGCTCGCTCCTTGGATGCGGCGCACTGTTGCTGGACTATTTTGTCTTCGACCGTTCAATTCCGGCCTAAAACAGCCTGCAGCGCTGTAAACTAAGTTAAAAACAATGAGTTAGTGATTTGTATGCTCTTTTAGATCTAAAAAAAGCACGTTTGATTAAATAATGTACACCTGCAGCAAGTTTTATTTTAGTTTTGAAGTAACATTAGTGCAAAAAATATCGACATCAGCGCTCGCTTCGTCATCTGTCTACAAGACTGCTTTGCAAACACCTGCATGACCATCTCATGTCATATGAAAAGCTGTCATACGATGTTATTTTTGGTGGCTCATTGCACAGCCAACTATGTTATAATTAGGCGTTCAAAGTATCATTGAAAAATCTGTATTAGAAATATCGTCACGTCTTAGTGACGGCAAAGAATGATGCAGATTCAAAACTGGGAGTTACAAGTTCAACTCTTTATGGGGCGAACTTGTGCCCAGCAAAATAAGTAACGCTCCATTGCAACAAATGTAGCGAGCAAAATCGGCGACCGTCGAAAATGTGATCTTCGGGTCAAGCACGCCGGCATTTATGCATCAAAAGTTTCATGAAAGGCGCCGGTGCCCTCGCGCCTTCTAGAAACGACTGCACAATTCTTGTCGTGTATTATGCGAGGCTCGTCGACGACAGATAGAACCATCGATAACAATCGCGAAACCTGCAATACTTGCAGGCGCGTTGTGAGCCGAGCGATAACGTTTAACATTTCTCAACCCGTGAAATACGGCCACCGGATACAAATGAAGAAGAATGTATGTCAATATAATTATGGTTGCTGGTGCATGAACGAAACGTGAAAACGTGGGTTCTGAGAAAATCAGCAAAAACGAATTGAAACAACTGTAGCACTCACAAGAAAAAAAAAACATCTAAAACAGCTAAAATTTACCGATATAATTCGTAGCTTTCCTCCTCCAAATTCTTTTTTATGTGTAATTTATTTATTTTATTTATTTATTTATTTCTTTATTATACCCTCAGGGCCAAAGGCATTACAGAGGGGAGTGGGTAATATAGGTTACAAAGGCAATAAATACGGCACGGCAGCTGGGCTTGCGCACAGATGAATAATCCGCTTGTCTTCCTCGTGCAGTTCATCGCCAGCCTGCTGGTGATACCGGCGGGAAACCAACAACCGTGTCAACACTTCCAAGCCGCCCATTTGCTTCTGCGCCAGAATGACAGTTGTTCGGCGCCTACGATATTACTATCTTCGGATGGTTTCCGTGAAGTACCATCGTCAACTCCTAGCGGCAGCAACAGTGCAGTCTACCAGTCGTGTGAAGCGGCGCTGCGGGCCACCTGGACTCTAAAAGCTGTCAACGAGGCATCGCAACCCAAAGGGCACGGCAGCTGGGCTTGCGCACAGATGAATAATCCGCTTGTCTTCCTCGTGCAGGTAAGAAAGCGTTTTGGAAAATGCTTTCGTTCTAGCGAGCGTTGTCTTGTCGTGCTGCCGTGCCCTGCGGTACTTCTCGATACAATGTCTGACGTAGTGTACATAACGAAGTTACTATTGCTTGCCGGCGATGTTGAAACTAACCCTGGACCCGATATGGCGGAACTTTCACGACAGCTGAAACAGATTGCAGAGGATATAAAAGAAATAAAAGAAGAACGACTAACAGCAATCGACAACAAATTAGAGCACTTAAGTTTCCTAGAAGACAAGCTTTCCTCATGTACGGAACAAGTAACCAATTTACAGCAGGTGGTGTCATCCTTGGAACTAAGGCTAGACGACCTCGAGAATCGCTCCAGAAGGTCGAATCTCATAGTCTATGGCATGTCAGAAGAAGAAGATGAAAATAACGAGTCCCTGGAGCGCTCTGTGAATAAAAAGGTTGTCAAAGATTCCTTGAAATTGGATGAAGTCGCGATCGAACGGATTCACAGGTTAGGTAGGCCGGAAGAAAACAAAACAAGGCCAATAATACTGAAGCTTCTAGATTTCAGGGACAAAGCAAAAGTTTTGCGAAACTGTCACAAACTAAAGGGGACTGCGTTTGCCATCAGTGAAGATTTTTCACCCCGCGTTCCCGACATTAGAAGAAACTTGTGGAAATAAGGCAAACCAAAAAAAAATTCCGGCGATAAAGTCTCTCTGGTTTACGACAAACTAAAGATAAACGGGGAGCTGTATTTTTGGGACGATGTAAAAAAAGACGTGTGCCTTGTTACAAGTGCTTCAAACCAAACAAAAAACCAGGACACAGAAGCACGAACCCTTCGCCCACGCCGCCAGCAACGTCCCAAATAACGTTCATGAACATAAATGCCCGTAGCATTATCAACAAGCTCGGTCACCTTGAATCATTACTAGTGGGTTTCGAGCCGGACTTCCTAGCCATTACGGAAACCTGGCTAACAAAAGACATTAACAATTTTGAAATAACTCCCCCAAACTACGCTATAATTCGTAAGGACAGACCGACACGTGGTGGAGGCGTGGCTTTGTTAATAAAAGATAAAGTCCCTTTCCTTACAATGCCTGAAGTTGAAGGGGTGGAAGCGATTTTTTGCAAACTCTGTTTTTATAGTGGCGATATCATAGTTGGATGCGTTTATCTCAGCCCTTGTTCTGATTCAGACATATTTCAATTATTATGTACTTATATACAACGTCATGTTAAGAGCACCAGACTAATACTTCTAGGGGACTTCAATCTTCCTGATATCGACTGGAGTACACTGCAACATCATTCACCTTGCGCGGAAGTTGTTTTTCGATATGATGCTTTCCTTCAACCTCACGCAGATCGTAACAGAACCTACCCGTGTACAAGGAACTAGCTCTAACATATTGGATTTAGTGTTTTTGAGCAATCATTTCCCTTATCATGACGCGAATGTAGAAGTACTTGAAGATCTGTCTGACCACAAACTAATAATGTGTTCCGTCCCGTTTCATTACACTACACCCTCATCCCGAACAATAACATTTCCTGACTACAGCCGAGCTGACGACACTAGCATACTTGACACATTATCTGAAGAGCTATCATTGTTCCGTCAACTCTCAGATGACACTAATACCGATATGGAAATTCTATGGCATAGGTTTAAAAATATTCTATCATATTGTATTACTAATTTCGTTCCTACTAAGACTAAAATAACGCGAAAGAATAATCCTTGGATTACTCGAACTGTAATTCATGCCAAACGGAAGGTCCGGCGACTGAAAAAAACGCAACGGCGCCGCCCATCAGACCGAACAGCCGAAAAATTAGCATTAGCCACTAACGATTTAAAATCTAAAATCAAAATAGCTAAAGCATTCTATTTTTCAAATACGCTAACAAATTTCCTAAAAGATTCTCCCCAGAAGTTCTGGCGTTACTTAAATCCTAAAGTACATAATGACAGTCACCTGTCCTCGGAGGAAAATCGAAATACTGCAACCACACTGAATAACTACTTTTGTTCCATTTTTACTACAGACGATGGAAATGCACCCCGCAATAGCCCCTGCACCGGCAAGCAACTAGGGCCCCTTACTGTGGCTGAAACTGGAGTCTTAAACCTACTACTAAATTTAGACACTAAAAAAGGATCGGGGCCTGATAACATTTCTAACACATTCCTGCGCAGATATGCCGAGTGGATTGCGAAGTTTTTAGTAATACTCTTTAACAAATCCCTGTCATCCTGCACCCTTCCTAAAGAATGGAAAACAGCGAAAATAACACCAATACATAAATCAGGAAGCAAATCAGATCCTTCAAACTTCAGACCAATTTCACTAACCAGCACAATATGCAAGCTACTTGAACACATCATCTTAAAGCACATAACAACCTATCTAGAAGATAACCAAATTCTAACGCCTTTCCAGCATGGCTTTCGAAAGGGACTTTCTACCGTTACTCAACTAATTGAACTCGTGCATGACGTAACCACCTCTATTGATCACCAAAAACAAATTGACCTTATTTTCCTAGACTTTTCGAAAGCCTTCGACCGTGTGTCACACCCAAAACTTATTAGGAAGCTTGAACTAACTTTAGGAACTGGCCCAATTTTAGACTGGATTACTGATTACCTCACTAACCGTACTCAGTTTGTCGAAATTAACAACGAGAAATCCGTAACAGCTGATGTCACATCCGGTGTACCACAAGGAAGCGTCTTAGCCCCAGTGTTATTCCTAATTTTTATAAACGACCTTCCTGCTAACATCTTTAACAACATTAGACTTTTTGCCGATGACTGCGTGCTATATCAGGAAATTAACTCTGTCGCCGACCATATAGCTTTAAATAACGCCATAGCATCAGTAACCAAATGGTGCGAAGATTGGCAGATGACTATTAACGTTAATAAATCTGTTGTATTATCTGTAACTAGGAAAAAACATAGATCACTCTTTCAGTACACACTAAACAGCATCCCTCTCGTTTCTGTCTGTGAATACAAATACTTAGGCATATTACTAACCTCTGACCTCAGATGGGATGCTCACGTTAACAAAGTCACGGCAACCGCACTAAAACAGTTATTTTTCATTAATAGACGCCTCAGACTAGCACCATCTGATATAAAGTTACTAGCATATAAAACATTTGTCAGACCGGTACTAGAGTATGCAAACGTAGTTTGGTTTCCTTTCACTAACAAGCTGATCAAAAAACTTGAAGGCGTTCAGAGAAAGGCGCTCAGATACATATTTAACAAACATAGGCTAGCAGACTCACCGACAGAGCTACTCAAACAAGCCGGGATGCTAACCCTCCAAAACAGAGCAAAACTAGCGCGCCTTAAAACCATTTACCAACTCATAAATAATCAATTAAACCTGGATAGCTCACGATACATAACGAAATCTCAAACGAGGAAAACACGTCATAACCCCCCCCACACACTAAACGAGTATTCATTCCACACTGACACTTTCAGGTACTCATTCTTTCCACAGACTATACGCGATTGGAACGCTTTGAACGTGGGCTCTGTTAATAGTTCATCACTAACTGCTTTTATCACGCTTGTTGAAAACGATCTACGTACATCTCAGTAATTATTTTGTTTACTGTCAGTATCACTTGGTTACTACCTTTGTTTTGCATTTTAACACATTTATCTGTCCAACCCAAATCTTGCAGCGTGAACCTGATTGTATATTTTTTACTGCTACTGATGTATAAGTTTATTCTGTGTATTAATGTGTATCTCCAAACCGTTATTATTGTCATGTTTGTATGTCAGTGTACTTTTTTGAATGCCCTTTCTGTTACGATCCCTGACGGGATTGACAGTATTGAATAAATAAATAAATAAAATACAATACAGTGAATTTTGTTAGAACATAATTTCAACATTCTACAAAACAAACAAAGGTTGTTAGTGCATCACGAAATCTTTGATTATCCTCAATGGCTGCAATATCGGGAGGGAGGCGGTTCCATTCGACAGATGTCTGGGGAAGGTATGACTGAAAACAAGCTTTAGTTTTGCACTTTTGGATGCCAACCTTGTGCCGATGATCAGTGCGATGGGAGATGTATTCCGGTGGTGAAGTAAAATCGTCATGTAGCGAAGGAATAAAGTGAGGCGACTGATTTTCCGACGAGATTTTAAAGATGGGAGAAAGAGGTTAGTTTTCATGGCTGTGATACTTGCAGTACGGTTGTAATTTGAAAAAATGTAGCGAACGGAGTTATTTTGTATAAGTTCAAGAGAATGTATAAGATTTCCATGCCCAGGGTCCCATATAGATAATGCGTATTCAAGTTCAGGTCGTATTAGTGATTTATAGAGTAGGAGTTTTAAGGACGAAGGAGCAGCAGAGAAGTTGCGACGCAAATACCCTAACATGCGATTAGCGTTATTGGTAACGTACTCAGTATGGGCGTTCCATGTTAAGTTTTGGGATATATGTACGCCTAGATATTTATATGATGCCACGGAATCAAGAGGAATGCCATTAAGACAATAAGAAGGGGGAGTGTTAGAGCAGCGAGAAACACGCATGAACTTACATTTGTTAATATTTAATTCCATTTTCCAAGTTTTACACCAGTTAGAGACCAAATTAAGATCGGTCTGGAGAGTATTAATGTCGTTGAGGTTACGTATTTCACGGAAAATGACACAGTCGTCAGCAAAAAGGTGGCTGGCAGAAGATAGGGTGGACGGAAGGTCATTAATATAAATTAAGAATAGAAGGGGTCCGAGGACGGATCCTTGTGGTACACCAGATAGTACGTTAGTAAGCAGTGAGGTTGTGCCATTAGTGAAAACAAACTGCCAGCGGTTGAGAAGGAAAGATTGAATCCATCTAAAGACATGTGGATCAAGATTAAGATGACTTAATTTATAAAGCAACAATTGATGGCATACTTTGTCAAAAGCTTTCGCGAAATCTAAAAAAAATGGTGCCCATGGAGCACCTCATTTATTTGTCTAGGTTGTTTTGAAGCATCAACACCGCATCGGCAGGACTTCACATTGAGCGGCATTGAGTGTATTGCTAGAAAAATTTTTAACCCTGCATAGGCTCGTCAATAAACAGATAACTATAGGGCGGACAGCAACAGAGGTCGCAAACGACCTCGCACACATGTACCTGCCACTTAAACGTGAATATGAAAACGAAGAAGAAATAAGCGAACCTTACTCCGGAATATCGCAACCGGACATGGACAGTGACTTCACTGCAGCTGAGATAAGGCATGTACTTTTTAATTTAAATGGGAGATCTGCCCCGGGTCCGGATGGCATCACAAATAAACTTTTGCGAAACCTGGACGATGATGCCATAGACATAATCACGGTTAAAATTAATAGTCACTGGAGATCCGGCACTGTCCCACCGGAATGGAGGGAGGCCAAGGTGACGTTTATACCGAAACCCTGCAAACCACTAACAAAGGAGAACCTCAGGCCCATATCACTTACATCCTGTATTGGCAAAGTAGCCGAACATGCTATTCATAACAGGATAATAGAACACATAGAAAACCAGGAGCTTTTCAGACACAATCTCATAGGCTTTCGGAAGGCATTATCCACACAGGACGCCATGCTCATGATCAAACGGGCTATTATTGACGACCCTAGCAGGGACGTAAAGGGCCTCCTGGGTCTGGATCTTAACAAAGCATTTGATACGGTTGCACATAAACATATCCTACATGAACTCTCAACCTCGAACCTGGGAAGCAATTTTTACAATTATGTGAGGTCCTTTCTAGGTAATCGGACAGCTTGGGTCAAACTCGGTATAGTCACAGGCGGTCCATACAATTTAGGCAACAACGGCACACCACAAGGTTCAGTATTGTCCCCACTCCTCTTTAACATTGCCATGCACAGGCTCTCGGAGGAATTGTCCAAAATCCCGAGCTTGGGGCACGTCATATACGCTGACGATATCACAGTGTGGGTCCCAAGGGGGTCACTCGCAGCACTAGAGCAGACACTACAGGCAGCGGTAGACACCACAGAATCCTTCCTTAAGGGCACCGGACTCAGGCTATCACCTAGTAAATCTGAGCTGCTGCTCTTCAGACAGGGGAGACAAGGTGTTAGAAACCTTGTGCCTTTAGAAACTCTGCCAATAAACATCAGACAACACAGGACGGGTCATACCCAGAGTAGAGCAAATAAAAATTCTGGGTCTTCTCATTGACGCAAGGAGCTGTAACGCTACGGCCCTAAACCGTCTCACAGGTCAGGCCAACGGTACTTTAAAGCTCCTGGGCAGGGTCTCAAACCGAAATGCAGGCCTCAAGGAGGACAATCTCATCAGAGCATATCATGCATTTTTCATCAGTCATGTGACGTACATTGCATCATACCTGAACTGGGGGAAGGGAGAGAAGGCTAAGCTAAGCGCACTTATACGCTCCGGACTCAAAAGGGCTCTGGGACTCCCGCACGGAACGAGTACCGAACTCCTCAACAAGTTAGGACTTCATACCACTATAGATGAGCTCATTGAGGCACATTCGATGTCACAAATTGCAAGACTCTCCAACACTAAGCCAGGGTGTAAAATTCTAGATGAAGTCGGAATACTGCCTCGAAGAGGAGACGTCTCTAAGTTCAAAATACCCAAGGAGGTGGAGACACAATTAGTTGTAGACCCCATACCTATATTCATCCTGTGTACAAGGGCAGAAGGGACGCCAGGGCGAAATGCATTCTGGTTAAACTGCACCAACAACACAGCTCAGCTCTTTTTGTCGATGCAACTAGTTATGGATCGGGCATCCGCTACGCTATTGCCGTGGTCGATGAGAGCGGTAAATTAATAAACGCGGCGTCACTAAGAACGAGCTCCATTCATGCCGCCGAAGAAGCAAGCATAGCACTTGCAATTACAATGAGGAGAGGCTCCACGATTTTCTCCGATTCCCGTACAGCTATTAGGAATTACTCAGCCGGCTTCGTCTCAGTGGAAACACACAAGTTACTTATACACAGTATTAATACTCATAATTACAACCAACTGGATAGCTCACACCTAGTCTGGTTTCCGGCTCATGAGGGCCACTCGGTCAGCCCCAGTGGCTGCAATCCTAACGAGCAAGCTCACTCTGCTGTGCGAGATCTCACATGCCGCGCATCAGATCAGGAACTGCTCCAGGATGACTGCGGCTCCTACAAAGACCCACTTACTACTTTTCACGAGATCACCTCACAGTATAGGGACGGCAGGAGGTTTGTTCCTCCCCCCCATCAGAAGCTCAACCGAGCTCAGGCAGTCACATTAAGAATGATTCAAACTAAATCTTATCCCACACCTTTTGTGCTTAACAAAATTGACCGGGATTTTCCCGCGGAATGTAAAAGTTATGGACACACTCCGTGTCTATTTGATCATATGTTCTGGCTGTGCCCCAACCAAAGGGATTCGGATCTCAACAGTGAGGAGGACTGGAGTCGGCGCATATCCAGCCAAGTCCTCCAAGATCAACTCCTGGCCGTCCGGAGAGCTCACGACATCGGGAAAGCCTTTGGCCTACCGGTGCCTACGTGGGCTGAGCCACCGACTTAGCCTGGGGGCTTGTGCCCTCGGACCCTAGTTTCTCTGGACTAAAATAAAGTTCTTGCCATGCCATGCCTGCATAGACCATGTTCTGTTGTAACTGGTTTCAACATGTCTAGTCTATCTTTCTTGAAATGAATGAAATTACAAACGTATAGTGATTCAAGGCAGAAAGCTGGGATAGTTGGTGTGTCATCATTATTCAAAAGACTAGCGCAAAATAGCAGGAGCAAAGACAGACAGTTAGCAGGACAAAGACAGTTAGCGCTTGTCCTGTCGTCTTTTCTGTCTTTGTCCCTGCTATATTGCGCTAGTCTTTTGAATAAAGTATAGTGATTACAAATTTGAGAATCGTAGGCTTCTAAAAGGTGTGATTTCTTTGTCCTTTGCCTAGTCGTACTAATAAAGCACTTATTCAAATGTATGGGGGCAGCTTATTTGCAATGTATATATATATATATATATATATATATATATATATATATATATATATATTGTCACGGCTCACTTGAGACAAGAGCGGAGAGCGGTATTTTATCTAGACAATTGGAACAAGCGTTCCGTCTTGGCTTCTTCTTCTCTAGCACCCTCACTTGGACGCACGAGGTCGTCGTCCTCGTCGTCAGCGTGGTTGGGCACAGATGGCGTCGCGGCATTTGCCCCCCCTTCAAAGGAGCATCGTCCCGATGCTCGGCGGGTAGCACCCGGTGTCCAGCCGACCAGCAAGTGCCCATATCATTCAGCAAAATAAGGTTTCATGCGCACCATGTGCACAGTCTCAGGCAGGTCCTGACGGCGCCTCGAGCATGATTGGCTGTCAGGAATGACTTCATAGTTGACGTCGCTAAGGCGTCGTAGAACCTTGTACGGTCCGAAGTATCGGCGCAGAAGTTTCTCCGCGAGGCCTCGGCGGCGTACTGGAGCCCAAACCCAGACTCTTTGGCCGGCCTGGTAGACGACGCATCGATGGCGTTGATTGTAACGTCGCGCATCACGGTCTTGCTGGCTAGTTATGCGAACGCGCGCAAGCTGCCTTGCTTCTTCGGCGCGCTCTGCAAAATCTGCGGCGTCAGTCTCGGAATCACTGTAATCATGAGGAAGCATAGCATCCAGCATTGTAGTCACTTCTCGACTGTGGAGGAGACGGAATGGCGTCATTCTTGTTGTTTCTTGCCGAGCCGTATTATCAGCAAAGGTTACGTAGGGTAATATTTGGTCCCAGTTCTTGTGTTCCACATCGACATACATGCACAGCATGTCTGCGAGAGTCTTGTTGAGGCGCTGCGTAAGTCCATTGCTTTGCGGGTGATAAGCTGTCGTCCTTCTATGTGCCGTTCCACTGAGCGTGAGTACAGTTCGCAAAAGTTCAGCCGTGAACGCGGTTCCCCTGTCGGTTACGATGACCGCTGGAGCCCCGTGCCTGAGGACGACGTTTTCGATGAAGAACTGCGCGGCTTCGGCTGCTGTGCTGCTCGGAAGTGCCTTGGTTTCTGCATAACGCGTACGGTAATCTGTTGCAACTATGATCCACTTATTTCCTGCAGTTGATATTGGGAATGGGCCCAAAAGGTCCATCCCAATTTGTGCAAACGGTGTTTCCGGCACTTGAACGGGATGTAATAGTCCGGCAGGTTTCGTAGGCGGCACTTTTGGTCGCTGACAGTCAAGGCACGTTCGGACGTAGTGCTTCACCTGTGTTGCGAGCCGTGGCCAGTAGTATTTCTCTTTGATCCGTGCTAATGTTCTTGTGTAGCCTAGGTGGCCCGAGGTAGCTTCATCGTGACAGGCCTGCAAGATTTCACTGCGGAGCGTCTTTCACTATATATATATATATATATAATATATATATATATATATATATATATATATATATAATGTATATATAAATATATAAACAGGTTATTTTCACAATGTATACACTTCCAGGCAGCAGGCACCAAAAATATTGTCACGAAAAGACAAATGAACATGCACCCGGCGTCGGCGAGACGGACAGTTGTCCAAGATGGCGTACACAAAACTCAAGCCGGCGTCCTCAGCCTCTACTTCTTCTTCTTCAGCGCCCACCTCTTGCGTGGCGCGCGTTCAAGTCACTTCTTTCTCAGCGCTGGCGCGTGACACCTAGCGGCATTATTCCCCCGCCAAAAGAAAAGCATCGACCCGATGCTTACTACACTACGATGCTTACTAAAAGAAAGTGGAAGTGTGGAAGTCGTATGACATCGGGTTGGCGCCGCCTTAACGCGCGAAATACGGTTTGAGGCGAATAACATGCATTATCCCCGAGTGGTGCTGTCGACGCCGAGGCGACGCGGCACCGTCGGGAATGACCTCATAGTTCACTTCACTAACACGGCGTAGCACATTGTAGGGTCAAAAGTATCTGCTAAGGAGCTTCTCAGACAATCCCTGGCAACGGATTGGAGTCCACACCCCAGACTTGGTCACCTGGCTGGTACTCGACTTGCCGATGTGGAAGGTTGTAGCGTCGTGCGTCTGTACTCTGCTGCTTCGTGATGTGTATGCGCGCGAGTTGACGAGCTTCCTCTGCGTGTTGAGTAAGTTGCTCGGCGTCAGAAGTAAGTGATGCGTCGGTGTCGTTCGGGAGCATTGCGTCTAGCGTGGTCTGGACCTCGTGCCCGTAGACAAGACGGAACGGTGTGAATCGTGTTGTTTCCTGAATGGCGGTGTTGTACGCGAATGTAACGTACGGCAGGACTTGATCCCATGTTTTATGCTGGACGTCTACATACATAGACAGCATGTCAGCAATGGTTTTGTTTAGCCGTTCCGTCAGTCCGTTGTTCTGCGGATGATAGGCAGTGGCCTTGCGATGCTGCGTGCAGCTCAACTCGAATATGTCCTCTATCAGTTGGGCTGTAAAGGCAGTTCCTTTGTCGGTGATGACGTATGATGGGGCACCATCGATAAAGAACTGGGCGACTTCGTAGGCCGTGGCACGTTGTACAGTGTTCGTCTCCGCGTAGCGTGTTAGATAGTCTGTGACGACTATAATCCACTTGTTTCCGCTGGCTGACAAGGGAATGGGTCCCAGAAGATCCATGCCAATTTGATCAAACGGCACGCTAGGTGGTACGATGGGTTGGAGTAACCCCCCGGGTTTCAAAGACGGTGAGTTCCTGCGTTGACACTCACGGCAGCTTTGCACGTAACGATTCACCGTGGTAGAAAGTCTGGGCCAATAGTACGTCTGGCGTACTTTTGCAAAAGTACGTGAAAATCCCAAGTGTCCAGACGTGGGTTCATCATGGCAGGCTTGGAGAATGTCATCACGGAGGGCGGCAGGTACGACCAATAGTTGCTCTTTGTCGCTGGCACTCGAGTTTTTCTTGTAGAGGACACCCTTTCGGATGCAGAAGGTCGATAGACTGCGAGAAATGTGTCGTGGGATTGTAACATTCTTGCCTTCTACGTGATCGATGAGAGGGCGTATTTCGGCGTCCTCGCGCTACCGTGTGATCAGGTTAGATGCGGTTAAGGCCCCAAGGAATGCGCCGTCTTCGTCCATGTCCTTATCACAAGTTTTGACGGGAACGCGCGACAACGTGTCCGCATCTTCGTGTTTACGGCCCGATTTGTAGACGATGGTAACATCGAACTCCTGCAGACGGAGACTCCATCGAGCAAGTCGGCCGGACGGGTCTCGTAAGTTGGCTAACCAACACAAGGAATGGTGGTCTGTCACAACCTTGAAAGGGCGACCGTAGAGATAAGGTAGAAATTTCATGATGGCCCACACAACCGCTAGACACTCTTTCTCGGAAGTGGAGTAGTTGATTTCGGCGCGTGAAAGGGTGCGACTGGCGTAAGCGATCACTCACTCGACGCCTTCCTGGTGTTGAACGAGTACAGCGCCAAGACCGATGTTGCTTGCGTCGGTATGTACCATGGTGTAAGCGTCCTCGTCAAAGTGAGTGAGGACGGGTGATTCCTGCAGGCGCTGCCGCAACTATGTGAAAGCTGCGTCCTGCTCATCCGTGTATGAGTGGTTCGGCGATCCGGGAGAAGTTAGCGATGAAGCGACGATAGTACGCACACAGACCGAGAAAGCGGCGTTCTGCTTTCTTGTCACGAGGAGTCGGAAAAGAAGCAACAGCAGATGTTTTGTCTGGGTCAGGCTGGACGCCGTCGGCGTTCACGACATGTCCGAAAAACTTCAACTCTTCGTAACCGAAGTGACACCTTTCTGGCTTTAGTGTGAGATTAGCGGAGCGGAGCCACTCAAGTACCGCCTCTAAACGCTTCAGATGTTCTTCGAAGGTCGCCGCAAACACGACGACGTCATCTAAGTATACTAAACAACTGTACCACTTCAGACCCGTCAGAACAGTGTCCATCATTCTCTGGAATGTGGCCGGTGCAGAACACAGGCCGAATGGAAGTACTTTAAATTCATACAGTCCATCCGGGGTAACAAAGGCAGGTTTTTCGCGATCTCGTTCGTCAACTTCCATTTGCCAATATTCACTCAAGTCTATGGATGAAAAATACCTGGTTCGCCGCAGTCGATCTAACGAATTATCGATCCGCGGAAGCGGATAAACGTCTTTTTTGTGACGTTATTCAACTTTCTATAGTCAACACAGAACCGAAGCGTTCCGTCTTTCTTTTTGACTAGGACCACCGGCGACGACCAAGGGCTTTGGGATGGTTGTATGACGTCATCGTCCAGCATTTCTTTCACTTGCGCATTAATCACGTTGCGCTCTTTCGCCGATACGCGATAAGGCAGTTGTCGTATGGGACGAGAATCGTCATACGTGATTATTCGGTGTCTCGTGATGGGCGTGTGGCTAACCTTAGAAGAAGATGCGAAGCACTTCTTGAACCGAAGTAGCAACTCGCGCAGCGCTTTTTGCTTTTCCTCCGAAAGGACTGAATTGATGTCGATGTTGCTCAGTGTCTGAGCTGGGATGTCCTTTGGCATAGACGCAAAGTATTCAGCAACGACGAAACAGGTGCCGATGGTCCAGGCTGAAGTTCGTCACGAGGAGCGCAGAATGTCCACCTCTAAGCATAATGAGACTGCGGGCTGCACATACACCGTGAGTCAGCATAAGGGAGTAATTGCCCTCGGCAACAGCTTCGCCATCGCGCGGATCGTCGCATACGACCGCTATCAGGACACTTGCGCGTGGTGGTAAAGTTACACTGTCGGCGTAAAACCGAAGCGCGTTACGTCGGCAGTTGTCGCGGCTGTTCGCTGCTCTCTTTGTCGAAAAAGTCACTGTGCGCTCCCGGAGGTCTATAATGGCACCATACTGTCGCAGAAAGTCGACGCCCAAGATGAGGTCCCGAGAACAATCGCGGAGTATAAGGCAGCTGGCTGGAAACGTACACCCACGAATTTGTACTCTGACCGTGCACATGCCCAACGGTGTTACGATATGCCCGCCAGCAGTACGAATTTGCGTTCCGGACCAAGGCGGGATAACTTTTCCAAGTTCCGTCGCTAGTTTTCCGCACAAAATTGAGTAGTCGGCACCCGTGTCCAATAACGCACTAACGTGGCGGCCATCGAGCACAACAGGTATGTCTAGCGAGAGTCTGTCGCTGAGTTCGGCTGCTGTCATCGTTGATTCGTTCTGAATAGACCGTGCTCGTGTCGATGGGAGGTCTTCGGAAGGGCGATTATCAGCGGCCTCGCCCCCGAAGGTCGCTGTTCTTAGTTTTCCCGGCGAGGGCTTGGCGATCGTCCCTGCTCTGCCATTGGAGGGCTTCTAGGAGCTGGGGAAGATCGCCTGGGGGATGGCGAGCGCGACTGCCGCCGCGGGAACAGTGGCATACCCTTTCGGTTCAGGTATTCTTCAATCGCCTGAGGCCTTTCGCCATATCTGGGCCTTGGTGAATCCACGGCAAAACCTTGCGGTCCGAGGCGGCGGTATGGGCACTCGCGGTATACGTGACCGGCTTCTCCACAGTGATAACACAAAGGCCTTCTGTCCGGGGTACGCCAAACGTCGGATTTCCTTTCGAGCGGGTGCCGATCCTCCATACGTTGGATCGGTTGCACTGATGGGAGTGGCGGGACGTATGACACGGCGTAAGACGTGGCGGGATGAAATGGGTTGGAGCACGGACAAGGATTCGCCCCAATACTTCCGCATACGAAGGCCGCTGCAACTGTGTTGTCACAGGCGGCGCATTGCTGCTTGGAACAGGACCTTGGATCGCTTACTGCACTTCACTTCTCACGAGGGCAGAAATGGAACCCAGCGTGGGCTGAGGTGGGCAGCTGAGCCGTTGAAGCTCATCACACACCACCGAGCGGATAACATCTCGGAGAACGTTCAGATTCCCAAAGGCAACCGCATCCGTCAGCGAAGCAGCATTCGAGTGCCTCTCATACGTAGCGGAGCGCTGGTGGGAAGTTGAAGTAGCGTTCATTTGCCTTTCATAGAAAGCTGAGCGCTGCTGCAGCATCTTTTCGATCGTGGTGGCTTCGGTTAAGAATTCAGCCACGGTCTTCGGCGGGATTCGAACCAGGCCAGCAAATAGCTGTTCGTTCTTTAACTCCCCGCATTAGATGGCGCAGCGTCTTTTTCTCTGACATGGTAGGGTCCACCCAACGGAAGAGGCGCGCCATATCCTTTACGTACGACGTCACGCTTTCATTCGGCAGATGAATGCGGGATTGGAGCGCCCGTTGGGCTCGTTCCCGGCGATCAGCATTCGTGTATGTCTCCAGCAAGGCACGGCGGAACTCGAGCCACGATTTCAGGAGCCCGTCTTGGTTCTCGTAGCAATTGCGAGCACCGTCCTCCAAGCTGAAGTAGACATTTCTCAACTTCGCCGCGTCACTCGGCTATCTCGGCAACGCGCTAAAACTGGGCTAGCCACTCTTCTACATCCTCGAAGATATCCCCGTGGAAGACTTTCGGCACTCGGAGATTCTGTAGCAGGTACTGAGTTGCCGTTGTGGCCGTACCTTGTATAATGGTCGATAGAGACGTCGATTTTCATTCAATACTGGTCCGTGGGGGCGTCGATGTTGTTGCGGAGAGATGATCAAGCTCCAGAGGCGACCCTCGGATTCTCCTGCTGGCCCGGTGAACTGCGGTGCCCACTAGTATAGGGCTGGTACTCCTGCTACCTGGAGGGGTTTGTGGCATCGGATGAACCGTACCCCGCACCTCCACCAGTTTTGTCACGAAAAGACAAATGATGATGCACCCGGCGTCGGCGAGACAGACAGTTGTTCAAGATGGCGTACACAAAACTCAAGCCGGCGTCCTCAGCCTCTACTTCTTCTTCAGCGCCCACCTCTTGCCGAGCGCGCGTTCCAGTCCCTTCTTTCTCAGCGCTGGCGCGTGACACCTAGCGGCAGTATTAGTTTATTGTTTTCAGCATGCTATGATGTTTTGATTGAGAAAGACATTCAATTTGTTCAGCGAACCATGCAATAATTACTGCGGCATATTATTTCGTTGCGTAGTACTAGATACGGTGGCCAGCCAATATTAAACTTTAGAAGAAATAATAGTACAGCGCATATGATAAGGCACGTAGCCTGTTATAGCACTTTCTTAATTCATGCTTTCCTTATTAATTTGTCACACTATAACAATATTGCACGACAGCTACCGCACTGAAATAATATACTAGTACATACTTAACAACCACAATTTTATACTACAATAATACTCGATAAATGTTTATTATAGTGCCAATGAACAGCTAGAGAGCATTCCTACTGGTGCACTTAAAACGCAATATGCGAGACAAAATGTAAAGAGAACACAAATGTGGCGGACAAAACAATGCGATATAGATAAACAAATAGGCAAAAAGAAAAGAAGGAAGCGTAAAAGGAAGTTTATCATACAACATAATTATCTACATGTATACAAAACACAGAAAATAAACTCTGAAATATATCAGTACAGGCACAATTCTTATTACGCTTCTTGGAGTCGAGCCATATATAGGACAGCGTTTAACGCAACAAGGCCAGGTAGAGAATGTGGAATTCCGCCTGGCATACTGTTGCAGCACGAAAAATTGCATGTCATCAAGAAGGTTTGGGGAATGTATAATGCCATAGAGCACATTATACAGGAACAAAAGGTCTGATTAATCAAGTGTTGAGTCTAGAGGTGCGAGTTGAGGTATATTCGAAAAGGCTGAAATGCAGTGGTCAGAATGCCAAAAGTGGGGCTCGAAGGTAGATGTCAAGTTATTCGGACGCATTCCATAACGTCAGAATTACATTTTCACGTTGCACCCCCTCCTACAGAGGCATACTCTAGTAATGGAAGGCACACAGCAGTATACAATTTCAATAATACAACAGGTGAGGGGAAAGGAAGCAATATACGACATATAATTTAAAGAGGGTGAAGGGCACGTTGGACACATTTAATGTGTGTGGAGAAGCCTAGCCTTTTGTGGAAGTACGCACCAAGATCGTTGAACGACCCTGGCAGCGGAGCATCCCGAAGGGTGTATGAAAATTGCACATGGGGTGTTTTCCGCGTGTAACTCAATACCTTATTATTGCAAGCATTCAAGAGTACCGTATGCTTTTTCGACCAGTTTGAGGGTAAAAACATATTTTTGGAGGTCGATGCAGTGGTGGACACTGTTGACAGTCTCAAACAGCATTACGTGGTCCGAACACGAAGCCATGCTCTCCGTTTATCACAATGCTCTTAGCACTTAGATAAAGGTAGGAATGCGAACCAATTCAAACGCTTTTGATGCAGTGCAGAGGATAGATATAGGCCGGCAGTTAGTAACTGCACGTCTGGCGCCCGATTTGTGCACGGGCAATATCCATGCTACCTTTCGAGTGGTAGAAAATATACTAGACTTTAGGGAACCATTGAAGAAGTTTGTGAGAACAGGGAACAAGTAAGCTTCCATACATCTTAAGCACTGCGCAAGAAATACCACCAGCACCTGAAGAAAGGACAGTTTTCAGGAGCTTCATACACTTGAAAACAAGGTCTTCATTGACTGATAGTGTACACACCATGCCAGACCGAGAAGGAAGGTTACTATTTTGAAGCAACTTTTACCCCATATACAAACAGCAATGTTCTACAAAGGCATCAGGAGTGTTGAAGACACTGCCGGTTTCATCAAGAAGACATATATATTTGACGCTTCCCTTCGAAGAGTGAGAGCGCACAAAGCTCCGGAAATATTTTGCATTACGTGTCATACTAGCTTCAACAAATTCAGTGTGGTCGTAGTGATGATTCTAATAATAATAATAATAATAATAATAATAATAATAATAATAGTAATAATTGTACCGGTAACATGGCACTCTGGCAGCTCGCAATGATAAAGGAAGGCTGAGGCCTGTATACTAGAGCATCTGATAGCCAGCTATCTCGAGCATGAGTTTGCAGGGCGCAGAAGACCCCCATCCCCCCTCCAAGCACGCATACGCACAAACACACTTGCCCAATCGCAGAGCACGGCACACACGACCACAGTCGACTGGTGCACGACGCGCCGGAGCGCACATTCAGTCCCCTCGCAACGGAGTCTGAATGGCCGGGGGGGTTGAGAGAAAGCTCTGTATGCCAGATATAAGCATATAAGCCGCCAAGCACATTGCCGAATAGATAGATTAGAGAAATGTTGCGCTGGTATTGCAGGGTATGCCACTTGAGGCATTTGAGGCAATCCTTGCAGGCTGGCATGAGCTGGCGACGACGGAAAAGACGGGAGTAGAGGGTGTGTGCTGCCCGTGGCGCTGAACAAGGTCAAGTTTGTCAGGGACATGAGTTTGGTACGGGAACTATACTGTTGAGCAGTACTCAAGCCGTGGCAGAGTGATATAAGTGTAGAGTGCTCGGAAAACCGCATGTACACAGGGAAGGGAGACATAGGACACAAACCCAAGAATGCGACGATCCTTCGATACAGTGCTGATGACACATGCGGAAGAGTCGAGAGAAGGGCTGAATGTTACACGCAGAATGGGAACTGCCGGAAGAGTCTTTATAAGGATGCCTACGAGGAAGTAGGTTGCACAGGCAGCAGTTTTGTTGTGGCCGATACGCACGACAGCACTTTTTGCAGGGCTACTAGAAAGTTTGTTATTGTAGGCCCAGTCATTCACCTTTAAGAAATTTATTTATACCAAACCCATATACACTACATCGGCAAAATGTTGTAGTGGAAGTGTCAACTTTTCTATCAATCACATTCTGCGAAGATGCCTCAGGAACTTTGTTTCGAGTTTATCTGTTTTCTGAGTACAGCTTAGAGTATCGCAGCGAGAAAAATGTTAGTGGAAGCTGAAGATATTTGGGCACTTTAATCGTACCAACTGCACAAAGCACTGATTACACCTTTTCGCCTTCCCCGCAACGCACTCACACCTTCTGCTCTTTCCATGAACAAAAAAAAAAGTGATCAAAAAGCGAATTACCCTTTCTTTAACTCAGTACGTGCTGGTTCTCAAGCAGGCATCGAAGCAATCCTGGTATACGCGGCTGCATGCATAGGTCATAGATGATGCAGGTCCTCCTATGCGCTGCACACAGTGTATATATTGCAAACAAATTATTTCTTTCTGCAGTGCTGAAGTATAAGGGCACACTGCCTGAAACATGACTGCGCTGTGTCATGTTTCCTTCAGTGCGTCAGCATTCTTGAGTGCTGCAGTAGCGATTTATGCCCAAGTAGCCCATAAAAAGCATGCACTGGACAAAAGTGAGCGAAGGAGTACTGTGAACTTGTATTGAAATGGCTTCGGGCATGCCGAGTAGCGTAGCACAATGTCAGCTGAAGCCCACGTCATGGCTGATGACGCACGTACTTCCCATTGTTCGGCTATTAGGTGTGTTTTGCTTTCGAAGGTTATCTTTGCCACTGGAAATAGCGCAGAGCTGGCCCTTTAAACTTGAATCACGTGAGACCACACGAAACACACTGAAGCGCCAAACGGGACCGAAAATTTCATTCCTTCGACAGAGTTTCTCCGTTGGGCTCGTTCACTCGCCAGTTACGAGCTTGATGGACATGCTAGGCCTACGGGTAACGTAAACAACATTGGCGGTAGGCGAGCGCCGAGTATCTAGATTTTGGTGTTCGCAAGCATGTTTCGATTCGTTTCCAGCACAACAAAAGACACATACACCAAGCAGTGGCGTTGCGGCAATCATGATTCGGTTGCATGTTTCAGCGGACAATCAAATCAAGGCCGGCAGAACACAGCGGGCGGGTTCGGATCCAAGTCGCACTGCCAAAACCCACGGTCGTCGGTCGTGTCGTTGCCGTCGGCCTACTATCAGAACACTATTTTTCAGGGACACTATCGCGCGCATCGTGCGTCCAAAGAACTGGGACGATCGTTGGTGTTGTCGTCTTCGCACCGGCGCTTATCATAGCCATAGCAGCCGGAGGCCTTGCAGCGTCCGATTGGTTGACGCCGGCGATGCATCGCAGCCGTTGATGGGTGCACGCCGGCGAAGCGTCGCCACGCGCCGGCGAATTCCAGCATCGGCAGTCGACAAAACCTTGCGCGTCGCCACATGTCACCCTTTTCCCGACCGAAGCTTTTTACGCATTGGCGCGTGCCGAAGCTTGCCGACGCGTGCCAGTGGTTTGGCCTTAACGGGCTGCAGGAGTAAATCCGCGGAAAACTTCGTCGGAGCCCTGCGGATAAATTTTTGAGACGACAATTTCCGTCATCAGTGAGTAACTGGGCTCAATAATACCGTGTTGTAATTGCGCAATAAAATAGAGAAAAGGACCATTATCTAAGCCGCAGGGCGTCCGCACGTTGAGGGTTCGCGTTGCTGAAGCACGACGCATGCACGCGGTGTGCTCAAACACGCGCGTAATTACCAGAATTTCGACTCAGTGAAGCATGTGAACGTGGTTTCGTATGTTCATTTACGCACCTGCAGGATACTTTTGTTCGGCCGGCGCATGAAAGATTCCATCTATCTGGCGCCAGCAACGCCTACCAACTAGGCCGGTTCTGCTTTGCGCCTTTCACAGATGTGTGTAGCTGGTGCGCAGGATCTGGTGGCCATGAGCAACGTTTTCACACGTAGACAGTATTGATAATGTGAACAACGTACCGGTAGTTTTCGCAGCACGTGGAATTGTTTTTCATTTATTTTATGTGGTACAGGTTGGGGGGGGGGGAGGGGGGAAGGCTGATAGCGAGAACAAACTTGATGGCAAAACTGGACAGAGGTACCGAAAATAATTATCCTGCCCTCTCCGCCCCTAGCACCAGCAACGCTTTTGTTGAAGTGGTTATGTTATATCTGAATAGTGCACGCGTGTGTATTCGTTTGCGTTGTAATTGTTGCAGGGAAGCGGTGTCTCTATAACACGAACACTATTTCGGAATCATTAGACAGAGAGAACGATAGGATTGTACGACCAAACAATCCTCACATGGGATTAATAGAGGTGCTCAAGGACGGCAACTCCGTCCGCACTGCATAATCAAAAACCGCGAAGTTATTTGTTACAAGATACGCAAGGCGACTTGCAGGGCATATTCACCCATGCGATACACATTTACTTAATCGGAAGCATAAAAAAGTTAATTTTAAACGGTAAAAATGTTAATCCTTCTCAGGGAGCCTGTGGTCCTTTGCGGCCTTTCTCTGCTATGATAATACCACACGCTAAACGTACGAGTAGCCGCTGCTCATCCTTCCTATTCTGACGACGCGTGCGGCAGCAGCCGGGATAGAGGCGAAATGGAAGAGGCCCGTGTATTGTACGATCAAAGTGCACGCTGAAGATTCCCAGGTGACGTAAATTAAGCTATCCGGAGCCATCCACTATGAATTCCCTCATAGCCTTAGTCGCTTGGGGACGTTAAAAACGTTAAACACCACAAACCAAATGAATACATGCGGGCGTACATTTAAGCTGAACGACTGTATTCGTAAGCCTTAGTGAGCCTTGCATAAGTGTCGACAATGTACTAACTTCTGGTGGAGCTCAAAAAAATTGCCTGAATAAAGTCGCTGCTATGTCACAAGCCTGCCGCTGGTGTGGAGCCACTTTTGTGGCAAAACAAAACTTCTATGAAACAAAGTGAGTACCTTCCGATAAAGTTAACTTAAAGGCGCTAAAAACCGCGAACAGCATGGACACATACGCAAGCACTTATTTAAAGAGGCAGGCGCAAGCGAAGTTCAAAACAAGAGGTAATGAATAACCGTGGCACTTCATAAAGCCGTGCGTTTTTTGCAACCTCCTTGAAGTCAGCCCGCCCGGCGCTATGCAACCACAATTTTCTTCTTTGTGCGTTGCGCTTGCCGGATGGTCAACAAAAATGCCTTTTACACTCATCTTGCCGGTTGCTGCAACCGAAGGTGGAGCAGAGCACGGCTTCACAATGAAGTTCTCCTCCATAACAGGCTTCATTTGGTCCCTTAACGCGCCCAATCAATCGATTTGCGCGTAATTTCGTCGCACTGCGTCGACAATGGCGGTCGGAGCGTGCTGGAAAGAAAAAAAATTTACCAAAGTGCAACGCGTGCTGCCACGTGACACGCATTGTCGAAAGGTGGAGCGGAGAAGGCTGTTGCGACAGGAGATGGCGAGGAGGTAACGCCAGGATGAGTGGGGTGCCGGAAAGATCTGAGAATACGCTACTTTTGAAAGATTAAGGGGATTTATGTCGCTGCCCGGACGCTAGAAACTATCGCGTGCTTTCATTAGCACAGGCGTAGCTAAACCTGGAGAACGCATGGCTCCCCGCGACGTGCTAAACACAGCTGGATAATTTCGAGCACGACGGGCTCAGATCTCCCTTATAGTGACACCACCAGCTGCACGCATCGTCTACATAGGTGCTGTTTATAGGCTGTTAACAGTAAAAAGTGTACAATTACCAGCTTGCGGGTTTGTCAAGCTTGGTTAAGTGGTATGTACTAATTATTTCGAAAAAACCTAGTCAAAGTGAAATTTTGTTACAGACCCGCCGTGATTGCCTAGTGGCTATGGTGTTGGGCCACAGAACACCTATATAAGCTTAAAGAAGTGAAACTGTATCTTCCACAGTGCAACGAAAATAAGAGTAGTGGTGGCGTTGTGAATTAAAGCATGCGCCCGAGAGATGGCGCTAGCAAAATCATAACTAACGTCATCGTCATTACGTAGTGTTCAATATGGACGCTACGGTAGCGGCTGGTGGGGTTCGTCCCGGTGCACGCTCGCTGGTTTCGGTCGCTTTCAGGGCGCTGTTCGTGTACTCCAACATGACTACAGATATCTTTATTATGTCGCCAGGTGACCGAGAGGCCTCAACTGGCAGTAAAAAACTCTTCAAAGAAGTTAGTTTACATTCTTTATTGTCAATGGTGAATAAAGCGGCACATGCCCAAAATTTTTGTGCAGGTCAGGTGGACTTCATGCTGTCAGTGACTGAGTTTACAACATACAAAAAACACAGATAGTCATCTATTTATTGAAATTCAACGCTGAAATTGAGTTTATTGTATGTGTTAGGCTAAAGCAGGAAGAAGGAAGCTTGAAACAACTGTATTTATGGTGGGATACCCTCGTACTTGTATTGCGTACAGTGCTGTTTGACGTGCTTGATACTATAGGTATATTGTTTGCCTTCGACGATTTCAGCTGGATTCAAAAAAGAAACATAAGATGTGCTCGGCAGTAAGGTAAACTCGAGCTGCAATGGCTCATTGTTTTCTTAACACATTGGCGAGAAGCACGAGGTGTAGGGGGAAGAAAGGTTATGCTAAATTTTACATCACAGATTGTCTGCTCTTGATATTTCTGCTGCACATTTAGTGTCCAGATACAGCAGTAAAGGCTATGATGCTCGTAGGGAAGTGAGGAACGTTATGGAAACACCAGAGCTTACAAGGACTTCCTTAAATATTTTATGAATAAACAAGGACACTAAATAAACATTTAGGTAAGCCCAATTATTGCTCACGGATCCTTGGAAAATAAATTTTCATGTTGATAAAAGCATCTCCATTTGTGTATTCAAACAAGGCAAAGAGGTTGCAAGGAGATGAACACATCAACTAAGTAACAGAGCTGACCAAGGGAAACCTCAGCCTGGAGCAAATTTTCAACAAGCAAGCATATTTGTCAGGGCCGTGTCGAAGACAAGTTCCTACGCTAAGGTTTCCCTTGCTCGTTCACTGTTTATTGGGTGAATGTTAAGCCAAGCTTATTCCAAGTATATTCCAAAAGGATTTGGGAACACACTGCTCAGGTTTGCCATCTGCTGTTTGAAGAGAAAGAAAAATTGTTTTTAGTGATTTGTGAAGTTTGGGAAGTGTGGAATAGGCCGATTGTGTGAAGATACCTTTTCTAGATATCTCTTACGGTGCAGGGCTAGCCTAGTCATTGATTTCATGCAAACTGTAAATGAATCATTTGTAATTAACAAACGTAAAATAACGCGCTTATCAACATCTAATTCAAATCCCAGCACTTGCCATCTTAACAACATTCCCTTCCATTTCGTCATGTCATAAAAATATCTTTGTGTACACATTACAAATAACTTAAAGTAGACCATTAATATAAAGTACGTCATTCACAATGCTAATCATATGCTCGGGTACTTACGGCGCAACTTTTTCAAAGCACCATCTACCTTGAAACTACAGCTTTACAAGACTCATACGCTCGAAGCTTGAATATGCATCTGTAATACGGATCCAATTCGTATTAATGTCATCAGTTCACTTGAACTAGGAAAAATAACTCTACTTGTTACATTCTTTCTAATTATAAGCGTACTGCGAGTATAACCTCAATGAAAACTACCCTAGCACTTATTCCACTAGCTACCACCGTAAGGCCAATGGCAGATCTTGCTATCCAGCCCCGCCCTTGAAGACCAGTTCCGACTTTTTCACAGGGGCCGCTTAACGCGCTCCATTTCATTATGCATCAATCAAGTTGATTCTGTCTCTCTCGCCCGCCTTTCGTTATTTCATAAAAAAATTTCATGACACGACGCTTCACGAGGTGCTTATCCTGCGGTCTTTGTATATTTCAAACTGCGTCGATCATTGAAGTAAAGTAGGAATTGATTCATGTAACACGATACAGACGTTACAGTCCAGTTACAGTCATTAACTTTGGGACCCTCGTCTGCATACTATTTGTTCTTACTCATTGTTATTGAACGGAAAATAAACTGAAACTGAAAGTGGTCTTTTTTTCAATATTTCATACCCCGTACATCTCAGGAATGGAACTGCCTTCCCTCA
The DNA here is from genome assembly GCF_023375885.2 of Dermacentor andersoni. Lineage (NCBI taxonomy): Eukaryota > Metazoa > Arthropoda > Arachnida > Ixodida > Ixodidae > Dermacentor > Dermacentor andersoni. Next base: position 394,506,490 of record NC_092814.1, read on the forward strand.
AGTATTGTAGCCATCACCGATAACAAATGTTTTCACAAAAGATGAGCTAACATTGTATAATCAAGATAACTATTATATTATCAGAACTCAACGCGCCTGTTTCTTTAGTCTACTACTTAGTACCCACGCCCCTGTTCAATGCTTTATTGACCTGAGGGTATCTTAAATAAAATAATAAAATCAAAAGTGACGGCGACAGCTTCAGTCAAGATGAAGCATCATTTCCTCAAAATTGTATTCAGCACGTTTGATTGTTTTAAATTATTTGCATTATCATGTAACAAATTATTGTTGTGATGGAGTGTGTGATACCCGGTGGTAATGCCAGTCAAACTGACTTGCAAAGAGCAGACGACAGAGTTTGTGCATTGCCAGGTAGGACCATTACCAGTTAGGAGCTTGCTACATCGTTTTTGTTCTGGTCGTCATGGCTACAATGACTTGAAAAGAAACAAGTTGGCGCTCAACGTGTTACTGCTCCGGTTGTCATAAAATGTCCTTAAGTGCAATAAGCTCGTATGTGAAGTTTTAGCATTCCCGATCGGTACGATACAAAACTGTAGGCTCCCTCTTTCTTGATAGAGCTCACACCTCTCTATCTTGTAAAGTTGCACACATTTCATGGTGGGGCACATATTTCAATAGTACCAGTAGTCATTATGGTGACCGTTGAGCTTCATATGGGTTGGCGAGGCAGCTTGTACACCAATCATCTCACTTTTGTCCGTCTTCCTGAAAAGACAAGCAAGCAAAAAATGGTGAAACAAAAAGTTAGTCAAATAAAATAAATTACCGTTCTAGGTGAAGTGTTCAGAAACATACCTTGCGAGGATAGTGGCCGAGTGGTGACATAATAACTGCTGACTTGTGCGTGCAGAGATAATAGAGTCGAAAGGGGTGAACAATTATGAGCAGCGTCTTGGAGGCTGTAATGGAAAGAAAGAATAGCCTCAATTACTATGGGGAAGTGTGGGTGAGTTGGTGATTCATCTATGACTAAGAGCAATGCACAAAACGTGCCATGACAGAGAAGCACACACGCACACACATACACACACACACGCGCGCACGCACGCACACACACACATACACACGCACACACACGCACTCACACACACACGCACACACACACACAAACCTACACACACACACGCACACACACACACACACACACACACTGTTTTGCGGGGACATTGCTTTCAATGTTATCCGTGTGTGGGCTGTGCGCAGTGAAGCATCGATTAGATGAAATTTTTCGCCAGATACTTGCTACTAAACAGAGTAATTTTTCTACGTATCAAATGCAATTAATCCGGCTGTATCACCAGAACGACATTTGCACTAATGTGTAGTGAATTTATCGCAGGGCATGATTTATGTACAAAGAGGCAAAACTATTGATTATTTATGCTGTACTACGTGTTGGAAATTATAGCAATGTGGCAAAATAACAAGAGTCTTGTTTGAATCCCCTTTGAAGAACAATAACCTTATCATTATTGTTTTCCACTTGTAAGAAATGATTACACAAATCTGTTTTACCCTCCTCGCATGCAAAGAAATTCGAAGTTGAAAAGGCGAAGCAGTGTTTATTTACTCACCGGCGCACACACCAGTGGCCGCAAGGTTAATCCGCTCTCGCGGATAGTTTCCACACGGATTGTGCTCAACTCCAGCGGTGAATTTATCATGCTAGCTAGCACATCTTTTTAAAGCAACATGTCAGTTATGCCGCCCGACGCGGCAGATCACTAACGACGGAAGCCGTACATGCAGCCGTTATGCCAGTGAAACGCCGCTGCTGATAAAATTCACCGTCATTAAACACGTTCGCTTGATGGCTTTTAAGGCTTCAGAGTGAGCCCTGACCGCTTGATGGCCTCTGGTACTGTCGAAAGCCGTCTAAAGCGATCGTTGAAACTCCCGGCGAAGACGGCGACATCTTCTAAGCAGACGTCGTCAACCCTGCCAACACCGTGTCCATCACTCGCTGGAACGTTGCAGGGGCCGAACATAGTCCGCATGTTGTGACCTTGAACTCATAGAGTCAGTCCAGCGTGATGAAGGCTGTCCTATCGCGATCCCGATCGTGGACTTCCAATTGCCAGTAACCAGTCATGACATCCATCGACAAAAAGTATTTAGTGTTGCAGAACCGATCCAATGCGTCGTGTGTCCGTGGGGGTATACGTCCTTTTTCGTGAACATGTTCAGTCAACGATAACAGACGCAGAAACGTACGGTTCCGTGCTTTTTTCTACACCAAGAATGCAGGAGATGCCCATGCGCTTTTCGACGGCTCCATGATGTCGTCGTGCCGCACTTCATGAATTTGTTGCCTTGTAGCTAAACGTTCTCGCGTTGAATCTCGGTAAGGGCTTTGGCGAAATAATCGAGCGCACTTTTCGGTTACTATGCGATGGTTTGCTACTGGCGTTTATCGAATCCTCGATGACACCGAAAATCAGTATTTGTAACGTCGGAGGTGACTTCTGAGCTGTTGCTGCTTACTCATGGGGAGAGTATGATTTCTGTCAAATCTTGTTCGGCAGCTACGGTCGTAGAGGTAGGTGCAGCAGAATTCGAGAGAACAAACTGCTGCTTACCACAATTTCCTCGATGTTCGCGATCGTCGTGCCCTTGTTGATGTGCTTGTACTCTTGGCTGAAGTTTGTCAGCACCACTTTCGCTTTCCCTCCGTGCAATCGAGCGATTCCTCTTGCGACGCAAATTTCAAGGTCAAGCAGTAGACCTTGGTCAACCTCGATGACGCCTTCTACGTCTGTGGGTGTTTCGGTGCTGACGGAAATCGCAATGCTGGAGCGAGAAGAAATGCTGACTTGTTTTTAGAGCACGCTGAAGGCATGTTGACTACGAGCGTTCTGCAGCGTTATGGCTTGATCTCCGGATAGTGTTATCGACTGCGACTTTAACTTGCGTCGTGTTGGTTCAGCAAGTCCATGCCGAGAATCACGTCTCATGAACGCCGTTGGAGGATAACGTAGGTGCCAGGGTAGGTCCAGCCATGAACGGTAATTCTTGCCGTGCAGATTCCAGTCGGCATTATTAGGTGTCCTACAGCTGTCCGAATTTCAGGGCCTTCCCACGCTGTTTGAACTTTCCTCAACTCGGCGACAAAAAGTCCAATCATGACGGAGTAGTCTGCTCCTGTGTCAACTAATGCAGTGACTTCGTGGCCGTCGAGAAGCATGTCGAGGTCGGTGGTTCTTCGCCATGCGTTGCAATTAGATCTTAGCGTAGGATCCCGAATGAGTCGCGTTGACTTACGGCTGGTTCGTCGCGTTGTCAGGTTTTATTTTCTCGGCGTATTCTTAGTTCGCGGGATGGGGGCGTGTCGTTAATGCGTCGGCAAGATAATCGCTACACCGGCTTCGTCGTTGGCGGAGGATCTTCCTGAGTTCGACGCACCGCAACCGCACCTCCATCGGTTGCTGCATTTAGTTTTGCGCATATTGGCTGACGAACCGTCCCCTGGCTGGGCTAATGTATGACCGGCGCTGCGGCTAAAGGTTGCACCCGGATGACGGCGAACGGGATCGTTCTCGAGGACTCCGCTGAGTGGCGGCGAGGTAGTAGGCGCTATCACGCGGCATTTCATCTTGCTGTGCGTGGAGCGCGTTAATTGCGAACCCTCGCAGTCCCATCTCCCGGTACGGGCATCGTCGGTAGACGTGATCTGCTTCTCCGCAGTGGTAGCAGAGCGGGCGGGGTTTAGGTGAGCGTCAGATGTCTGCCTTGGGTAATGGTGATGTGTGACAGGTGGGGGAGCTGGTGGCGGCGGCGGTGGATGACTGAAATGCGGCGTTAAACCCGGGATACATGGAGCGGGAAACCCGCTTCCAGGCGACGAAATACGCCTGGCGGCGAACGGTTGCCCCTCGGCGTCCGAAAATTTGACTGTCCAAAAATTTGACCCTGTCCGATCGGCAAACCGACGCCCGGCGATAATCGCCGGAGGAAGTGGCGGGAGTGCCTCGCGCGCTCACCAGGCGTCGCGACGATCGCTCTCCCTCCGACTTTCGGCATCTGGTTGGTTTTTGTGTATGTTTGGTTTTCCATCGGAGCGTCCGTCGCGCGGCCGCGCTGCAACGACGGAATGCGGGCGTTTCGGCTATAGTTTGCCCGCGCACTATCGTGTTCTCTGCGCGTGAAAGGCAGGCCGTTGATCGTTCCAGCCGGATATTGAACGTTTAAGAGCATAAATTTGTGTAACCTTATTTTTCGTCAACAAACTTAAGGGAGGTGATCACGAAACAGATTATAAGTGCGGTGCAGTTTTCTTACCAACCCGATCGAAGGTTCCATGGCGCAAAATAGTGTGTGCATTGTACTGCTTTTCTTATTAGTTTCTTTCTTGTGTGTGTGGTGCCGCCAAAATGGGTTCGGGTATAGGGGACGAAACGGTTTCTCGTTCGCGGCACCCGAAGCTGATTTTGTTTTTTTTTTTTTCGCTTTCAGGGGGCACGCATGCTCGCAAAACTTGGTTTTGTGATTCGCCGGTGAGAAACCACACCTGCCTTGAGGAAAAAGGGCGACGACAGATTATAGCTAGAAGCCAACCAGGCCTGGTCTTTTGGCTATTTGCATCTGTGTGGGCCCAGGTGGCGCACAGAATGCCTAGGGCATCGAGAACGAGGGCCGCTGAGAGGCCCTGTTCACGCCAAATACCAGATGATTCTATCCTCTCCAGCTGCAGTAGTAAACGCTTGTTGTTGGAGGAGTCTTTAAAACAGGAACTGAAACTGAAGTAAACATGAATAACCACAATATGCTTTTACACAAACTAAACTACAGAAATCCTTCCGGCTGCGCTCCACGGTGCCACCGCTCAACGTAGACAGACGGCGCAAGGCCGGCCCGCTAAAACGCTTGCAGCTCAATGAAATGTGTGGAAATCTTTTGTAAGCACCTCTATGGAACTTCTTTTTCCAAGTTGTTTAGTCATTAAGACAAATAATACAATAAAAAAGCCTATTAAGTATTTTTTTATTATCCGAAAACACATTCCTAGACTCTTGCAACACAAACAAATGCGCGGCGAGCGCGCGGCTGCGTCCACCTGTTTTTCACTGAATGTAAGCGATGCCAGTGAACCATAGACATTGTCCCGCCGCGTCTATTTGTGCCGGGCGATGTTCACTATGAAAGTCCGCTCCATGCTTCCCGGGGTTTACGGGGCTTTGGCCTGGTCGCGGAGGCGGACCTTGACGGCGGGCGACGGCGGAGTAGGTCATCGCTTCCTCCTGCGGCTGCGATGATTGCGGTTGCACCTCAGTAAATCCAAGTGATCGCTGAAGCTCTTCTTTGACGATGTCGGCGGTCGAGGTCACTTCATGTTGCGAGTTTAGAAAAACCTTCTCCGTTTACTCGCGAACGACCTCTTTAATGGTCTCTCGCATGTCGTCGCTGCCGAGTGCTTGAGCATCAGTGTGGCTTGCGGTCAGCGTCCGGTGGTTTTATTGCCCTGTACGTATATGGAGCGTTTTCTCAGTGGTTGTGGCCTCGCAAACAAATTCTGTGACCATCTTTGGTGAAATGCGTATCAATCCGGCTAATCAACCCCATATCAAGAACCGAACTTTCTTTTCTTTAGGCATGTTTGGGTCGGCGTGGCAGAAGACGCGAGTCATCTCCTCCGTAAAGATGCCGATGTTCTCGTTCGGCAGCTGCACGTGTGTTCCCAGTAGACTTTAGGCTCTCTATTTGTGCAGGACGCTCCTGAACGTCTGTAGAAAGCCGTTGCGGAACAGGTCTCATGTAGTCAGGATTCATTCCCGCTTTTAAGACCACATCCTGGCCTTCTCTTCTGAGGCGATGTACACAAGGCACAGTTTGTTGTTGAAGTTCCAGCTATTCAATTGAGCAACCCTTTCGTATTTTTCCAGCCAGTTATCCGGGCCTTCAACTGATGACCCACGGAAGGTCTGTGGCTCCCTGGGATGTTGCAGCACGATGGGCGACGCTGGGGCTGCCGTGGGGGTTGTTGACTTGGCCACACTTTTCGTGGTTGTCTAAGGTAGCAGTCCGTGTTCTTGGTGCAGGTGCTGTAGTACGCGGCGTGCTGCATGGTCTCGGACAGCGTTGGTGCTGTCTTCGTGGTCCTTGCTTGGATCATAGCTTGTCGGGGGCGTCAGGTGCATGAACGCAAAGCGCCTCCACTAGCTGTCACGTGGTAGTGACGGTCACGAACACAGTAGCAAAACTGTAAATGGCGAAACTAAATCTTTCTTGTGTGAACCTGTGCCAAGAAAAACAGGCTACACTCAACGCACAACGATTGCGGCGAACACAGTGGGCGTACGTCGAAATGTGCTTTGCCGGACCAGCGTGTCGGCTTTGGTACATTAGTTATCGAAGGTTCCAGAGTAATTGCTGGTGCCCGCGTGTCTTCCGGAAAGTTTTACCACGGCCGCTGGATAAAAAAAAAGTGCGGCCTGCCACGTCAGGCGGGCTGCAATGGGAGCGAATGTCTCAGCCGTAGTTTCATTCTCGGCCGCTTGGCTGGGCCGAATGGCGCTAGCTGTCGGGGACTGGACGCGTCGGTTTGCACGGGCGACGGCGTTCGAAGCGCGTTCCTCGCGCATGTTGTATGCTGATCCAGGACAAGAGACCCCGACTGGTAGCGCCGCGGCGTATGACAGCGTTTTCGATGCACGCGACAGGCCGCACCTTTTTTTTTTTATCCAGCGGCCGTAGTTTTACACAATTCGTGTCGCACATACAATCAGATGTTACAGGCTTCGGTGACAATAGACAGTAGATAGAACCATCGATAACATTCGAGGAACTTCCAATACATGCGGGCGCGTCCCTCGCTGAGCGAGGACATTTGTTAGACATAAAGACCGGTCACCGGAAAAAGATAAAGAAGCGCACGTGTCAATACCAGAGACTGTTTCGGAGCTGTACTGGTCGCAGCATTCTGAAAAATATGGGAACGAGTATCGGGCATGCTCCAGATTTACTGACAATGTTCCTAGACACGTCAGGGAGAAATTGAAGATACCTCATTTCCTCAAAACGCGCATCCCATCTGCCATTGGAGTCGGAGGAAGGATAGAGCAGTACCGTTGCAAGCCCGTTTTGAGGCCAGTCTTCTATATAGATACATACGGGACGCGTTTCGGTAGCAACTAAGAAAAACCGGGGACCCGGCAGCGTCCTGCAGCACCCGATACTCGACCGCAACTGAACCGGCAGAGTTGGCCATTGCGATCGATTTAAGTCAGCAACAGATCAAAATTCGTGTGAGTGACTTAATGTCAGCGATTAAAAACTTTCACGCGGGCTGCACTTGAGTCGCTGCAGCACGAGTGTTGACCGGCGGCAGAACACCGGCCAGACCGGTCGCTCTCATCTGGACACCATCAAACCAGGGGTTGAGGGAAAACGAGAAAGCGCGCGCACTGGCCCGAGGGTTACCTACTTTCCGGTATGTCAGTAGCGTCTGGTCCGCTGACCCCCTCTTCCTCACGGGATGAGGAGCCCCTGCAGTTCGAAAAGAATTTCGAAGAATACTAAATAAATGCAAATTAGGCAGAGCGGTACTTCCAAAAGCATGTGAGCAGATCACTAAAAGCTCAGGGGTTGTTTGGTGTAAGCTACAAAGTGGGGTACTCCCAAATCTCCAGGTTTATAGCAAGCGCCACCCGGAGGTATTCAGCCCGAGATGCAGATGTTCTGATGGCATAGCGGACATGATCCACATGATATGAACGTATCCGAGCTTATGTGAGATCTGAGAGCTCACATAAGCTCGGATATCTGATATCTGATAAGCTCGGAGTATCTGAGATCCCGGAGATGCTGATCGACGGTTGAGGGGGAGGACATCAATGGGACCGAGCTGTGCTTCGGATCCCCGTCAACCTTTTGACGGGTGCTAATAAATGTCATTTCTCTCTGATTTTTTCACCTTTAAGAGTGGCATACATCTAGTGGCACATATCAAGTGAAGAGGTTAAATGAAGAGGTTAAATGAGGAGCAGCACATACCGAATGGTACATATCCAGTGCCGGAAGTTGACTTCAAAGGTAGTCATTAAATAACGGCACACATCCAGTGGCACATACTCAGTAACGGTACCAAGTTAACGTGAAAGTGGTTAATTAAAGAGAGGCACATATGACAGTAGCACGTTCCTAGTGACCGAAGCTGTTCGGAAGGTTGGCTTTGAACCATTTTTCCTCAGCACAGCGGCCCGATATTGTTCCCATTAGACGGCGGAGTACCCAGTGACCCAGCTTTGCGGGAAAGTAGATAGAACGGTAGTCCCCTGAAAAGGCGCGACGTTTCCGCAGAATTCAACATGTATTAAAAGTACGTTTTTCTCACTCATGTGGGAGGCTATTGACACATTTTAATTGCGTTAGCATTATCAGTTTAGTTCACGCACGTTCCGGGACGGATGGAAGGACGGATGGATGGATGAAAGGACGGACGGATGGATGTATGGATTAATGGATGGATGGATGGATAGATGGATGGATGGATGGATGGATGGATGGATGGATGGATTGATGGATGGATGGATGGATGGATGGATGGATGGATGGATGGATGGATGAACGGATGGACGGACAGACGGATGGGCAGACAGACGGAGGGATGCCATGATTGAATGGGTAGCGCATTGGGATTCTGTGCGGAGTGAACAGGGCTCAAAATCAGCCGTCGGATCAAATTGGGTCACAGAGTATGTGGCAATATACGTGCCGCGCTTCAAAGAACCTCATTCACGCCGACGTGGGTCAATGTAAATGCGGGAGTGTGTAGATGCCGCTGTTCAAGAAAACGTTTTGACGCCGGCTTGGACCAAGGGTATGTGCCACTAGGTTTGTGCTCTTCAATGAACGTCTTTGCTGCAACTTTGGTCACTCGGTATGAGCCAGTAGGTGTGTGTCGCTCTTCTATGAACGTCTTGTACGCAAACTTTGGCAAGTAGGTATGCGCCGCTGAGAATGCGCCGCTCTACAATGACGAAAAAAATCCCTTAGATTTCTGCGATGCCGAGCGGGATCAAACTCATTTCACAAGGGTTCGTCGAGGACGGCGACGCGACGCTTTCACCACTGAGTAATTGCCGCTTTCCAATGAACCTCTCACCAGAATGGTTCACTGAGCGGGTGCCAATGCGTGCGCGACATGCAAGGGGCAATTGTGAACGTTCGAAAGCCCCACCTGGTTCCTCGTCTCGGAGACCACGCGCGGACTAGATCGCGCAGTGCGGAGAGAAAGAAGCACGAAGGGCTGCCGCACGTTTCTCGGCCTTCGCACGCACCGACGCACTGTAGAGAGCTCGCGCAGGTTTCCTGGCGGCAGCGCCAGATGGGGACGAGTATCTTTAGGGAAGCGCGAAAGAGGAACGGCAGTACCCGACCCCCTTCATGATTCGTTTCGAAGCTGCCAATATGTTGCGCCGCTATATTGATTTAATGCTAAACCCATTACACTCGACCATCCTTATGAGATTGGTTCCGCCGCTTTTTCTCTTTCGAGTAGGCAGTCCTAATTTACCAATTCAGGAACAAAGATGAGACCATAAAGCCGATGCTGCATCATATTTCTGTGGTGCTGATATAAAATCCAGTAGTCACATATTCGCCGCAGGGCCAGCTTTCGGTTACGCTTCCTAGAACATAAAATGCAGGCTCAATTTCCTGAATCTTTGCTAAGGGCTGTAAAGCACGCTCTTTTCATGATATTTCGAACGGTTGTCTGAAGCAGAACCCAAAAGAGAACAATCAAGGACAAAACCAATCGTTCCAAAATTGCCCAAGTTGGTCCGTAGTTGACTAGAAGGAACGCAGCAATGAAAGGAATGTCTTTTTCGAAAAAAGAAACCTAACTTACGAATATTTATAATTAGTTACAATTAACAACATACCACTTTCTCCTCTTCCTCACTTACGTTGCTAAATTGTAGTATTTTATTCGCTCAGAACGATTTTCTTTCGTCTATTTTACTGTCAAAGAAGGTAATTACTTTGATGCGTCCTTCTGCATATACGTATACAGCTATATGTAATTCTGTTGGATATTCTTTGAACAAATTTGAAAAGAAAGCACCACGATTGGTCCTCACGGCAGAAACGCCCATGTTTATAATTGAGTCCTTTATCCCGGAACTTGTTCTGAAAAGGCACTCCACAAGGATACGCGCAAGCATTGGAAACGGGCGTGTGCGTATTCACTCTATACAAAACGAAGGGCGGAATTCACCACGCCAAATTATGAACACATTTTGGATGTAAGAAAAATCTTGTGAAAAAAGCGTATTGACAAACCTAATACTGTTCTCAAGATCAGCAAACTTGGATTCCCTGCGGCTACAAAGACGAGCACTGTAGTAAAAAAAAAGGGAAAATATGTAATGGTAGCGCAGGTGCGAACTTCAGTACTTGCACCAATAGTAGGCGTAAGTCCATTGACAATAAAACCTTAAACAGCTGTCGCAATGGCCAACATAAGACATTCCTAGGATAGGCGTGTAACAGTCTTACGAAACTAATCATGTCCATCTAGGCAGTACGAGCTGACAGGATAAGCGTTGGAACGCGTTGCAGCGGCCGATTGGTAAGAAGACACTACTGAAAGCCGACGATTGTGCGTGTTGATAATTTTGTAGCGCACTATGATTTGTTATCCCATGTGCCTTGAGAAGTTTTAGCGCATAATTATATTGGGCGTGCAAGGCAGTAACAATATTGCTCTGCTGCGAACTTCCGTTGAATGTCTGAGAGGCTGTGTTTTTTTAGTGGCGCAATTGCAGCATCTTTTGATATTCCTCGTGACACTCTATTGGGCAGTAGCAAATAAAAGAGTAGAGTCCATCCCAGACAACCATCAAGTTTGTCATTCATCAGTTTTGAGCACTTTTTTTTTCCAGTGCGGGCTTTCTCTCACTCATAGCGATGCGGGTGATTATTCTTCCCTGTGATTTTGAGGCTATAGTTCTCCACGCAACATGAAACAACGAAACAAACTCCTTAACGTTTCTAAGTATCAAAACTTGTTGCTGTTGCACAGTTCACTGTCCATCTTCCATGCTGTTAGCCTCAGCATTCTATTATATCAATGAGTTTCAATTCAGCACTAATTTGAATTGACGTAGCGTCGGTACTCATGGTTTTACTGATGCTGCGGCCGACGGGGTAAGCGAACGAATGCTAACTATGTACGGTAATCCTGTCTATGACATAAAGCCGGAACTTATGTTCAATCATATATAGAAAGAAGAACTAGCGAATAAAATCACGTGCCACCATTCATACGAAAATAATGTTGCCTGGTCAAACGAGATTGATGTTGCGAAATAAAATACACCTCACGAACGCAGCGAATAATTGCCGCATGAGTGCACACGCACACACAGATGGACACAGACACACACGCACGCACGCACACACAAGTTTATATATATAAACATGCCGACATGTATTATTGGAGACACTCATAAATAACGCTGATAATATTCCCCTAGGTTTTTGTTTTGGATGCGCAAATCCAGTAACAGACAAGAGACCGTTGGTAGAGAAGACGACAAAGTGACAGCAGATGATAGCCATTGTCGTTTTATTACTGGCTGGAGATGCCTATTCTAAGTCCCGGACTAACATCAATCTAGAGCGAAATGATGCCATACAGGCCTTTGAATCGCTTCGTGCGATGCTCTTTCTATCTTTTCGTCATCTAAGAACGTCTTCATAGGCGGTTGTGAATTCCACGCAATAATTTTCGACCATCCGGTGGTGGTCTTATGGTGCTCCGCACCTGCTGCGCAATAGTCATGTCAAATGACGGACGAAAGGACCGGCCACTGTGGTTTGATATCGCGAAGTGAACGATGTGAAGCGTACACGACGATAAGCGCAGCCACTAAAGCGCTTCCTATCAGCGTTTGCGTCCCTCGAATTATGCTCCGTTGTCTGCTCTGCCGGCGGCGCACAGTTGGAACTCTTTATTCAGTGCTCTTGGATGAAGCTATGGCATGTGCGTGTAATTATCGGTGCAGGTACATACCGTATCGATCGTACTGAAGGACTGAACGAACATCACATCTATTCGGTCATTCCAGCGACGCAGGCGGCTCCACGCGTCCCTCCTCCGAAGCAGTCTCCCGCTGAAAGAAACCTGCGACGCAGTTGAGTGGTTTGGTCTCGCGGTAGTCATGGACCCGCTGATGAGCAAAAAAGCGAATTGTAATCGCATGTACAGCGTGCCTCCGCCGCTTCGGTGGCAGTAGTATTCCTGTATATGCTCCCGCAGGGAGCAGAGTTGCGCATACCTTTTCCGGCGCCGCTCGCACCGCTATTCGCCGAGCGCTATCACGTGGTACAAAAATGACGTCAAATGATCAACTGCGCCGCTGCGAAGCCAACTTCACGGGCACGGCGCCGGCTCGTTTCTGTCAGTGACATCGAAATTGCAATCAGCGGACCGTCAAGCGTGCGTTGCACCGATCGGCTCCTGGTTGCAGGTACGGTGTTGGACGATATTAAATTAATAGCTTTGGTGAAGTGGTAAGAAACACATCATTTTGAAACTTGCATTCCAGAATGACGGGGTGCAGCGCACCAAACTGAACAAATCGCACTTAAGGTGGCAAAGCTTATTACGCGGTGCCGTGCGGGCGGACGAGACCGGCCAGCTCCGAAAGGGACCAGGATATGCGAGGTGCGCTCGCCTTGTTTACAGAGGTGAGTTCGGCTTGTTTACACTAAAGCAGCATTTATCTCGAGTAACACTCCTGTACACGCTGAAATGCGTACGTCTGGCATGAGTGGTTGTTCACTTGTGCAATTTTAGGAGTATATGTGCAGCGCGACACAGACGCGGGACAAAGAATGGACGACACTTCTGTGTCGCGCTGCACATATACGCCAAGAATGTTAGCTTACCAACTAGCCCAATTCGCTGTGTAGCTTGTACAATTGTTCTGACTATGCGGCTCCATAACAGTCTGTTCAAAACAGAATAAATATTAGCAGATACGATTTGCCCGCTCCATCTTGGCTTTTCTCTAGTGTTTCTTTTTTTTTTTTTGTCGGCGTTCTCATTTTTCATGTAAGGTCGATCAATGTACTAGCGTTCACTATATTGTAGTGTGCGAAAACATCGTGCGCTCCCGCTGATGAGACAGCTGTGATAGCTTCAGCATTTACCGCCCGCAATATATGATGCTTGCTCGATCAGCCTTAGTCGACGCGAGGAATGTGAAATTATTTTTGTACGTTTAATAGGTGCTGTATTATAGTAAATTAACCTGAGTAGTGTGAAGAGATAAAGAAAAATGTGTTGTCATAATACAGTCAGCAATGTGTAAATAATTACTTTGCAAGTTTGCCATCTTATGTGATTATAGTGCAATAAAAATAACCTGTTGTTACTCTTAATAACTTCTTACCTTTCCAGTGACCTTGAATTCTGCCCCCAAGGCTCCAGGAACCGGCACTCATCCCCTGCTGCCACGAGCCATTGCTAATCCATTCCCTTGTACGGAATAAATTTGATCCAGAAGCTCGTGCATTTTGAATATTTTTCTACTCATAAATTTGCTGCTACGAAGCAGCTGTTAAGTTTGCGGTATGAATCATAAAAATAAGCTCTGCATAAAATGTGCGCAGGTGAACATTTGAAATGCGTTTAAATATACGTGTCTGTACCGCATATATCGAAAACGTGCAGCAACTGTGAATGACGGTTAGCGACGAATGACGGTCATGGTTAACGCTCACTGACATAACTTCAGGCGCGATACTTCTCTTGGCCACGATCATTATTCGTCTGGTTTCGGCAGGCAAAATGTTCTCACATAATTGTCCAGCACACATGCGCGAAGTTTTCTTTTAACACCCTTTATATATTTCTTGCCTTCCGGCTTCCGCGAGAAAACTTCATATGCATGCTGAAAAACATTGCACCACTTCCACTTTTTTTTTGCAGGTGATACGCGTTTACAAGCGAATTTTTGAGCTGTTCGAGTCATGGGCGCAATCACGATATTATTTCGAGGGAGCGAGTGGGCTCCTATATGCACGTTCGTGGCGTGTGTTTGTATATGTATATACAAACTAAAAATTTCCGGGGGTTGGCACCCCTCCGACTGCGCCAATCGTTCGAGAGTGGCCTGCATTAAAAAGTGTCATCTTGCTCACCACTTGCGAACATTTGGCGCATGTAGCTCACGACCAGCAGAAAAGAAAGCAAATGGAACAACGCGCTCCATTTGCCTCCTGCGCGCTCCAGGAGTTGCTTCACTGCAGAGCTGGAGCACAACGGCGGACCTATGCGCAACTCTGCTCCCTGCGGGAGCATATACAGGGACACTAGGTGGCAGAGGTAATTGGCGCCATTCATCAGCACGGCGCGAAAGCAACACGGCATCCCTTGCACAGCCTCCTAGATCGGCGCGCGCTCGCGCGCGCCGGTCCACGAGACCCTGCCCTTTCGCCCCTCCTCTCAACTCGTCTTCGTGCCCTCTCTCGGAGCTCCCTTATTTTCCACGGTCTCCGTGCGCGCCCGCCTGCCCGGCGCCAGCTTAGCCTGCTGCATGAAGTTTCATGTTTCATTATCTGCTGTTATCGGCAAGCGTGCGCTGCTGTGCGTTGACCGGCGTGGCAAGTTTCGTGGTCCTCGATAGCTGCGTGCTGGCGCTCCGTAATTTTTCACCCGTTTCACGACTCGCACCGCTCGGGTATCGTGTAGTGGTGCACGAATACCTAAAAAACAAGCCCCGCAAGCTTCTTCCAGGCGCCTAAAGACAACAAGTGAGCGTGCAGACCCAAGGACATAAGAAGACGCATGTACGCGAACACGGCCCTGTGCATGTGTGTGCTCCATGAGTCTCCGGACGTCGTTGCGCCTTGATTATGCTACACTTCCCTCTTACCGGTAGAGAAAGCTGACAAATAGATGTTCCTCCTCATTGTCAACTGGTTTACGACTTGTTTTTCTGGGCCAAGTCTGATTCTGCAACATGAGTAACTCGCCAAGCTTTCCATTCCGCCCTCACTGCTTTTTCTGTGGGTCACCATTCCACAAACGTACTAACAGCTGAAAAATTACTGTTCGTGTTTACGAATTATTTCACTAATTGCCGATGGGAATACCGCACGAACAACCTTCATGAGTAGGCATGATACGCTTTTTTATCTAGAAAGCATGAGCATTGCAAGTGTCCTATATGCATATTTTTGCACTTAATGTTTATTACACAAAGGAGGACCCAGTAGGAATAACTTAGTGCCTGAAAGGACGTAATTTTGCTGCTAAGCATTACATTCGTGCTGAAGGAAAAGTCGTGTTGTTCGCTTATTTCATCTGGTCTTTGAAGAATAGGCATTTCTGCGAATGTTTTCTTTGTGCTGCTACAAAAGCTGACGACCTTCGGCTCCCTCTTGGCACCGTTATTCAAGTTGTGGTCAGCTACAAAATAATGTGTATCACCGTTTTTAGTACAATGCCATTTTTCTTCTGCAATATATTTTTTATTTTGTTCAGTAGTAATGAACATGTCACGCATTTCATATACTTTTCTGCAGGTTAATAATTTCTTGTTCTTTTTCTTCGTATGGCTGTCAATAAAACGATCTTAGCATCTTATTTTATTTTTTAAGTATTTTGCGTGTCATTGTTTTTGTCATTACCAGGGAATTTTTCCTTTCTTTAGTTGTCATGACTATGTCATACACGTCGTCCAGTTTGGTGCAATATCTCAATAAGTACATCAGAAGCTCTCAGTGCGCATATCAGAAGCTCTTCTACACTTTGGCCTTTAGGGCGTTATATAAAAGTGTTTTATATGTGTCTACATGAAAATGCCTTAGCGTTTTCTTGAGTTCTTTTTTTTATTTCACTGTCTGCGCACTTTTGCAAGGAGGAAGGCAGCTGGGGAGGATCAGGTAACAGTAGATTTGTTGAAGGATGGTGGGCAGGTTGTTGTAGAAAAACTGGCCACCCTGTATACGCATGGCCTCATGACCTCAAGCTTACCGGAAACTATGAGGAGTGCTAACACAATCTTAATGCACAAGAAAGGGGATGCCAAAGACTTGAAAAATTTAGACCGATCAGCTTACTGTCCGTTGCCTACAGAGTATTTACTAAGGTAATCGCAAATAGAATCAGCAAGACCTTAGACTTCTGTCAATCAAAGGAGCAGGCAAGATTTCCTAAAGGCTACTCAAGAATAGACCATAGTCACAGTATCAATCAGGTTATAGAGCAATGTGCCGAATATAACCAACCCTTATTTTTTCAATTTATTTTACTGTCAGCCTCATTTGGGCTATAACATTGGTGAATAGGAGAATACATACTCAAAAATAAGCAATCCTTATACAAACTATAAACATATAACAATAATTGACAAAGGATAGCCAAAGTTATTTAATCTGAAACACAGCAAACAATGCATAAAAATACACTATACATCTTTAAACACTAAGTCATTTAGTTTTTAAATGAAAGAAGGTATGAATTCAGGGGTGCGATTTTGTAGGAATGCCTTTTTTCATGCCAATACCTTTTTGCGTGACGTCATCGATTTTGGAAATTGTGTATACGTAGGCACGACGTTTCTTGGATCGTCCAATCAGAAGCTCCCTTCATTGGCCGGATGTTTCTTTCGTATTCTCTTCTCTTCTTCCGGGACTGTATAGCAAATTTGTTTTGTAAAACAGCACTTAATAAAAGCGGACTTCCATGCTGCGCAAAGCAAATTCATTTTGTTACATTACAACGCAAAAGCTGCCGCAGTCCAAAGAAATGCAAACGCAAGTGCTCTATTTTTGAAGCCGTAGCCACATAGTAGTCGGATGTGCATCCAATCCATGCCGTTGAGCGCACGCAAAATCGCAGCATTTGTTTACCTGTGAACAGCTGACAGCCTCTAGCGTGTCCGTCTGAACAGCTGACAGTCCCTTGCGTGTCCGTAATTGCGGCCCCGCCCCCGTCAGATCAGGATTGAGGTGAGTAACTATTGCTCGTGTACTGCTTGCATTGTCGTGTGGCTTTCGCTGCATGTCTGACGTGTGATAATTTCTTCTTTAGGAAAGGCCAAGAAGAATTATCCGTAGCCCCCGAGGTCAAACTTTGCAACATAGTGGATCGAGAACTGTCAAGGCATTTTCCATAGGGCACCGCCATGACATAACGATAGCTTCGTCAAAGTTATCGCTGCATCGGTAATACTTCCTGCACTGATACGCTCTGAGAAAGAAGCTGCTACAACATTAAATGTGAGTAGTGACTTCACCTTTTTTTACATTAGTGGTATAAAAAGGCAGAAATAAGTCGTAGTGAGCACTTTACGCAGGCGCTTAGCTTAGACAGAATGTTTGCCTCTAAATTTCTTACTGTGCTGCGGGCCGGCTGAAATTCCCAAGTTGACAAAGAGAAAATGACAGTAAAAGGGCCGCGGGTGTCGAAAGAGCAGGCGGCTATTCTCGTGCAGTTCATCGAGCAGCACCCATACCTGGCGAGAGCTTCTACAGAGTTCTCGCCACGTATGACTGCTGCTCGAAAAAACGAACTGTGGGAGGAGGTGGCGGCGGTGCCTAACGCACAGGGGCCAGCCGTAAAGGCCACCAGCCGTTGGCGCAACCATTGGGCCAAGATGGCCCATAAAGCGAAAAAAGAAGCGGCCAGGGCCGCGAGCGAGAAGAGGTGAGCTTCTAATGATGCTGACAGTAACGTAGTTTCACGTTGTCGTTGTTGCCGTGTTTGCAGGGCTACTGGAGGTGGCAAAGTGGGTGGCGTGGACGGCCGCGTCCTCGACCTCCTTATGAGGACAGGAGGGGTCCTTGTTTCCCCCCCTGAGTACTTCCCCGATAGCGAGGTGCGTACATTGGACTTAAAAAAGTGTTGTTTGTGTGACCTGCTGTGACCGCACAAATTTTCAGCATTACATTGTAACACAATATTGCAAAATGTTTAAGCCCTTTTTTTGTGCAAGTGACAATATAGGTTATGTACTCTGAGCAGCAACTTGTGTACATGATGCGCATTGCACACACTGCTCGCAATGTCTGAACACTACTCTGATTGCAGGACGAGGCAAGTTCAGAGGAAGCTGCAGGGCCCAGCGGTTCCCGCAGACATCTACCAGCGACAACTGCTTTCGTGGTGTCGGGCCCTGCAGCTGTTGCTGGGCCAAGTGGCCTTACACGTAAGGCAGTGACCTAGCTTTTGTAGTAGCATTGTTGTTTGCAGTCGTCACTGTGCTGTTATTACCTTTGTGTCCAACATCCAGCTCTCATTCATGGAGGAGAAATGCAAGACTACAAATGACATGATGTTGTAATAGAGATTTCTTGTGCTTCTTAAGGGTTACTGCTACCAGCAACTTTCTGTGGCATCTTTTGCTCTAACTACCTGTTTTGTGTATCATTATTGTAGCTATGCAGCTATAATGGCATTTCAAAGTGACTGGTTAGGACAATCAATCTGTGTAGGTCGGATAACAGTGAATGAGCAGTCTTTGCTTTTGCCTTGCATGAAGAGCCACCGGCTACGCCCCAGGTGCTGCGGCCTACCACCCAGGTGCCGCGGCCTACCACCCAGGTGCCTCAGCCAACCCCGCAGGTGCCGCAGCCAACCCCGCAGGTGCCGCAACCAACCGCGCAGGTGCCGCAGCCTACCCCGCAGGTGCCGCAGCCTACCCCCCAGGTGCTGCAGCCTACCCCTCGAGAGCCACGGGCACCCCGTAGACAGCCCAGGCAGCAGGAACTTGATGGTGCTGTGATGACGGCTACTGCCGCATACGTTCGCCAGAGCCAGTTGGAGGAAGCCAGAGTTCAAGAGGACACCCGCTTCCGCCAACAACTGCTGGAGCAAAACCGGCAGGTATGTGTAAGGCCACAGATGTATATTTTTCTGCGTATGAAATTGATGAGCATATGACCTCTCTAAAAATTATATTAATTAGTGAACAAGCATAATGTACACGTGTAGTCCTGTGGTAATATCTTGTACACATTCGCGTGATATAACATGTGTAAATATCTACGCAATTATGTGACAAAAAGAAAGAAAGTGGCGTTGAATTCAAGGAAGCAGGTATAGCAATGTAACACATCTTAATGGAATGCGACGGCACAAGTTTTATGGGCCAGAAAGATATTTCCAGTGTTTGAATATACAATGACAAGACAATAGCCTGCAAATGGGGATGAATGCAACACACGAAGGCCTTGTTACTGAGCTTCTGTAATTAAACTAATTACACATCTTTGCTAACAGCACCACAAGGCCCACCTGCAGAGCCTGCGGCAGCACCACGAGGCCCACATGGAGAGCCTGCGGCACCTCGGGGAGGAGGTGGCGGGAATGCGGGAAGTGCACTCGCAGCGCCTCGAAGTGCAGCGGCAACGCCTCGAAGTGGCGCGTCGGTCGCACGAGACCAACGAGCGCCTGCTTCAGCTGCTGCTGGCTGCACTGGGGCATGGTGGCAGCCAAGCCCGTTCCCCCTCTCAGGCCCCACATAACTAAAGGATGCAAAGGTAGCATAGGCAAGGAATTTGTAACTTATCTTAAAATTTGCTGATGTATTAATGATATGAAGGGAAAATATTGCTAATTTGCAAATAAATAATTGCTGAAGTCACCCTTTAATGCAACCGTAAGTAGCATAGCCGTTGCAGCATGAATTTTTTCTTCAAGGTTTACTTCAGCCATAAGAGCGTGCACACCATCAGGCTCACCTGCAAAAGTGCCTGTAGGCCTGGTGTGTGCGGGCATTACGACTGTGGCGCTGCAATTTTGAGGTGCCTAGTTATTGTCATGTCAATTTAAGCACGACGCCTCAGTGCAAGTGTTCTACAATTTAATCCTTGTCATCGAATGGTGAAATTTTCAGGCCTTACTATAATGTCGAAAGCAACCTGTGAATATACACAGCAAAAAAGAAAAAAGTTATGAAAATTCCTTGCCTATGCTCCTTCTTTTCATTTGTGATGTTTATTTTTTGTTTGTTGCATATTTGTTTGTGTCACTACCTACTGAGCTGGAATGTCTCTTTTCTTGCACATCTGTCTCATTATCAAACATTTTGTTGTCATTCAGTAATCTTTCAGGTTGTGATACATTGTATTTTAGCCCTTTGGTGCAATTTGTGTGTAATATTTATGCAGTTTGTCTTATTGAATATCATAATATGGTGCTATGGCTCTTTCAGTTTCAGAGCGCCACAACAGCATGTTCCTTTCACATGTAGTGATGTACCTATACATTTCGCTGTGATAAATATTCGTTTGGCGTGTGATTTAAGCACCTGCTCATTTCTGTTTCTGGTGCAGTTTAAGCCAGTTGTTATTACTGTGTACTTGTGCAGTGTACAACAGTTTTCTTAAACGATGCATGCCGTTACCTGTGATATATTATGATGCAAGAACAATGTGATCCAATATTTATTCCAACGTGTCTGTGATATGTTGCATAATGTCTCTACTACTGAGTACTCATGATTCTCACACTTCTTCAATGTAGAGACTGTCGCATGAGATGTGTGCATAAACAAGGGTATGTTGAAGGCTGAAATACAGAAAGGTGCAGTTTTCCTCTAGTGCTTTTATTTACACATCGCAACCACATTTCTAGTGCTAGCTTGCACTGTACAAATATGACTGTATAACATTGCTGAGTTCTGCTATATACAAGTGAGGTCACTTTGTTGAAATCTATCAACTGCTCGTGCGCGCACACACTTCGCGGGAGCCACAGCGTTTGACATGTCGGATGACCAGTTGGACGGCATTTTCGTCACTCGAAAGGAACTTTGCCGTTGTTGCGAGACAAAATGGTGGAGGACCTAGAAGCTGCGCGTGCAACAGCACGTTCCATGGAGCGGAAGGTGTGACGTGCACTGTACATCTTGGCTTCTGTGAGCTTCTCTGGGCTAGTAGAAAGTGAGGAGACAGGCGCTTATGTCCATCAATGCGTAAGGGGATACGAGTAAGAATCAGGGTACATGCATCTAGATGACGACAGCAGCAACAAGCAAATTGTGGCAGACACTTTGAATATGCCCTTATTTTTAGCTTGCTTTCAATCTCATATGTCACCTCTAACGATACTGTTTTACTTACTATAAGTGCAGGCTTTACATAACCCTTCACTACACAACTTTCATGTACCCACCGTGGTTGCTCAGTGGCTATGGTGTTAGGCTGCTGAGCACGAGGGATTGAATTCCGGCCACGGCGGCCGCATTTCGATGGGGGCGAAATGCGAAAACACCCGTGTACTTAGATTTAGGTGCACGTCAAAGAACCCCAGGTGGTCGAAATTTCCGGAGCCCTCCACTACGGCGTGCCTCATAATCGGAAAGTGGTTTTGGCACGTAAAACCCCATAATTTAATTTTTTTAACAACTTTTACATTTCTCAACAAATCATGAATGCTTTGCATTACGCAGACATCAACTATAACTTAGCACGGGAAATGTATCTGCAATTTCACAGCATGAAATGCACAATGCAATTACTTAAAACTGTGTGCATGCACCTAACGATGCTGACGCTGCTGTTGACGTCGCAGCTGCCGCCGCACGCTCCTCAAATAACGCATGTGCTGCGCACGGGTTGTGCCAAACATGCCAATGACATTGCCGCGAACAGCCCGCCCTCTCAAGTGGCATGGGGTCGCCGTTATTGCCAAGCTCGCTACTACTACTGCCGCTGCTGCTGTCGTCATCACTGTCATCGCCTGACTCGTCGCCTTCAGAAAGGCGAAGGTTGTGCAATACAGCACATGCCGCGACAATGTTGGCTGCACGTTCCGGCTCGTAGAGGAGGGTGCGATATCGCTGAAGACAGCGGAAACGGCTCTTTAAGAGCCCAATGCACCTCTCCACTACGGAACGCATGGCGGCATGTGCTGTACTGCCCCTCGGCTGTGTGCACTGGAGGATGGCCAGGAACCGGGGTCAGGAGCCACGGCTCCAAGGGGTAGCCACTGTCACCTGCACAAAGATGGAAATAGTACATTGAGTACTCCGCTGACGAGAGGCAAGTTGTCAACTGAGGAAAGCTACAGCATCATTCAACAAAGGTAGACTTCAGGGTTGCAAGTCCCAAGTAAAAGCATGAGTTGAGCATGTCCATGCCCGACACAAACTCTTAACCAATTTACAAGGGCACTACTCGGTGCCTGCCACAAACAAGAAATCAACACTTGTTGGTGCTATGAATGACAGTATTAGCAGTAACGTCTGTTCATTTCTTCTGCTTCTGGCAGTCACTGGGTGCAGAAAGCACTAATACGTGTTGCTTTCGTCAGCTCCTCGCAGACAAATAATGTGCTCGTAACTTAACACTTCGAACATTGCCAATGGTGGCAGTCAATGTCTTAATTTTCTTTTTTTACTCCGGAATTACTCATGTTCTTGTGGTTTGGTTAAAAGTTTGGGTTGGAGCGGACACGGCGTTCTGCGCTGCTGAAGCGTGACTGCGCCAAAAAAAAAATGTTTTTTTTTCTCACCGAGGAGGTATTCCCCGGCATTCACGATGCGCCCCGCTTGGAACCGCCGGCGCAACCATGTCGTCCGCCAGACAAAAGCGTCGTGGTCCGACCCCGGTCGCATAGGGTCCAAGGCCAAGATTTTCATGTCCGCGTCGCAGATCTGAGGTAAAACGTAAACCAGAAAAAGTGCCCGTTGGCAAGAGCAACGTAACTTTCAAAAAGGATCGCAGAAAACGTGAGTTTTGCTTACGAACATGCAGTTGTGGGCGTAGTATCCCTTGCGGCACATGAACACAGCCTTGCGCTCACCCTTGGGTGCGATAATGGCTATGAGGCTGCCGTCTACGCATCCGATGACGCCGGGGATAACGCCGCGCCGAAGGAAACCCTCCTTCACGGCTGCCTTTTCCTCGGCTGTCTTTGGAAAATGGACCCACTTGTTGCGGACCCCTGCGTTCACGGCAGCCTCTGCCACACGTCGCACGCACTCGCTCACCGTCGACTGCGACACACGGATCGTCTCCTCGCTGCCAACGGACGCTTGGAAGCTCCCGGTAGCAAAGAAGTGCAGCGCACACAACACTTTCCGCTCCACCGACAGTCCCGTCGCTCGCTCAGCTTCTAGTTCCCCCGCCAGTTCCTCGCACAACAACCGCACCGTTCCCTTCGAAAGGCGAAAACGCCGTCGGAAATGGTCATCCGGCATATCAAACGCGTCGTCTGGCTCTCCCTGTTCACGTCGGCGACGGCGAAGAGCCACGGCCATAGCGATCAGAGGGGCGGCCATTTTTTTTTATGCCTTCGGAAACGACCCTGCCTCTGGCTGTGCGAAAAATCCGTGCCTTTTGCTCCGCATAATGAGTTCATACCCGCTCGCACAGAGGTCAGCATCTTCCCTACAGCTGTCACCGCAGAAGAAGCAGCCTGGCACCCGAACAAAGGAGAAATCGCAGCCGCGAACTTCAGCCATCCTTGCTGCAAAGGGTTGTCGTCTGCTACTGCTCCCGCGTGTACTGTTGGAAGCGTCCGCTAGGAGGCTTTCAGTGGCGCCTCTATAGGCGGTGCACGAGGCGTATACAGTGACAATAACCTGCAAATGCGGATGAATGCAACACACCAAGGCCTTGTTACTGAGCTTCTATAATTAAACTAATTACACATCTTATTTGCTAACAGCACCACGAGGCCCATGTACCGTCCATATGGAGGTCCTGCGGCAGCAACATGTGGTCCACATGGAGGGCCTGCAACAGCTGAGGAAGGAGGTCGGCAGCATGCGCGACGTTCAGCAGCAGCGGCTGGCTGTGGAATGGCGCTCACAGGAGACGAACCAGCGTCTCCTGCAGCTACTGCTGACTGCACCGGCCCATGGTGGCGGCCAAGTCCACTTTGTTGAAATCTATCAACTGCTCATGCGTGCACACACTTCAGTGGAGCCACAGCGTTTGTCATGTCGGATGACCAGTTGGACGGCATGTCGTCACTACAAAGGAACATTGCGGTTGTTCCGAGACAAAATGATCGAGGAACTAGAAGATGCGCGTGTAACAGCAGGTTCAATGGAGCTGAAGGTGTGACGTACACTGTACATTTTGGCTTTTGTGAGCTTCTCTCCACGATTAGAAAGCGAGGAGACAGGCGCTTATGTCCGTCAATGCGTAAGGTAACAACAGAACTCTCACCGATACTTATAAGGAGACAGGCGCTTATGTCCGTCAATGCGTAAGGGAACAACAGAACTCTCCCCGATACGAGTAAAAATAATTATGACAACTGCAGGCTACATGCATGGCACACAGGGCATCTAGGTGACGACAGCAGCAACAAGCGAATCATGGCAGACACTTTGAAAATGTACTTATTTTTAGCTTGCTTTCAGTCTTATATGTCACCTAAACTTACTGTTTCACTTAGTATACATGCAGGCCTTACATAACGCTTCACTACACAACTTTTACATTTCTCGACAAGTCATGAATGCTTTGCATTACATAAACATCAACCACAACTTAGCATGGGAAATCTGTCTGCAATTTCACAGCATAAAATGCACAATGCAATTATTTGGCATATATAATGCTACAACTGTGTGCATGCACCTAGCGATGCTGACGCTGCTGTTGACGTCGCAGCTGCCGCCGAACACTCCTCAGGTAATGTATGCGCTGCGCACGGGTTGTGCCAAACATGCCAATCACAGAGTCACGGACAGCCCGCCCATTCCAATAATTAATTCCCGACCCTCTGTTTCGGGGCAGACCTTGCGGAATGGGGTCGCCATTACCGTAGAGCTCACTACTACTGCCGCTGCTGCTGTCGTCATCGCTGTCATCGCCTGATTCTATGTCGTCCTCAGAAAGGCGAAGGTTGTGCAACGCAGCACATGCCGCGACAATGTTGGCTGCACGTTCCGGCTCGTAGAGGAGGGTGCGATATCGCTGAATACACCGGAAACGGCTCTTTAAGAGCCCAATGCACCTCTCCAGTACGGAACGCATGGCGCCATGTGCTGTGTTGTACTGCCCCTCGGCTGTCTGCGCTGGGGGATGGCCAGGAACTGGGGTCAGGAGCCACGGCTTCAAGGGATAGCCACTGTCACCTGCACGAAGATGGGAGTAGTACATTGAGTACTCCTCTGACGAGAGGCAAGTTGTAAACTTAGGAAATCTACAGCAGACTTCAGAGGTGAATCCCAAGTAAAAGCATGAGTTGCGCATGTCCATACCCGACACAAGCGGTTAACAAATTCACAAGTGCACTGCTCGGTGCCTGCCACAAGCAGAAAAAAATCAACACTTGTTGGTATTATCAATGACAGTAGTAGCAGTAGCAGCACTAATGTTTGTTCATTTCTTCTGCTTCGGGCAGGCACTGGGTGCAGTAGCAGCACTAATACGCGTTGCTTTCGTCTGCTCCTTGCAGGCACATAATGTGCTTGTAAGTTAGCACTTCGAACATTGACAATGGTGGCAGTCAATGACTTGGTTAAGTCAGTTTGGTTAAAACTTTGGGTTGGAGCGGACACGGCGTTCTGCGCTACTGAAGCGTGACTGCGCCAAAAAAGGTGTTTTGCCTCACCGAGGAGGTATTCCCCGGGATTCACGATGCGGCCCGCTTGAAACCGCCGGCGCAGCCATGTCGTCCGCCAGACGAAAGCGTCGTGGTCCGACCCCGGTCGCAGAGGGTCCACGGCCAAGATTTTCATGTCCGCATCGCAGATCTGGTAAAAAGTAAACAGAGAAAGTGCCCGTTGACATGAGCAACGTAACTGTCAAAAAGGATCGGCACCAGAAAACGTGAGGTTTACTTCCGAACATGCAGTTGAGTGCGTAGTATCCCTTGCGGCACATGAACGCAGCCTTGCGCTCACCCTTCGGTGCGACAATAGCTACGAGGCTGCCGTCGACGCATCCTATGACGTCGGGGATAGCACCGCGCCGAAGAAAACCTTCCTTCACGGCTGCCTTTTCCTCGGCCGCCTTCGGAAAATGCACCCACTTGTTGCTCGCCCCGGCGTTCATAGCAGCCTCTGCCAGCCGTCGCACGCACTCGCTCACTGTGGACTGCGACACACGAATCGTCTCCTCGCTCCCAACGGACGCTTGGAAGCTCCCGGTGGCAAAGGAGCGCAGCGCACACAACACCTTCCGCTCCACCGACAGTCCCGTCGCTTGCTCCTCCGCTTCTAGTTGCCCCGCCAGTTCCTCGCACAAGAACCGCACCGCTCCTTTTGAGAGGCGAAAATGCCGTCGAAAATGGTCATCCGGCATGTCAACCGCGTCGTCTGGCTCTCCGTGTTCCCGTCGGCGACGCCGAAGAGCCGCTGCCATAGCCATGAGAGGGGCAGCCATTTTTTTTATTCCTTCGGAAAGACACTGTTTCTGGCCGTGCCAAAAATCCGTGCCTTATGCTCCGCATAATGAGTGCGTCAACGTCACTATGACAATTACAGTTTTCGCAGGTTCCTGACGTCGCGTGATTGACAGACGAAATGGGCGCGGCCCGGTTATTTTCGACCAATGGATGCGCGGTGACGGCGGCAAAAGGCATAAAGAAAGTAATAGAATTCCCACGAAATAGCACCCCAGATGAAACAGTGCAATTCGGCAGCCTGTTCCACTCATTGATCGCCCGGGGAAAAGAACTATACTTAAAGAAATCGTGGTGGTGTCTCGGAGGAGGAATGTACATGTTATTCCGGTGTCTTGATGTTTCCCCAGTTTTTATTTCTATGTACCTTGATCTCTCAATTTTTACTTGATTTTTAATTATTAGAGTAAGTTAAGCCTTTCATACTCTGTCCTTTGCTCTAGTGGCTGAAGGTGAGCTAGTTACAAAGTTGAGTTGGCGAGTGCAAACGCTGGTATTTGCTAAATATGAAACGTGAAGCCAGTCTTTGTATTCTATCTAGCTTACTGCAATTACTTTTTGTATACAGATCCAAAAATACCTTTGCGTACTCCATGAGTGGATGTACGAGTGCCTTGTAAGCCAAACATTTGATTTCTGGGCTGGCATTATGCAGATTTCTCCGAAGTCCACAGCGCTTTGTTGGCCTTAGCACAAACGGAGCCGATAAGTGAATTCCATCGCAGATCGGAAGTTATCCAAAAACCCAAGTATTTTTGTTGTTCGACTCTGGCAAGCTCGTCATGACTAACAGAGTACGACCATTCTAGGATGCTTTTTTTCCTAGAAACGCGCATTGCAACGGATTTTGCCTTGTTTAGATGCATGTGCTA
The DNA here is from genome assembly GCF_023375885.2 of Dermacentor andersoni. Taxonomy (NCBI): domain Eukaryota; kingdom Metazoa; phylum Arthropoda; class Arachnida; order Ixodida; family Ixodidae; genus Dermacentor; species Dermacentor andersoni. The sequence continues at coordinate 394,533,715 of NC_092814.1, forward strand.
AGTAATGCACCAGTTATTTATTTTCTAGAGGTTTACATTTAGTTCTGATTGATCAGAAGGATATTTTACAGGATTATAGATTACGCAGTCATCTGCAAAAACCTTATGGGGACAGTATTATATTTAGGTAAATAGTTGATAAAAAGAAAAAAAAACAGCAATGGGCCCAAGACACTATCTTGGGGAACTCCAGAAATAATTAGAGTAAATGCAAAATTTTAGTGATGACTTTAACATACTGCTTGCGATTCGAGGAATAGGAGGAATACCATTGCGTTATGTTTGGGTTTTTAAAGATAGTACTTATTTTTAACGACAGATTAACATGGGATACATAATCGAACGCTTTCGCGAAATCCCAAAATATTATGCCAACCTGACCCCGGGCGCATATTTCAGAGGCGAGATCGTGAACAAGCTGAACGAGCTGAGTATTCGTGGGTTGGTCTTTTCTAAATCCACGTTGCTGAGGGTGTATTATGTTGGGAACATCTAGATATGCTAAAAGAAGTGTGGAGACAATGTGCTCGAGAAGCTTGGAACAAGTATTTGTAAGTGAAATGGGACGGAAATGTTTGCAGTCGCTAGTACAATCACCTTTTTGTATCGGTATAATCTTAGCGTCCTTCCAAGCATTGGGAAATCAAGCACTGGTTATTGAGGACTGGAAAATAATCGTTAAATACTTCCAAACCGAAACTGTGTACTTATATAGAAATCCATTTGGTATTCCATTAGGTCCTGCGCTTTTCTATTAATCAATTTGAAGGAGCGGGCTCAATGCCCCTTCTTCTCAAATCGCTATTTCTTCTATGGCAGGTGTGTCGGAAGCCTCATTAAAAGTCAGTACTTGTCCATCATCGTGGGTGAACATTGACGAAAAAAAAAAAGCATTGAAACTTTTAGCACGTGCTTGTAGGTCTTCTTTACCGGCATTAAGACTGGTTTGTGTGTTTGGGTTCACGTATCTCCCGAATTTTTCTGGCGCTTCGAGTAAGAATTTCTTTAACTTAACATTATAAAAATTATCTTTGGATTTCTTAACAAAACGCCTCAATTCCATGCTCATACTGTAAATGGTTCTCTTCCCCTCAGCGCAAGGTTTCTTTGAGTGTGCTTTACGTTTCCATTTCAGTTGTCTTTTGGCATGGATCACTTCACGTGTTACCCAAGGATTTTTCTTCGCTATCTTTTTGTGGCGTGTTGGAATGAATATTTTAATGCATTCAGGGACCACCTGCGAGAAATAATCCCATAGCCTATCCGTAGCTGCATTAGACTTTCACAGGAGAACAAATGTATCGGACTTTTCAAACATTTCTAAAAGAGAGAAGTCATCGGCAGCCTCAAAATTCAAAACTGTGTTTTTGTAATTACTTCGCAACTTGGCGGGTGCCATAACTAAGGAAAAGAAAGCCAGGTTATGATCAGAGATACTCTCAATTACATCCCAAAATGTAACGTTTGCTTCCAGGGGCGATGATACAAATACAAGGTCGAGAATAGAGGAAGCAGCCTTAAAAACACGTGTGTATTGTGACACAATTTGGCATAAATGAAAACAAACGGAAAGGTGTAAAAGATGTTCACAATGTGCTACTTCGGTTCCTGTTATTCCATGTGAATCCCATTGAATACCTGATAAGTTGCAATCACCCAACAAAATTATTTTGTCGTTATGGCGCATATTAGTATCAATAAAACATCTTAAGTCGGTTAGAGTCGTAACAGGCGAACAGGGAGGTCTCTACATAACTCCAATGTACACATGAGATAATTTAAGCGAATCTTAACCACTACCGACTAATGGAATCAGGCCCTCTTAAAATTTGGAACCCTATGTGTCTTTTATTCATAAGTGCTACCCCGCCTCCTCTCCCGTCTCGATCTTTTCTTATTAGGACGTAACCTGGTGGTGTAACATCATGTACATCACTATGCAACTATGTCTCGGTGATTGAAAATATGTCAGGGTTATGTTCCAGGGCTAAACTGTCAATTAAATGGCTATTATTCAATACGCTTCGAGCATTTAAGTTTATCATCCTAAGGTCACCTGGTTTGGGTCTTACAGGTCATTGGTGGTTGGGCTTAGCAGCTGCTTTGCACCCGACCTTTTCCTTGGAATTTTCATTCAAGGTGTATAGAGCATTGTTCATCAGCACTTTGTCAGAAACCAGTCTTACTTTCACTCCTTTCTTTCTTTCTTTCTTTCTTTCTTTCTTTCTTTCTTTCTTTCTTTCTTTTCTTTCTTTCTTTCTTATAGAGTTGAGATTCGCAAGTTTCTCCGTATTTCAGTAACTCGTTTAGAGCAGTCATCACTAATGTTAATGCGAGTGCCCTTTGGCTGGAAGCAATTCTTCAATATTTTTACTTTGGCCCGGTAATCTGAAACTCGAATGATTACAGGGCGATCCTTGCCAGGAAATTTCTTTCCCAGTCTATGTACACTTTCTATAGAATTCAGTTTCTGATTAAGAATGGACACAAATATGTCGTCATTTATTTTTCTCAGTAGGTCATCTTAATTTTCGGGGCCTTCCTCTTTTACACTTCTAATAATGTTATTTCGTCGCCAGTGGTTTTCTAAGTCGTCAACCTGTCTACACAGAGTGCTCACTTCAATATCTCCTATCAATTGCATTCTCAAGTTTTTGCAGCCTGCCATCCACTTTATCTTTGCACTCTAATTTTTTCTCATTGGTTTGTAATCAGTTCTATACTTGAATCATAGTGGACTCCGATGAGAAATGTTTCTCTTGCATTAGCGAAATTTTAGACAGAATAGTTCTTTCGCGTTTCTAGTATTTTCTGAAATATTGAATCCACAATTGGTCGAGGGTTTACCTCGACATTCCCTGACAATGAAAGCAACAGACCTGCTAGCACAATACAGTCACTTATGCAGTTTATAATAGTGTGTGGACAATGCAACACAATTAAGCAAGGATCGTCACTACGATAACCAAATTTCTAGCCACCAACCTGCACAAGTAGGGCTACATTAGGGGGCATCGTCACGGTTTGGTTGCCGCGTCCACTACCGCTCGAAGCAATAGGCGTCCCTTTTATAGGCACTGGCGTGGCGCTGGCTGAGTGGATTGATGATGTCGTCATGCCACGTAGTTGTGCGCAGCAGAGATGGTGCTCATCATGCGGGAACGGTAATACCCGCTTATTGAAGATATCGCCACCATCTATGCCCGTGCGGAACTTGAGCGATGTAGCAATGGTGTGACGTAAGTGTTCAAACTGGTCCGCGCAAAACGCCGAAGAGCCGGTCTCAAAGCAACGCATCCCGCCAAAACCTGCACAAGTAGGGGTACATTAGGTGACATCGTCACGGCTTGATGCCGTGTTCACTGCCGCTCGAAGCAATAGGCGGCCCTTTTATAGGCACTGGTATGGGGCTGGCTGGCTGGATTGATGATGTCTTCATGTCCCGTAGCTGTGCGCAGCAGAGATAGAGCTCGTCACGCGGGAACGGTGATACCGGCTTATTGAAGCTATGATGATGATGATGTGTTGTGTTTTATAGCGCAAGGGCCAGGTATGGCCAAAGAGCGCCAAGCAAATGGTAATGAAATCAAAGTGAAGCGTTAAATTACAAGCAATGAACGTTACAGGGCTGTAGAGGGGTCTAAAAGACGGTCACTGCAATATGCGTAAAAGCTGCATGTAATATAACTATGACTATGATTATGAAGCGTGAAAAGGACGCGAAAGAAGCATTGTAACAGAATTACATCGTGTTAAAATAGGTCATCTCGATAAAAAATTTGAAAAAGCACTAGTGCGCTAACAGACTCCTTGAAGCGCAAGGACCTGAAGGTGTGTGCTGTTCAGAACTACTATCATAGCAGCATCCTCTAGAAATAGGATGTGCTACGATACTATTGGGCTATTAACATGCAGAACCACATCATTCAAGAAACCTAGGACAGCTTTGGTGGTAAAAAGGGGTTTCTTACCAAGAAACATACCGGGATGGAGAGGGATACAATACCGGTATGCTAGAGGAAAATGTTTTCTTCTTTCGCTTTCGGCTTCCAAACACTCCACAAGGACGTGGAGGACGGTGAGCCTTTCACCACATCTACCACAGCTAGGAGGTTCGTTGCGAGTAAGCAGAAAATTGTGAGTGCCATATGTGTGTCCTATTCGGAGTCTACACAATAGGACATCGGTCCGTCTTGTTTTCGTAATAGGGGGCCAGAAACCTATCCTTGGCTTGATCAAATGGAGCGTATTATTTGTTTCGTTGTCCCACGTGCGTTGCCAGTAACTTCGCAGTTTCGTTCGCAAAAAAGGCTTGAGGTCTGTGGCAGGAATAGCAGTTGTGGTATTACCAACTTGAGGTGTAACTGATGTGGCCATTTGGTCAGCCAGCAAATTACCTTCAATACATCTATGACCAGGGATCCAGCATATTGTCACATGTCTACGAGACGAATAAATATTGCACAAGAGACAGTAAAGCTCAATGAAAACGTTATTCCTGTGTTTTCTTAAGGACATAAGTGCTCTCACAACACTCAACGAGTCCATGAATATTACCGCTTTGTATAGTTTTAATTTCTTTATGTGTTTTACCGCAGATAGTACTGCGTAGGCTTCTGCAGTAAAGATGCTTGTATGGGGGTTCATTATACCTGCTTCAGAGAAAGAGGGTCGAACATCCGCGTAAGACACACCAACATGCGACTTCGACGTATCGGTGTGGAATTCCGCACAACAGTACTTCAATTGGAGTTCATGGAAATGCATTCGTATTTTGAGTTCTGGTGCGTGTTTTGCAACACTTACAAAAGATATGTCACACTCTATCACTTGCCAGTCCCAAGGCGGTAGCTGCTTCGCTGGAGGCATGAAGCGGAGTTCGAAGAGTGGAATATTCATTTCCACGCTAAGCTCCCTCACACGGAGTGATAAAGGTTGTGTCACAGAGGGTAGATTGCGGAAGAGTGCAGTACATGTCGAATCGTTAATAGTTTCACAGCACGGATGTTCAGGATTAGAGTGCACTTTAAGAAAATATGTGAAGCTGGTGTAAGATCTCTGCAGATTGAGTGGCCACTCATTCGATTCTACATACAAGCTTTGAAGGGGGCTAGTTCTGAATGCTCCTGTGGCCAGACGGATACCCAGGTGGTGGACGGGATCCAGCATCTCTAGTGCACTCGGGGCTGCAGAGTTGTACACTATGGCGCCATAGTCTAAGCGCGATTGAATGAGGCTCTTGTAAATATTCATTATACACTTCCTGTGGCTACCCCATGTTGTGTGTGATAGTATTTTCAGTAAGTTCATTGTTTTTAGACATTTAGCTTTGAGATATTTTATGTGTGGGATAAAAGTAAGCTTAGAGTCAAGTATTACACCTAAAAATTTGTGTTCTTTGTTGACAGGTATTCCTTGTGCACACAGTTCCATGCACGGGTCTGGAACCAGGCCTCTCTTTCTTGTAAAGAGAACACACGAACTTTTGTGGGGGTTGATTTTAAACTTATTTTCGTCTGCCCACTTAGATATCTTGTTCAATCCCTGCTGTACTTGTCTTTCGCACACTGCAAGGTTACAGGATTTAAAACCTATTTGTATGTCATCTACGTAGACGGAATAAAATATAGCTTGCGGTAATGAAGCTCGTAGTGTGTTCATTTTAATGATAAAGAGAGTGCGACTGAGTACGCCTCCTTGGGGACACCAGTTTCCTGTGTGAATGTACGCGACAGTGCATTGCCTATTTTCACCCGAAATGTACGGTTTTGTAGGTAGCTTTCGATAATGTTTAACATATTGCCGCGAATGCCCAGCGCCGACAGCTCGCGCAATATTCCGTACTGCCAGGTTGTATCGTACGCCTTTTCCATGTCACGAAATACGGATAGGAAGGATTGTTTACGTACGAAAGTAACGCGAATGTCTGATTCGATGTGCATGAGATAGTCGGTTGTAGATCGCCCTTTTCTGAAGCCACATTGAAGTGAGTCAAGTATATTGCTGGACTCTAGAAAATGTACGAGCCGGCGATTGATAATTTTTTCAAAAAGCTTGCAAAGACAGCTCGTAAGCGCTATAGGACGGTAGCTGGTCAGCAGTGACGTATCTTTACCGTGCTTCAAAACAGGCATAACAATAGCTTCTTTCCATTTAGATCGGAGGTACCCTGCCGCCAATATAGCATTAAAAATTGCGAGTAGCGTTATTAGAGTATCGTTGTGGAGATGTTTAAGCATGTCGTACATGATCCTGTCAGGTCCAGGTGCAGAGCTCTGACATGCAGCCACAGCAGCTGTCAATTCGGCAATGTTAAAAGGCTGGTTATATAATTCGTTCTGTCTTGATTTGCGGTTGATGGCCTCACGTTCTGCCATTTGTTTGTGCTTTAGGAATACCTTGGAATAATGATTTGAGCTGGAAATCCGCTCAAAATATTCCCCGAGTGCGCCAGCTTGATCTTCTAAGCTATTGCCTTCATCGTTTAATAGGGGCAACGGATGAATTTCTTGTCCCTTTAGCCTTCTAAGCCCGTCCCACACTTTAACCTTTTGAGTATATCAATTTGTAGGTAAAAGGAACCTCTGCCAGCTTGCCCGCTTTGCCTGTCTTCGCGTTCGTCTTGCCTGGGATTTAATCTGTTTAAATTCTACTAAATTTTTGGCAGTAGGGCATTCACGTAGTTTGCCCCAGGCTTTATTCTGTCTCCTCCATGCCTTTCTGCAATCATTATTCCAACAGGGGACCCGTCTTTTCAATGAAGTGCCATTTGTCTGAGCGGTAAAATATGATACGGCATGATCTATGCTAAAATGACTAATAAAATCTGGTAATATGTAGATGGATTCTTTAAAGCATTCCCAATTAGCCTCGGCTCGTTTCCAGCGATGAACAGGCGGAGAGGAGTCATGTTGTGTTACTAGGTATAGAGTTCATGGGAAGTGATCACTTCCAAATGAATTTTTAATTACAGACCACTCTAAATCAGGGAAGATAGAACCAGAACCGGTAGACAGGTCGATTGAGGAGTATGAATTATGCGGTGGATTGTAGTAGGTCGGTTCTTTCTTATTAAAGAGGCACGCACTGGAGTTTAAAAGGAAATTTTCAATGAGTCGACCGCTCGAGTCGCATCTTGAGTGTCCCCACATCAGGTTATGGGCGTTAAAATCTCCCACGAGTATGTAAGGCTCGGGGAGCTGCTCAATGAGGTTATAAAAGTCTGTTTTTTCTAGACGATGGTTTGACGGTATATAAATGGAACACACTGTTACTAATTTGTTAAAAAGAATGGCCCGAACTGACACTGCCTCGAGGGGCGTGTTAAGGGCGACGGATCGGCAAGCGACAGATCTGTGGGCTACTATTGCTACACCGCCAGAGGCGGTAGCCTCGTCGCGGTCATTCCGAAAGATAGAGTAATTACGAAATAAATTAGTGTTTGTAGGTTTCAGATGTGTCTCTTGAACACACAACAACCTTGGATTATGTTTGTGTAACAGTTCGTTAATGTCGTCGAGGTTACGTAAAAGTCCTCGCACATTCCACTGTAGTATTTGTGTTCTCATTATGATAAATTTGTTGGGTGCGGCGTGTTTAAGAGAGAAGCGTTAGCTCACGGGCCTTTTTCAGACGCTGTGACGGGAGTTTTGTCTCTTTTGGAGCGATCGAGAGTGCCTCGCCGCTCCTTGGGCGCTGGTGGCGCCGTCTTGCTGGTGGTTGTGTCCATCGCCTCTTGCGAGGCGCTGGACAGGCGCTCTTCCGAGCGCTTTGTTTGGCGTGAAGGCCTCGGCACGTTGGACGAGGCCTTTGAGGTCACCTGCCCGGAGGTAGATGGCCCCTTCTGCTGTGTTGGCGTAGCAGCGCTAGCTGCGGCCGCCGGGGGGGGGGGGGGGGGGCGCATGGCGTTTCTGGCGCTAACTGGGTGTGAGTCGGACAGCCGCCAGAGACCGTTGTGGCGCTGCCCCCTGACGCGCCACTTCGGCAAATATGTTTTTGACCAGGTAGGATATAACTAATATTTTCTTTTACTTTTATCGTCCCAATTTCTTTTTCTTTTTTCCAGTCGCTTATGCAGTTTATAATAGTGTGTGGACAATGCAACACAATTAAGCAAGGATCGTCACTACGATAACCAAATTTCTAGCCACCAACCTGCACAAGTAGGGCTACATTAGGGACATCGTCACGGTTGGGTTGCCGCGTCCACTACCGCTCGAAGCAATAGGCGTCCCTTTTATAGGCACTGGCGTGGCGCTGGCTGGGGGGACTGATGATGTCGTCATGCCACGTAGCTGTGCGCAGCAGAGATGGTGTTCATCATGCGGGAACGGTAATACCGGCTTATTGAAAATATCGCCACCATCGATGTCCGTGTCGAACTTGAGGGATGTAGCAACGGTGTGACGTGGGTGTTCAAACTGGTCCGTGCAAAACGCCGAAGAGGCGGTCGACAAAGCAACGCATCCCTTGAAAATCTGCACACGTAGGCGTACATTACGTGACATCGTCATGGCTTAATGCCGTGCGCACTGCCGCTCGAGGAAATAGGCGTCCCTTTTATAGGCACTGGTGTGGGGCGGGCTGGGTGGATTGATGATGTCTTCATGTCACGTAGCTGTGTGAGACAGAGATGATGCTCATCATGCGGGAACGGTGATATCGTCTTGTTGAAGATATCGCCACCATCTATGCCTGTGCCGAACTTGAGCGTTGAAGCAACGGTGTGATGTAGGTGTTCAAACTGGTCCGTGCTAAATGCCGAAGAGCCGGTCGACAAAGCAACGCATCCCGTCAGAAACCTGCAGAAGTAGGGGTACATTAGGTGACATCTCCATGGCTTTGCTGCCGTTTCCACTCCCGCTCGATGCAATAGCGTCCCTTTTATAGGCACTGGTGTGGGGCTGGCTGGGTGTATTGATGATGCCTTCATGTCACGCACCTGTACGAAGCAGAGATGGTGCTCGTCATGCGGGAACGGTGATACCGGCTTATTGAAGATATCTCCACCATCGATGCCCGTGCCAAACTTGAGCGATGTAGCAACGGTATGACGCAGGTTTTAAAACTGGTCCGTGCAAAATGCCGAAGAGCCGATCGACAAAGCAACGCATCCCGTCAAAACCTGCACAAGTAGGGGTACATTAGCTGATATCGACACGGCTTGGTTGCCGTTTCCACTCCCGCTCGAAGCAATAGGCGTCCCTTTTATAGGCACTGGTGTGGGGCTGGCTGTGTGTATTGATGATGTGTTCTTGTCACGTAACTGTGCGCAGCAGCGATGGTGCTCGTCACGCGGGAACGGTGATACCGGCTTAATAAAGATATCGCCACCATCGATGCCGTGCGGAACTTGAGCGATGTAGGAACGGTGTGACGTAGGTGATCAAACTGGTCCGTGCAAAGCTCCGATGAGCCGGTGTACAAAGCAACGCATCCTGTCAAAACCTGCACACGTAGGTGTACAATAGGGGACATCGTCACGGTTTTGTTGCCATGTCCATTCCTTCTCGAAGCAATTGGCGTCCGTTTTATAGGCACTGGCATGGCGCTGGCTGGGTGGATTGATGATGTCGTCATGCCACGTAGCTGTGTGCAGCAGAGATGGTGCTTGTCATATGGGAACAGTGATACCGGCTACTGAAGATATCACCACCATCGATGCCCGTGCCGAACTTGAGCGATGTAGCAATGGTGTGACGTAGGTTTTCAAACTGGTCCGTGCAAAACGTCGAAGAGCAGGTCGACAAAGCAACGCATCCCGTCAAATCCCGCACACGTAGGGGCACATTAGGTGACATCGCCACGGCTTGATGCCGTGTCCACTGCCGCTCGAAGCAGTTTGCGTCCACTTTATAGGCACCGGTGTGGGTCTGGCTGGGTGGATTGATGATGTCTTCATGTCACGTAGGTGCGAGCAGCAGAGATGATGCTCGTCGTACAGGAACGGTGATACCGGTTTATTGAAGATATCGCCACCATCGATGCCCGTGCCGTGCTCGAGCGATGTAGCAACGGTGTGACGGAGGTGTTCAAAATGGTCGGTGCAAAACGCCGAGCAGCCGGTCGAAAAGCAACGCATCCCGCCAAAACTTGCCCAAGTAGGGATACATTAGTTGACATCGCCACGGATTTGTTGCCGTGTCCACTGCTGCTCGAGGCAATAGGCGTCCCTTTTATAGGCACTGGTGTGGGGCGGGCTGGGTGTATGGATGATATCTTCATGTTACGTAGCTGTGCGTAGCAGAGATGGCGCTCGTCATGCGGGAACGGTGATACCGGCTTATTAAAGATATCGCCTCCATCGATGCCCGTGCCGAACTTGACTGATGCAGCAACGATCTGACGTAGGCGTTCAAACTGGACCGTGCAAAACGCCGAAGAGCAGGTCCACAAAACAACGCAGCCCCTCAAAACCTGCACAAGTAGGGATACATTAGGTGACATCGCCAGGAATTTGTTGCCATGTCCACTGCCGCTAGAAGCAATAGGCGTCCCTTTTATAGGCGCTGGTGTGGGGCGGGCTGGGTGGATGGATGATGTCTTCATGTTACGTAGCTGTGCTTAGCAGAGATGGAGCTCGCCATGCGGGAACGGTGATACCGGCTTATTGAAGATATCGCCACCCTCGATGCCCGTACCAAACTTGAGTGATGTAGCAACGGTGGGACGTAGGTGTTCAAACTGGTCCGTGCAAAACGCCGAAGAGCCGGTCAACAAAACAATGCATCCCTTGAAAACCTGCACACGCAGGGGTACGTCGTGACATCGTCACGGCTTGATGCCCTGTCCACATCGGCTCGAAGCAATAGGCGTCCCTTTTATAGGCACTGGTGTGGGGCTGGCTGGGAAAATTGATGACGTATTCATGTCACGTAACTTTGCGCCCCAGAGATGGTGCTCGTCATGTGGGAACATTGATACCGGCTTATTGAAGATATCGCCACCATCGACACCCGTGCCGAACTTAAGCGACATAGCAACGGTGTGACGTAGGTGTTCAAACTGGTCCGTGCAAAACGCCGAAGAGGCGGTCGACAAAGCAACGCATCCATTGAAAACCTGCACACATAGGCGTACATTACGTGACATCATCACGGCTTAATGCCGTGTGCACTGCCGCTCGAAGAAATAGGCGTCCCTTTTACACGCACTGGTGTGGAGCTGGCTGGGTGGATTGATGATGTCTTCAAGTCACGTAGCTGCGTGCAGCAGAGATGATGCTCATCATGCGGGAACGGTGATACCGGCTTGTTGAAGATATCGCCACCATTGATGCCAGTGCCGAACTTGAGCGTTGAAGCAACGGTGTGATGTAGGTGTTCAAACGGGTCCGTGCAAAACGCCGAAGAGCTGGTCGACAATGCAACGCATCCCATCAAAACCTGCACAAGTTGGGGTACATTAGGTGACATCGCCACGGCTTTGTTGCCGTGTCCAAACTCGCTCGATGCAATAGCGTCCCTTTTATAGGCACTGGCATGGCGCTGGCTGGGTGGATTGATGATGTCGTCATGCTCGTAGCTGTGCGCAGCAGAGATGGTGCTCGTCTGCGGGAACGATGACATCGGCTTATTCAAGATATCGCCACCATCGATGCCCGTGCCGATCTTGAGCGATGTAGCAACGGTGTGACGTAGGTGTTCAAACTGGTCCGTGCAAAACGCCGAAGAGGTGGTCGAAAAAGCAACGCATCCCTTGAAAACCTGCACAGGTAGGCTTACATTACGTGACATCGTCACGGCTTACAGCCGTGTGCACTGCCGCTCGAAGAAATAATCGTCCCTTTTATAGGCACTGGTGTGGGGCTGGCTGTGTGGATTGATGATGTGTTCATGCCACGTAGCTGTGCGCAGCAGAGATGGTGCTCGTCATGAGGGAACGGTGATACCGGCTTATTGAAGATATAGCCACCATCAATGCCCGTGCCGAACTTGAGCGATGTAGCGACGGTGTGAGGTCGGGGTTCAAACTGGTCCGCGCAAAACGCCGAAGAGCCGGTCTTCAAAGCAATGCATCCCGCCAAAACCTGCACAAGTAGGGGTACATTAGGTGACATCGTCACGGCTTGTTGTTGTTGTTGTTGTTGTTTTATTTCTATTCTTGCCATACAAATTATCAGACACTGACTGAACCCATAGCCAGAGGCTAGTGTGGGGTTCAGATACAAAAATACACGACGGCAATGACACAACACTTGTGTAAAATAGAAAGCCCAAAATCACGGCGAAAGACCAGAGTACACTATACAATGAGGAGAAAATAATACAATATGCATTTTACAGGAGAATGAATAAAGATCTGTAATGAACAACACTGTACAACAAACACAAACCGCGAACGACTGTCACATAGATCAAATAAGGCTCAAAAAGTATGTTCTTAATGCTTTATTAGTTTCGTGGGACTGTTTTATTTCTGGGGGTAAAGCATTCCAAACCTTGGCTCCTGAAAACTGCACCAATCTTTCACTGTAGATGTTATTATTCGGTGGCAGATTAAAATTACTATGTGTGAGGTTTCTCCTGAGTCGAGAAGGAGAGCGAAACAGGGAGGCATTGAAAGGTTGGTTATATTTTACTATGTTGTTTACACACAGCGCTATCTTTAAAGACCGCAAAAGATCGAAAGGAAGGATATTTAATAACTGGAAAATTGGTTTACTTGGTTCTGTATACTTGCTTTGTGTTATAATTCGGACAGCCCGTTTTTGTAATCGCCGGATAGGATCAAGGTAAGCGTTGTATGTTAAACCCCATGATTCTACACAGTATGTTAGATGACTGTTAATAAGGGTAAAATAAAGGGTACGCAGTGTATGTGTGTTAAAATAATCACGGGCCTGTAATAAGGCATAACAGCCAGAAGCCAACTTTGAACAGACTGCGCTAATCTGATTTTTCCAGTGAAGATGTTCATCTAGAATGACACCAAGATACTTAAATGAGTGTGTTCGCTCTAGTGAGTGGCCGTTAATGAAAATGTCAATTTGGAAGCTGTCAATGACTTTTGCTCGTGAACTAAATACCATATATTTGGTTTTGCTTGAATTAATCGTTAGCTTGTTGGTAAAAAACCAGCGTGTAATTTTTTTCAATTCAGCGTTTGTCTTTGCTTCTAGATCCTCATGGTTGTCTGCTGTCACTATGATCGCAGTGTCATCAGCACACATTAAAATATCACAGCAACTTAGGACCTTCGGCAAATCATTCAAGTATAACGAAAATAACATGGGCCCTAAAACGGATCCTTGAGGAACCCCGGTCTGTAAATATTTAAGTGATGATATGATGTTATTGATGACTACAGCTTGTTGACGGTTTTCGATGTAACTGGAAAGTAAGCTGTAGGCTTCACCGCGAAATCCATAGTGGTTTAATTTGTTGAGCATAATAGCGTGATCCACAGTATCAAACGCTTTCTTTAAATCAACAAATACAACAGCGGCCAGTTTGTTTTCATGTAATGCTGTGTTAATTAATTGAGTCAGGCTTAGGACTGCAGATGCCGTTGAATGATGTTTTCGAAATCCATGTTGCTGTTGACAGAGTAGGTTATATTTTTCTAAGAATTTGCAAATATTACTGGATAAAATCTTTTCGTAAATATTATTAATAACACTTAGGACAGAAATGGGTCTGTAGCTTGACGGGTTGGATCGTTCTCCATCTTTGTATACTGGGACAACTTTGGCAATCTTTAGTACAGAGGGGTACTTTGCACATTTTAATGAATGATTAAAAAGTTTGCATAATATGGGGACCAAGATATCAGTGTTTTCCTTAAGTATGCGTGGGTAAATACCGTCCAGTCCGGCAGATTTATTGCCTGGTAAGCTGAGAATAATGGATGTAATTTCCTGGGGTTCGATTTCAAACATTACAAAAGTATTGAGAACTGTATTGGATGCAGCATTTTGCTGTGATTCGGGAAGTTGAGCAGCTAATGATGGGCCGATATTGGTGAAAAAGGAATTAAATCTTTCTGTAGTATTGTGATCTATTTCTTCTGGGAGAACACGGCGGAAACTGGCTTTGCCAGCAACTTCGTTTATTATTTTCCAGACCTTTTGTGAATTGCCAGAAGCCTGTTCAACGAGACGCATGTAATATGCTTTTTTTCGTGCCCTCATCATCGACACGGATCTATTGCGCAGATTCTTAAATTGTTTGGAATAGTAAACATTATCCTTGTGTTGCTTCCACTTACGGTACCATGAATCCTTCTCTTTTAGAACGGCGAGGATTGGCTCAGTCATCCAAGGGCATAGTGGTGCTTCGTAAGAGCGAACACTAATATTTCTGCTGCAGGTAGTAACCATTTGCGAAAGCGTGTCTATTAGGTTACTAAACTCTGTATCGACGTCATCATGGTATATTACACTGGGGTCAATGGCCAATAGATTTTCTCGCAGTAGGGCATAATCTATTTTAGATACATACTTCTTAATCTCACGCTCTGGTTTTATGTCAATGTCAGCAGCAACAAAAAGTGGGAGGTGATCGGAGATGGGTTCGCTGTAAACCCCAGCGCGTATCCCAGTCGGTATATTTGTTAATGCATGATCAATAATAGATGAAGAAGAGGTAGTTACACACGCATTGATGCCGTGTCCACTGCCGCTCGAAGCAATAGGCGTCCCTTTTATAGGCACTGGGGTGGGTTTGGCTGGGTGGATTGATGGTGTATTCATGTCACGTAGTTGTGAGCAGCAGTGATGGTGCTCGTCATACAAGAACGGTGATACCGGCTTATTGTAGCTATCGCCACCATCGATGCCCGTGCCGAGTTCGAGCGATGTAGCAACGGTGCGACGTAGGTGTTGAAACTGGTCCGTGCAAAACACCGAACAGCTGGTCGACAAAGGAACGCATACCGTCAAAACCTGCACACGTAGGAGTACATTAGGTGACATGGTGACGTCTTTCTTGCCGTGTCCACTACCGCTCGAAGCAATAGGTCTCCCTTTTATAGGCTCTGGTATGGGGCTGGCTGGGTGGATTGATGATGTCTTCATGTCACGTAGTTGTGGGCAGAAGAGATGGTGCTCGTTATACAGGAACAGTGATTTATTTATTTATTTATTTAAGATACTTTCAGGGCCCGAAGGCATTAAAGAAAGGAGTGGGTGAACATAACAAAACATTTGTGCAATATACAAAGACAGATTCAACGTGGCGTTTCATGAATGCTGGTTTTGAAGGTGTTGGTATCCAGGATGGCTGCAACGGTGGCGGGAAGGTGGTTCCAATCTTTGCTTGTGCTAGGGATGAATGCATTACTACAAAGTTTAGTACGTGAAGACGGCACACCAACTTTGAAACTATGGTCAGAGCGAGATGATATGTATGACGGTTGGGTGATAAGCTGTTCTTTCAACAAAGGGTTGTGGTGGTAGATTTTATGGAATAGCGAAAGGCGGAAGCATCTACGACGGAAAGAAAGTTCTGACAAGTTAAGTGTTGTCTTCATTGAGGTAACGCTAGCATGTCGGGAGTAGTTTGATAAGATGAAACGCGCTGCACGATTTTGAATGGCTTCTATGCTGTTTATGAGTGTAATGTTAGCCGGGTCCCAAATGGCGCATGCGTATTCTAGTGTGGAGCGAACTAATGTTTTGTAGAGAGTTAGTTTCAGTGACGATGGTGCGGATGAGAAGTTTCGGCGCAAATAGCCCAACATGCGATTGGCATTGCTACATATAATGTCGACATGCATGTGCCAGGAAAGGTTGCTGGTGATGTTTAGTCCAAGGTATTTGTACGAGGAGACAACTGAGAGAGGGCTATTAGTCAGAAAATATGTATGCAGATTAGTAGTATTAGTACGCTGTGATACCCGCATGCATTTACATTTGCTTAAATTAAGCTTCATAGACCACTTGTTACACCATAACAGAACGTTATTAATGTCGTCTTGGAGTTTACGAGAATCATTGAGGTCAGTAATTTTATGATATATTGACACGTGTACTTATCTTTATCGGGCGACCACGTTTCGCCGCTTAACAACTGTAATCGCACAGCGACGGACGCGCCTGCATGTATCTGACGTTTCTGGAAAGTTATCGATGCTTCTACCCGGCTGTCTGTTGTCGCCGAACCTTGTGTTATCTGATTTCATCGCGTGACTCGAATGTTGTAGAACTTTGTGGAAGGCATGCGGGTCCCAGCGATTAGTCTGGAACATTCGAAGACTGCTGTATAAAAGTCGACGCGCTTGACCCGCTGATCAGATTTTCGACGATCGCCGACAGTGTTCGCCGCTATCGTTGTGCTATAAGTGTAGCCTGTTTTTGTGGGCACAGGTTCGCCCAATAAAAGTTAGTTTTGTTCTTCACAGTATTGCTACTGTGTTCTTGAACGTCACCACCACGTGACATCTGGTGGAGGTGCTTTTCGTTCATGTACCGGACGCCCCCGACAAGCCGTGATCCAAGCCCGGACCTCAAAGAGAACACCAACGTAGTCCCGGAGCATCGAGCAAGCCGCCGTCTTCAACAGCTGCCCCCGGAGCACGGACTTCTACCTGAGAAGACCAAGAAGATCGTGGACAAGGCAACCCCAATGGCAGCCCCAGCGTCCCCCATCGTGCCGCAGCAGCCCAGGGAACCTCCGACGTTCCGCGGATCAACATTTGAGGACCCGGAAACCTGGCTAGAGACGTATGAGAGGGTCGCTACGTTTAACAGTTGGGACAGCGACGACAAGCTGCGGCATGTCTATTTCGCACTGGAAGACGCCGCCAGGACCTGGTTCGAGAATCGAGAAGCCACCTTAACGACGTGGGACCTGTTCCGAAGCGGCTTCTTGCAGACGTTTACAAGCGTCGTGCGAAAAGAGCGAGCCCAAGCACTACTAGAAACCAGAGTGCAGCTGCCAAATGAGACGATCGCGATCTTCACGGAAGAGATGGCCCGTCTTTTCCGGCACGCCGACCCGGAAATGTCAGAAGAGAAAAAAGTCCGCTTCCTGATGCGCGGCGTCAAGCAAGAACTTTTCGCAGGACTTATTCGTAACCCGCCGAAGACCGTAGCTGAGTTTTCGGCAGAGGCATCGACGATCGAGAAAACTCTGGAGATGCGCACCCGGCAATATAACCGCCAGGGGCTCACGCCGCAGTACGCCATCCAAGGACTAGATTCCGGCGACCTTCAGGAGACCATCAGGGCCATTGTGCGCGAAGAACTGCGCAAGGTCCTGCCTTCGTCGCAGCCCCAAGTGGCTTCGATCGCCGACATCGTCAAAGAAGAGGTGCACCGATCGCTTGGAGTTCCCGAGCTGCAACCACAATTACCGCAGCCCCAGCCAGAAGCGATGACCTACGCCGCCGTCGCACGCCGTCAAGGTCCCCCGCCGCGACCGCGCCAGGGCCCTGTCACGCCGCAGTTCCGTCGTCCGCCGCCGCCGCCGCCAGCACGCCCACCCGTCACCCAGCGTACCTACGCGAGGAAGACTGACATTTGGCGAGCCCCCGACCACCGCCCGCTCTGCTATCACTGCGGAGAAGCCGGCCATGTGTATCGCCGATGCCCATACCGGGAGATGGGACTGCGAGGCTTCGCCGTCAACGCACAGCGCCCGAGGGAAGGTGAACGCCCTCGTGACATCGCCGACTACCTCGCCGCTACTAAGTGGAGCCCTCGACGACCGTCCCGTTCGCCGTCACCAGGCCGCTACCTGTCGCCGCAGCGCCGACCATACACTGGCCCAGTCCGAGGCCGGTCCGTCAGCCCATATCAGGAAAACTAAAAGCAGCAACCGATGGAGGTGCGGTTGCTGTTCGTCGAACTGACGAAGATCCTCCGCCGCCGACGAAGACGCCGAAAAGACTATCTCCACGACATAACAACGACGACACACCGCCGTCCCGACGAAGTCTGGCAGGAAAGAACACGCTGACGAAAGACCACCTGACGACGCCACGTACCAACCACAGGTCAATGCGACACAGCCGTGATCCGACGCCAAGGCCTAACTGTAACGCAAGACAAAGAACCACCGACCTCGACGTGCTTCTCGACGGCCACGCAGTCACCGCGTTAGTAGACACAGGAGCCGATTACTCCGTCATGAGTGGACCCATCGCAGCCCAATTGAAGAAAGTTAAGACTGCATGGGAAGGCCCGTTAATTCGGACCGCTGGAGGACACCTCATCACGCCGAGTGGAATCTGCACGGCAAGAATTACCATTCATGACCGGACTTACCCTGCCACCTTCGTTATCCTGCAACAGTGTTCACGAGACGTCATTCTCGGCATAGACTTCCTGAACCAACACGGCGCAATCATCGACCTGAAGTCGAAGTCAATAACGCTGTCGGAAGATCAAGCGATACCGCCGGAGAGCCCTCGTAGTCACCACGCCTTGAGTGTGCTCGAAGATCAAGTGAGCATCCCGCCTCGCTCCAGCATTGTTATTTCGGTCGGCACCGAAACACCCGCTGACGTAGAAGGCGTCATCGAAGGCGACCAACGTCTACTGCTCGACCGTGAAATTTGCGTCGCAAGAGGGATCGCTCGACTGCACGGAGGAAGCACGAAAGTGTTGCTGACAAACTTCAGCCAGGAGTTCAAGCACATCAACAAGGGCACGACGATCGCATACATCGAGGACATTCAGGAAACCAGCGATGCGTTTGTCCTCTCCGATTCTGTCGCATCTACCCCGACGACCGTAGTTCCCGAGCCAGACTTCGACATAAATCCAAGTCTCCCCGTGATTAAGCAGCAACAGCTCAGAAGTCTGCTTCGACGATACAAAGACTGCTTTTCGACGTCGTCGAGGATTCGACAAACACCAGTCGCAAAGCATCGCATAATAACCGAAGAGTGCGCTCGACCACTCCGCCAGAGCCCTTACCGAGTTTCGACGCGAGAACGCGAAGCTATAAGACAACAAGTCGACGAAATGCTGCGCGACGACATCATCCAGCCGTCGAAAAGCCCGTGGGCGTCTCCAGTTGTTTTAGTGAAGAAAAAGGATGGAACTCTACGTTTCTGCGTCGATTATCGTCGACTGAACAAAATCACGAAGAAAGACGTATACCCCCTCCCACGGATAGACGACGCATTAGATCGGCTCTGCAATGCTAAATACTTCTCGTCAATGGACCTCAAGTCTGGCTACTGGCAAATAGAAGTCGACGAAAGAGATCGCGAAAAGACCGCCTTCATCACGCCAGACGGCCTCTATGAGTTCAAGGTTATGCCATTTGGACTGTGCTCGGCGCCTGCAACGTTCCAGCGCGTTATGGACACGGTTTTAGCAGGACTGAAGTGGCAGACCTGTCTTGTTTACTTGGATGACGTCGTCGTCTTCGCCGGAAATTTCGACGATCACCTTAAGCGGCTTGGGACGGTATTAGAGGTCATCAAGTCATCAGGGCTCACTCTGAAGCCGGAAAAGTGTCGCTTCGCTTATGATGAGCTTCTATTCCTAGGCCACGTCATCAGCAAATCTGGAGTACGCCCCGACCCGCAGAAGACAGCTGCCATCGCAAAGTTCCCGCAGCCAATCGACAAGAAGGCAGTGCGCAGATTCCTTGGCATGTGTGCCTACTATAGGCGCTTTGTCAAGGATTTTTCACGCATCGCGGAGCCGCTAACACATCTAACGAAATGTGATGTGGAGTTCAAGTGGGAAACGCCGCAGGCCGACGCATTTCAAGAACTGAAACGACGCATGCAGTCGCCGCCGGTACTTGCACACTTCGACGAAGACGCCGATACTGAAATCCACACTGACGCCAGTAGCCTAGGCCTCGGCGCCGTCCTAGTCCAGAGAAAAGATGGACATGAACACGTGATAGCTTACGCTAGCCGGTCGCTGTCAAAAGCGGAAGGCAATTATTCTACTACCGAAAAGGAATGCCTCGCCATCATTTGGGCTACAGCGAAATTTCGCCCTTACCTCTATGGCAGGCCATTCAAAGTGGTCAGCGACCATCACGCGTTGTGTTGGCTAGCTAACTTAAAGGACCCTTCAGGACGGCTGGCGCGGTGGAGCCTCAGACTACAAGAATACGACATCACTGTAACATACAAGTCCGGAAGAAAACACTCAGATGCCGATTGCCTATCCCGCGCCCCCACTGACCCACCGCCGCAAGATGACGAGGATGACGACGCCTTCCTAGGCATAATAAGCGCGGAAGACTTCGCCGAACAACAACGAGGGGACCCGGAGCTAAAAGCCCTAGTCGAGTATTTGGAAGGGCACACCGACGTTGTCCCTAGGGCATTTAAGCGTGGATTATCTTCGTTCACGCTACAAAACAACCTGCTCGTGAAGAAGAATTTCTCACCAGTCCGCGCCAGCTACCTTCTTGTTGTACCGTCAGCGCTGCGTCCAGAAGTACTGCACGCCCTACACGACGATCCAACCGCTGGGCACCTTGGATTCTCCCGGACGCTGTCGAGGATACAGGAAAGGTATTACTGGCCGCGTCTGACCGCCGACGTCGCCCATTACGTCAAGACATGCCGAGACTGTCAGCGGCGCAAGACACCACCGACAAGGCCAGCAGGATTACTACAGCCGATCAAACCTCCTCGCCGACCATTCCAGCAGATTGGGATGGATTTGTTGGGGCCGTTTCCGATGTCAACATCCGGGAATAAGTGGATCGTCGTGGCGACGGACTATCTCACCCGCTTTGCTGAAACTAAAGCTCTACCAAAAGGCAGCGCAGCCGAAGTGGCGAAATTTTTCGTCGAAAACATCCTGCTGCGACATGGTGCCCCAGAAGTCCTCATCACCGACAGAGGAACGGCTTTTACAGCAGAGCTCACCCAAGCTATTCTGCAGTACAGCCAGACAAGCCACAGGAGGACAACTGCCTACCATCCGCAGACGAACGGTCTCACGGAGCGCCTGAACAAAACCCTCGCCGACATGCTAGCAATGTACGTCGACGTTGAACACAAGACGTGGGACGCGGTCCTGCCGTACGTAACCTTTGCGTACAACACGGCGGTGCAAGAAACAACACAGATCACGCCGTTCAAGCTGGTCTACGGTAGGAACCCGACGACGACGCTTGACGCCATGCTGCCGCACGTAACTGACGAAGAGAATGTTGACGTCGCTAGCTATCTCCAGCGCGCCGAAGAAGCCCGACAGGTCGCCCGCCTGCGAATCAGGAGCCAGCAGAGGACCGACAGCCGACACTACAACCTCCGACGACGCTTTGTCGAGTACCAGCCTGGCGACCGTGTTTGGGTCTGGACCCCGATACGCCGACGAGGACTCAGTGAGAAGCTACTCCGACGCTATTTCGGACCCTACAAGGTCATCCGACGTATTGGCGCTCTGGACTATGAGGTCGTGCCAGACGGCATTTCGCATTCACAGCGGCGCCGCGCACGATCTGAAGTGGTCCACGTGGTGCGCCTTAAACCCTTTTACGGACGCTGACGAACTTCGTCATTTTTGTTCTTTTCTTTGCTACGAGTGCTTTTGTTTATTAACTTCGTTTGTTTGCAGCATCGGGTCGATGCTTTTTAAGAGGGGGGTATTGACACGTGTACTTATCTTTATCGGGCGACCACGTTTCGCCGCTTAACAACTGTAATCGCACAGCGACGGACGCGCCTGCATGTATCTGACGTTTCTGGAAAGTTATCGATGCTTCTACCCGGCTGTCTGTTGTCGCCGAACCTTGTGTTATCTGATTTCATCGCGTGACTCGAATGTTGTAGAACTTTGTGGAAGGCATGCGGGTCCCAGCGATTAGTCTGGAACATTCGAAGACTGCTGTATAAAAGTCGACGCGCTTGACCCGCTGATCAGATTTTCGACGATCGCCGACAGTGTTCGCCGCTATCGTTGTGCTATAAGTGTAGCCTGTTTTTGTGGGCACAGGTTCGCCCAATAAAAGTTAGTTTTGTTCTTCACAGTATTGCTACTGTGTTCTTGAACGTCACCACCACGTGACAATATAACGCAGTCATCAGCAAAAAGTCTAATAGTTGAAAATTTCACACAGGAAGCAAGATCATTAATATAGATTAGAAAAAGTAGAGGACCGAGAACCGACCCTTGCGGCACGCCTGACGTTACCGCGAGGGGCGCAGACGACGAATTGTTAGCGATTACGTATTGTGTTCTATCAGCAAGAAAGTTTTTAATCCAGTCCAGTACTAGCGGGTCAATGTTAAGAAGACTAAGTTTATAGATTAGTAGGTTATGGGATACAGTATCGAAGGCTTTAGCAAAATCGATAAAGATGCAATCGGTGTCAAATCCTAAGTCGGTGTTAGAAAAGAGGTCGTTAGTAAAGCAAGCTAGTTGCGTTTCGCAGCAGAAGGATTTCCTAAAGCCATGCTGACTGTTGTTAAAAAAGGAGCTCGTCTCAAGAAAATCAACTATGTGGGAATATATTATGTGCTCCAGAATCTTACAGGGAATGCTGGTTAGTGATATGGGACGGTAGTTTTCGGGACAATGTGTGTTACCTGATTTGTGAACAGGAACCACCTTCCCCACCTCCCAGTCGCTTGGTAGTGATGAGCAGTGTAATGATTGTTGGAATATCCTAGAAAGAATAATTGATGAATACAGTTCAGTACACTTTAGTATTTTTGAATTAATTTCATCTGAACCCGCCGACGAAGATATTTTCAAATTACCGATTAGTTTTCTAATGCCCACCCAGTCTATAAGAACTGAATCCATAGGGGTATCATAAACTGTCGTTGGAGGCGGCAAAAGCATAGGTGCAGCGTCATGAAAAAAAGAAGCAAAGATATTATTAAAAATTGTGCAACACTGATCACTTTGAACAGGGGTGTTAGACTGGGACAATTGTATTGCGGCTGGTGTATTACCACGAACAACATTCCAGAATTTACGTGGGTTGACATGTAAGTATGATGGTAATGTAATGTTGAAAAATGTTTGCTTAGCCTGGGAAATAGCGCTACAATATTCATCGTTGATGCGGTGATATTCGGACCAACGAATCGGGTTGTTAGAGTTTATTGTAGCTTCGACAACGGCTTATTGAAGCTATCGCCAACATCGATGCCCGTGCCGAACTTGACCGAACTTGAGCAACGCATCCCGCCAAATCCGGCACACGTAGGGCTACATTAGGTGACATCGTCACGGCGTGATGCTGTGTCCACTGCCGCTCGATGCAATAGGCGTCCTTTTTATAGGCGCTGGTTTGAGGCTGGCTGGTTGGATTGATGATGTCTTCATGTCACGTAGTTGTGAGCAGCAGAGATGGTGCTCGTCATACAAGAACGGTGATACCGGCTTATTATAGCTAGCGCCACCATCGATGCCCGTGCCGTGCTCGAGCGATGTAGCAACGGTGTGACGTAGGTGTTCAAACTAGTACGTGCAAAACAACAAACAGCCGGACGACAAAGCAACGCATCCCGTCAAAAGATGCACACGTCGGGGTACATTAGACGACATTCCCATGGCTTGATGCCGTGTCCACTGCCGCTCGAAGCAATTGGAGTCCCTTTTGTAATCACCGGTGTCGGGCTGGCTGGGTGAATTGATGATGTCTTCACGTCACGTAGTTGCGAGCAGCAGAGATGATGCTCGTCGTACAGAAACGATGATAATGGCTCATTGAAGATATCGCCACCATCGATGCCCGTGCCGAGCTCGAGCGATCTAGCATCGGTGTGACGTAGGTGTTCAAACTGGTCCGTGCAAAACGCCGAACAGCCGGTCAACAAAGCAACGCATCTCGTCAAATCCGGCACACGTAGGGCTACATTAGGTGACATCGTCACGGCTTGATGCCGTGTCCACTGCCGCTCGAAGCAATAGGCGTACTTCTTCCAGGCATTGGTTTGAGGCTGGCTGGGTTAACTGATGATGTCTTCAGGTCACGTAGTTGTGAGCAGCAGAGATGGTGCTCGTCATACCGGAACGGCTATACCGGCTCATTGAAGATATCACCACCATCGACGCCCGTGCCGAGTTCGAGCGATGTAGAAACGGTTCGACGTAGGTGTTGAAACTGGTCCGTGCAAAATACCGAACAGCCGGTCGACCAAGGAACGCATACCGTCAAAACCTGCACACGTAGGGGTACATTAGGTGACATGGTGACGACTTTGTTGCCGTGTCCACTACCGCTCGAAGCAATAGGTCTCCCTTTTATAGGCTCTGGTATGGGGCTGGCTGGGTGGATTGATGATGTCGTCATGTCACGTAGTTGTGGGCAGAAGAGATGGTGCTCGTTATACAGGAACAGTGATACCGGCTTATTGAAGCTATCGCCAACATCGATGCCCGTGCCGTGCTCGAGCGATGTAGCTACGGTGTGACGTAGGTGTTCAAACTGGTCCCGGCAAAACACCAAACGGTCGGTCAGCAAAGTAGCGCATCTCTTCAAAACCTGCGCATGTAGGAGCACATTAGGTGACATGGTGACGTCTTTGTTTCCGTGTCCACTGCCGCTCGAAGCAATAGGCGTCCCTTTTATAGGCACTGGTGTGGGTTTGGCTGGGTGGATCGATGCTGTCTTCATGTCACGTAGTTGTGAGCAGCATTGATGGTGCTCGTCATACAAGAACGGTGATACCGGCTTATTGTAGCTATCGCCACCATCGATGCCCGTGCCGAGCTCGAGCGATGTAGCAACAGTGCGAAGTAGGGGATCAGACTGGTCCGTGCAAAACGCCGAACAGCCGGTCGACAAAGGAACGCATACCGTCAAAACCTGCACACGTCGGGGTATATTAGGTGACATGGTCACGCCTTTCTTGCCATGTCCACTGCCGCTGGAAGCAATACGTCTCCCTTTTATAGGCACTGGTGTGGGTTTCGCTGGGTGGATTGACGATGTCTTCAAGTCACGTAGGTTCGAGCAGCAGAGATTGTGCTTGTCATACAAGAACGGTGATACCGGCTTCTTGTAAATATCGCCACCATCGATGTCCATGCTGAACTTGAGCGATGTAGCAATGGTTCGACGTAGGTGTTGTATTTGGTCCGTGCAAAACGCCAAACAGACGGTCGATAAAGCAACGCATCCCGTCAAAACCTGCAGACGTAGGGATACATTAGGTGACATCGTCACGTCTTTGTTGCCGTGTTCACTGCCACTCGAAGCAATAAGCCTCCCTTTTAAAGGCACTGGTGTGGGGCGGGCTGGGTTGTTTGATGAAGTCTTCATGTCACGTATTTGTGAGCAGCAGAGATGGTGCTCTTCATACAAGAACGGTGATACCGGCTTATTGAAGATATCGCCACCATTGATGCCCGTGCCGAGCTCGAGCGGCGTAGCAATGGTGTGACGTAGGTGTTCAAAGTGGTCCGTGCAAAACGCCGAACAGCCGGTTGACAAAGAAACGCATCTCGTCAAAACCTGCACCCGTAGGGCTACATTATGTGACATCGACATGGCTTTGTTGCCGTGTCCACTGCCGCTCCAAGCAATAGGCGTCCCTTTTATAGGCACAGGTGTGGGGTTGGCTGGGTGGATTGATGATGTCTTCAAGTCACGTAGGTTCGAGCAGCAGAGATGGTGCTCGTCATACAAGAACGGTGATACCGGCTTATTGTAAATATCGCCACCATCGATGCCCGTGCCGAACTCGAGCGATGTAGCAATAGTTCGACGTAGGCATTCAATTTGGTCCGTGCAAAACGACGAACAGACGGTCGATAAAGCAACGCATCCCGTCAAAACCTGCAGATGTAGGAGTACATTAGGTGACATCGTCACATCTTTCTTGCCGCGTCCACTGCCGCTCGAAGCAATAAGCCTCCATTTTATAGGCACTGGTGTGGGGCTGGCTGGGTGGATTATTGATGTCTTCATGCCACGTAGCTGTGCGCAGCAGAGATGGTGCTCGTCATGCCGGGACGGTGATACCGGCTTATTTTATATATCGCCACCATTGATGCCCGTGCCGAGCTCGAGAGATGCAGCAACGGTGTGACGTAGGTGTTCAGACTGGTCCGTGCGAAACGCCGAAAAGCCGGTCAACAAAGCAACGCATCCCGTCAAAACCCGCAGACGTAGGGCTACATTAGGTGACATCGTCACGGCTTGATGTCGTGTCCACTGCCGCTTGAAGCAATAGGCGTCATTAATATAGGCACTGGTTTGACGCTGGCTGGGTGGATTGATGATGTCTTCATGTCACGTAGTTGTGAGCAGCAGAGATGGTGCTCGTCATGCAGGAACAGTGATACCGACTTATTGAAGATATTGCCACGATCGATGCCCGTGCCGAGCTGGAGCGATGTAGCGACGATGTGACGTCGGGGTTCAAACTTATCCTTGCAAAACACCGAGCAGCCGGTCGACAAAGCAACGCATCCCGTCAAAACCTGCACACGTAGGGGTACTTTAGGGGACATCGTCATGGCTTGGTTGCCTCGTCCGCACATATAGCTTTGATTGATTACGATAAAGGGTTTGATTCAATCGAAACCTCAGCAGTCATGCAGGCATTACGGAATAATTATGGTGTAGACGAGCCGTATGTAAAAATACTGAAAGATATCTATAGCGGCTCGACAGCCACCGTAGCCATCCATAAAGAAGCAACAAAATCCCAATAAAGAAGGGCGTCAGGCAGGGAGATACGATCTCTCTAATGCTATTCACAGCGTGTTTGCAGGAGATATTTGGAGGCCTGGATTGGGAAGAATTGGAGATGAGAGTTAGTGGAGAATAAATTAGTAACTTGTGATTCGCTTATAATATTGCCGTGCTTAGTAACTAATTGGACCAATTGAAATGCATACTCCCTGACCTGGACCGGCGAAGCAGAAGGGTGGGTCTAAAAATTAATCTGCAGAAAACTAAATTAATGTTTAATAGTCCGGAAGAGAACAGCTGTTTACGATATGTAGCGAGACACTGAAATTGGTAAGGGAATACACCTACTTAGAGCAGATAGTGCAGCGGATTCGGATCATGAGACTGAAATAATAAGAAGAATAATGTTGGTCTGGGGTGCGTTTGTGAGGGATTCTCAGATCATGAACAGCAGGTTGCCCTTATCCCTCAAGATAATGGTGTGTAACAGCTGTGTCTTACCAGTATTCCCCTGCGGGGCAGAAACCGGGAGGCTTACGAAAAGGGTCCTAATTGTGGACGACACAACGAGTGATAGAAAGAGGAATCATGGGTGTAACGTTAAGGAGGATAAGAATAGAGCAGATTGGGTGAGAGAACAAACGCGAGGAAATGAATTCTTAGTTTAAATCAAGAAAAAGAAATGGCCATGGGCAGGGCATGTAATGAGGCGGAAAGATAACCGATGGTTATTAAGAGTTACGTACTGGATTCCAAGAGCAGAGAAACGTAGCAGGGGGTGGCAGAAAGTTAGGTGGGCGGATGAGATAAGGAAGTTTGCAGGGACAACATGGCCACAGTTAGCACGCCTGGGGTAGTTGGAGAACTATGGGAGAGGCCTTTTCCCTGCAGTGGGTGTAGCCAGGCCGCTGCTGCTGCTGCTGCTGCTGCTGCTGATGATGATGATGAACTTTTGTGTTGTTTAGGAGCTATGTACATGTCATACATTTTTCACTTTTCTTGAATTTCTGAGTGTCTATCACACCAAGTAATGCGAAAATATTTGTTTTCAGAACCGCAAATCTATGAAACGAGGCCAAAGATAAGTTGTGTTCGAACTGGAATTTTTATATTTTTGTGTTTTGGCATATGTTGGCATGCTCAAAGTATGCACAAGACTGCGTGCGGGCTAACGCATAAAGAACCCACGGCTCATAACGCGCCAGTTCACAAACACTGTCTGGGGTTTGCGCGGGGCTTGGGGTGCGCGGGGCGTGGGGAAGAGTGGAGAGGAAGCGGAGCGGGTCGTCATAAAAAATAAGAGCGCTAGGTACAACAGGCGCCACACGGCTGTTGCTTCTGTTGTCATGACAACGTATACTAAACAATCGTGTGCTACGATATTTTGCCAAAGTATTGCCCTCCTTCTAGGGCCGTAATTGAAGGGGACCTTGGCGCTAGCGTCGAAGGAGCATCTGCTTAAAAACAGCCAATGGCAGCCACGCGGAGATTCACCCCTGGGCTCAAGCAAATTTTACAGCAGGTACCGTGTTACAAAGAAACAACTCGAAACGCGAGTGGAAAATGTGAAACCCGGTGGGGCACAAGTACTTTGACCCTAGTCAAAAAGCTACGGTAAATTTCAGTTCATTTGCTCGGTCGTACGCTGTCCGAGGCTGTACACGAATGTGATCACCCCTGTACGTTACGACTTGCGTAAATTGTTGTATTTTGCAGCCGTTTCTTATGTATATAGTTCAAAACGCACTAAAGTTTGTTTCTTACCGCACAGGATTAATATGTTGAAAACAGCAGCTCTTGAAAAACAACATCTGCTACGGGTATGCGCTTGCATTTAATAACTTTTTGCGAAAACACAAATGCATTGCTTCATGCCCATGAGCATTTTCAAGGCTTGTAACGACATACTGACCGTTACAGAGCCTGTTTCTTCACGTACTGCGACGTTCACGCAATGCGGTGGGCGCTTGAGTGCACTCACCTGCAGGCAGCGCGATTCATCGCTGACCTCAGTGTCTGTAAGGACTCGATGCAGCAGCATATGATGTGACCGGCGTTGAACGTAGCTTCACATTCATTTACACTACTTTGCGTCTCTTTAGCAAGGGAAAGTATGGCCTGCTGTGAAATAGACAGCCTATATGCCTTGCTACTCGAGATGCACACGCTTGCTAGATCGCCTTATCATTGTCTCGGCAGCCATTTTGACCAACCTTCGCGCCGCCTTTAGTTGCTGGAATGACCAATTTGGCTGTGGTATTGGCCGTGTAAGTGTAAATGCCGAGTAAATGCGTAAAGTTACAGCGCACGCATCCGCAATTCCTCAGGCTGCAACTCTGCTTCAGTGATAGCTCCGATTTCACATGTTTTAATTATATCCAAGAAAAGTGGAAAAATACTTATCGAGAAAGTGGTCAGGCAAGGTGACACAATCTCTACAAGGATATTTACTGCATGCTTAGAAGAAATATTCACACCGTTACATTGGGAAGGACTAAGAGCTACGATGAACGGCGAATATCTCAATAACATTCAGCTTGGCCCTAGGATTGTGCTGGTCAACAACGCTGGGAACTCATTGTGGCAATTTATTGAAGACTATAACCGATTACATCTACAAGTAAGATGAAGAAGACTATGTAGAAGACAAAGCTAATGTACAATTATCTGCCCAGGGAAAAATAATTACTGATCGAGAGTCAACCTCTACAGTGTGTGCTGGAGCAAGTGTATCTAATTACTCACAGGGAGCGTTGATCATGAGAAGCGAATATACAGAAGGATCAAAAATGAGTCGGAGCGCTTACGGCTGTTTTATCCGAACATAACTGGGAGCTCACCGTGTAAGATAGTCTACAATCGTTCCATCCTTCCAACGCTATCATATGGAGCAACAACTTCGAAGTTACATTGAAACTTGAGCTCAAGTTGAGAACCACTCAAACAAGCAATGGAAGCAGGAAAGCTAGGCCTAACGTTAAGAGACAGGAACAGCGGTGTGGATCAGACAGCAAACTGGGCTAGTGGTAGCTGAAATTAATAGATAATCTTGGAGCTGTGCAGGCCACGTAATTAGTAGGACAGATAATTGGTCACTCATTAGAAATACACAGTCGCTGCTAGGGCAAAAGAAGCGCTGTGGTGGACGGCCTAAAATTACGTGAGGTAATGAAATCAGGAAATTTCCAGGCATAAATTGGACTCAGCTAGCGCCACGAAGGGGTAATTAGAGATCGCTGGTCCTTTAGTGGATATAAAAATACGTTGATGGCGTTTCATAACATCCAAAGCTCGTCCGGAACTTTAACGGACTGTTAGTCTGGAGCTGCAGTTCAATTCGTACTGCGATGCCATATTCGCATGTATATGGAAGAGCGTCAGGTGGCGCTTAGATACAGCCACCACCACCTTGGCGTCGTACTAAACGTGCAGTGATTGCACTGAACAAAGGCGTCATTGTCGCAAGATCGACGACAACTGAAACCAATTTGATCCGAAACCCGCCAATGTTGACCAACTGTTTGCTTCTTGTACGGTGCAATGTTGTATTCTGACAAGTACTTGAGCATCGGGATGACGTTGGCTTATCAGCCTTGACTTCATGAGGCGCCACTTGGAGCGTGACAGACAGCGTAGTTAGAGACTCCAGACCATGACGTCCCCAACCTATGATTTATTACCGGTATCCAAAATTGATGGGTGCGCGCCTTTGTGCACTTGGCATCTGTCGGAATGCGGCCACCTGAACTTCAAAAAACAAACTCTTGACTTGACACGAGGCATCATCGTGTTTTATCAGCTTAGAAGATGCCAAGAAGAAACGATGCACGTTGATACAATATCATTGCGTGATAGGCAGCGGAACATGCTGGTGTGGACATTACGTAGTGAAGCTTTCTGTCATAATTTGGCAGTGTCGGTAGCTACGGATTGTTTGTGCATTGCTTTATAGGCATACATACATAGGTATCCATGCCCTTGACGGTGATCCTATGCGAAGGGAGCACGCCTTTCGCCGTCGGTTGGCAGTTGACATCGTCGACCAGCACCTTAGACGGCTCAGGCTGCCGACGGAGCTGATATCGAGCCTATGTGCGGCATTGGAACAGCAGCTGCAAATTTGTGCAGCGCGATCACATACTACACCGATGAATGTATGGGTGCTGGGTCGCTTGCCTTGAGGCCAAAGAACTATATATTATGAAGTTTTTGTTTCATTTCTGTTATTAGTATCGAAATAAATAAATTTACTCGCTTTGTAATACGGCTGTGGTGCTGAGGTATACAGGTAAGGCTAGCCTGGCAGGTATTGCTGACAATTGCTCCGACTGAGCTTCTCTTTCTGAGCCAAATATGTCACCGTGTTACCATCAGTCCTGTCTCTCGCAGAAATCTGAGAAGACTGCGTAACACTTCCGCTGCAATTTTTTTTTACGGCAGTGCGGCGAACAGCCGGGGGGGGGGGGGGGGGGTTGCACTTGTTGACGCTGTAGCAGACGCCCGGAATCGGAAGCTGTCAAATAAAGGTGTGCAGTGATTTGCCGTAAGAACATAGCCTCGTCTACACATGCATGAAGGGCGATCATGCTATCAGTTGACCGCACTTGTTTCCCTTCTTGTCGTTTTATCCGAGCTTTACTTCTTCCTCGCTCTCACACAGCGCCGGTAGGTAAGGGCGATGCGATTCCGGTTGCACCCTTAGCTCAGCTAAGAAATTTTCGGGAAGGAAATTGCGTGCGAATAGCGCAGCTTAGTGATTTACACCCCAGAGCGTTTCGCGTAAAATGGTTTTTTTTTTGTTGTGGTTGTGTATTTTTAAGGCTACCCGCTTGGGCTGTGACTCTGCAGTGTTTTTTTAATTGAAAGTATGATGCGAAGTTGAGACAAGCTTTTGAGTAACTTACGTAATGCCGCTAATAACTGAACAATAAACCGTGCATTCCAAAGCAAACATCTAGACTTCAGTAGCTTTGATGCCTTGAGGTAGCGCACGAGGTATTTCTTGCAAGTCATATTCCCCCAAGTTCAGCTACTGCGTAACGCCTGCGTTAGAAAGGTTGTACATCCGCCCACACGACAGTTTGTTGTAGCACTAAATAACACTCCCTAGGCTAGACCGGTACAAGTGTAATGCCGAGCTAAGTGAATGGGAAATCAACGCCACCTTCGCTGAATTTTTAGGATCATCACACGCCTATTGTGAAGACGTGTGTTTGTCTCCCACCTGCAACATGTCAATTTTTCGTGGGCTTTCAATTATCTTTACAGTGCTACAGTTCAATAATAAACGAGTGATTAAGCACTTGTTGCACATTGATTTACTTCTCTGTTGGCGTTATGTGATCCTCTGTTAAGCAACGTTCACAGAGCAAGACATTTCCTTGTGTTATTTGTTGTTTATCTCTCTTTATTAGGTGGCATTTCGGCCGTATCAGCCACTTTCGTCCGGTGTCTGTCCGGCTCCGTTTGGGACTTCCCGAAGGTGGGATGCAAATCAAGATCGCGCAGGGAAATAGCCGGAATTTCTACTCTTTCTGCTCATTAGGTGACAGGCAACGGCTCGATGAATTTGAACCCTCACTTTACCCTGTGGCGGCTAGCGCTTTGAGAAAACGTGCGCGTAGGCAGGCTAGGTCACGGAGCAACGAGAGTGCGCCACATTCTCCAACCCTTCTCTCGAGGAAGCTAGCTGTCTGAGACGCTGTGTGACATTGTATTACCTTCGGAATTGGTCACGTTGCAACGGAAAGTGCTTAAATTTTCTTCGTCGCAGTACAATATGTCAGAGGTCATGCCATCAACGTAGACGTCCTCGTATTGCCGTCGCTGTCACTCTTTAGCCGTGTTCGTCATACTGTCGTCGTTGTCAACCCGTCGTTGCAATTTCTTCGTCGTCGGCGCACTGCCGTTCTTGCGGCGCAGTAGCCTTGCCATGGTTGTCACACACGCACACACACGTGTGCTCGCATTGCACATAGGTGTTGCGTTATCTGGGAACATATTGTGGAGGATGTTTATGCAAGTGGATGGTTATACAATATTCGTTTCGTCCTACAATGAACAGCCTTGTAATATTCCAGCTACTACGGTGTGGGATTCTTTGTTCCAGGTGTTTTTTTATTCATTTTTATTTTATTGCTACGCTTGTCATACAAATTATCAAAACACCGACTGAACCCATAGCCAGTGGCTAGTGGGGGGTTCAGAAACAAAAATACACGATGGCAATGACACAGCACTTGTGTAAAATGGAAAGTCCAAAATCACGGCGAAAGACCAAAGTACAGCATACAATGAGGAGAAAATAAAATAATATGCATTTTACAGCAGAATGAATAAAGATCTGTAATGAACAACACGGTACAACAAACAGAAACCGCGAACGACTGTCACATAGATCAAATAAGGCTCAAAAAGTATGTTCTTAATGCTTTATTTGTTTCGTGGGACGGTTTTATTTCTGGGGGTAAAGCATTCCAAACCTTGGCTCCTGAAAACTGCACTAGTCGTTCACTGTAGATCTTATTATTCGGTGGCAGATTAACGTTACTATGCGTGAGGTTTCTCGTGAGTCGAGAAGGAGAGCGAAACAGGGAGGCATTGAAAGGTTGGTTGTATTTGACTATGTTGTTTACACACACCGCTATCTTTAAAGACCGCAAAAGGTCAAAAGGAAGGATATTTAATAACTGGGAAATTGGTTTACTTGGTTCAGTATACTTGCTTTGTGTTATAATTCGGATAGCCCGTTTTTGTAATCGCCGGATAGGATCAAGGTAAGTGTTGTATGTCAAACGCCATGATTCTACATAGTATGTTAAATGACTTAATAAGGGCAAAATAAAGGGTACGCAGCGTATATGTGTTAAAACAATCACGGGTCTGTAATAAGGCATAAAAGCCAGAAGCCAACTTCGAACAGACGGAGCTAATCTGATTTTTCCAGTGAAGATCTAGAATGACACCAAGATACTTAAATGAGTGTGTTCGTTCGAGTGAGTGGTCGTTAAAGAAAATGTTCATTTGGAAGCTGTCAATGACTTTTGCTCGTGAGCTAAATTCCATATATTTGGTTTTGCTTGAATTTATCGTTAGCATGTTGGTGAAAAACAAGCTTGTGATTTTTTTTTCAATTGACCGCTTGTCTTTACTTCTAGATCCTCATGGTTGTCAGCTGTCACTATGATCGCAGTGTCATCAGTATACATTAAAATATCAGAGCAACTTAGGACCTTCGGCAAATCCTTCAAGTATAACGAAGATAACATGGGCCCTAAAACGGATCCTTGAGGAACCCCGGTCGGTAAATATTGAAGAGATGATATGATGTTATTGATAACTACAGCTTGCTGACGGTTTTCGATGTAACTGGAAAGTAAGCTGTGGACTTCACCGAAAAATCTATAGTGGTTTAATTTGTTGAGCATAAGAGCGTGATCCACGGTATCAAACGCTTTCTTTAAATCAACAAATACAACGGCGGCCAGTTTGTTTTCATGTAATGCTGTATTAATTAATTGAGTCAGGCTTAGGACTGCAGATGCCGTTGAATGATATTTTCGAAATCCATGTTGCTGTTGACAGAGTAAGTTATATTTTTCTAAGAATTTGCAAATATTATTGGATAGAATCTTTTCGCAACTATTATTAATAACACTTAAAACAGAAATGGGTCTGTAGCTTGACGGGTTGGATCGGTCTCCATCTTTTTATACCGGGACAACTTTGGCAATCTTTAGTGCAGAGGGGCACTTTGCACATTTTAATCAATGATTAAAAAGTTTGCATAAGATGGGTACCAAGATATCAGTGTTTTCCTTAAATATGCGTGGGTAAATTCTGTCCAGTCCGGCAGATTTATTGCCTGGTAAGCTGAGAATAATGGATGTAATTTCATCGGGTTCGAATTCAAACATTACAAAAGTATTGAGAACTGTATTGGATGCAGCATTTTGTTGTGATTCAGGGAGTTGAGCAGCCAATGACGGGCCGATATTGGCGAAAAAGGAATTAAATCTTTCTGTAGCATTGCGATCTATTTTTTCCGGGAGAACATGGTGCAAACTGGCTTTGCCAGCAACATCATTTATTATTTTCGAGACCCTATGTGAATTGCCGCAAGCCTGTTACACGAGACGCGTGTAATATGCTTTTTTTCGTGCCCTCATCAATGACACGGATCTATTGCGTATGTTCTTCGATTGGTTTAAATAGTAAACATTATTTTGTGTTGCTTCCACTTACGGTACCATGAATTCTTCTCTTTTAGAACGGCGAGGATTGGCTCAGTCATCCAAGGGCATAGTGATGCTTCGTAAGAGCGAACACTAATATTCCTGCTGCAGGTAGTAACCATTTGCGAAAGCGTGTCTATTAGGTTACTAAACTCTGTATCGACGTCATCATGGCATATTACATTGGGGTCAATGGCCAATAGATTTTCACGCAGTAGGGCATAATCTATTTTAGATACATACTTCTTCCTCCCACGCTCTGGTTTTATATCAGTGTCAGCAGCAACAAAAAGGGGGAGGTGATCGGAGATGGGTTCGCTGTAAACCCCAGCGCGTATCCCAGTCGGTATATTTGTTAATGCATGATCAATAATAGATGAAGACGAGGTAGTTACACGCGTGGGTGTATTCTACAGAACAAAAATAACTCTATACCAGTGTCTTTCTTTCTCGCTACCAAATCAGTTTTATCCTCGCGCTGTTACGCATCACTACTGAAATGGATACATAAAAGCACAAGCCGCTGGTCATAATTGCTAACACAATATTACTGCATCCATTTTGTTAAACAGCAGATTTCTGAGCAGTGCCACACAGGAACACATGTACCAAGCCACCCAAGTGCACACGCTGCTAACTGACATTTCGCGGTTTGGACACTTGAAAACGGTCCGCACAAAACATATATGCGCTCTTAGTTTGCTTCTGATGACTAGATCTTTGCACCTGCTGAGCCTGAACCGTTTCATTAAAAGTGACAGTCCACAAAAATCGTCATGCTAGATGTGAACGCGTAGGCGTAGTGTAACACCTCGTGTGACGACAGTGTAACACAGTCACCGGCAAAATCACTGCTCGCGGATCCCGTGCCTTGATCAGCGTCCAGGTTCAAAGCTTGCGCACTTCATTTGAACTAGGACAGTTATTGAAGTTTTGAACCTACAAATAGCCAATATCGCAGCCCCATCAGCCTTCGCCGCTTATTTTCTGTGCGTATGACAAGGTCACCCACGAGTGCTCTCACAATACCTCGGTGAACGGAGAGTGAAACAGCAGAATAGATCGGATTTTTCCCCTTTCTCAGCGTCACCGTACAGACGGCCCTGCGGCCGCCGTCAAGCGGAGCGAAATTTACCAGCCCTACGAGACAGGCGCAATCGATTCGCTGCTATTTTCATCACGGAGCGGGCGTGTGGGGCCTCCCCGCTTTGTTTTGCGACCGAGTTAGCGTGACAGGCCCCGGCCAAGGTTGCCAGTTCGATTACCGCCGCGTGCATCGAGCGCATGTGCGCCGTGCATTACAACTGCGCGCCCTCTGACCGATTGTCGTGGACACCCTTAGTTGGGTCACCTATGTTATTCTGGAAACTTAATTACTTATTTGGTAATTGCAAGGTCACAAAATAGATTAAAAATTACCTTTCGGACAAGATCCAGTATACTCACTAGAACGGCTACTTATCCGAACGCTCACCTGTTCAATCTGGAGTGCCGCAAGGCACAGTACTAGCTCTATTCTTTTCCTCATTTTTATTAATGAATTAGCTGAGAACTCGGAGGTGATGGTCCGCGTGTTCGCAGATGATTGCATAATATAAAAAGAAGTCAACAATACTACAGACGAAGTTATTCCAAATAATGCAATTAGAAACGTTACAAACTGTTGCCGATCCCCGCAGGGGCGTCTGTGTCAGCAGGCGTTTGGTGTGTAGCGACACCACGTACCCGAGCACACGAGGGTTGGACCCTCCCGCGTGTAGCCGTGCGCGGCTTAGCCGTGTCTGGGGAAAGGGGGATTCTGTGGGTTGAGCCGATGCTGGGTGTTTGGACCTTTTAAGGCCCTCCGGCGGAGGCAACACACCTCTTCGGCCTCTGCTTCCCATAGACGGCACCTCCAGACTGACCCACCTGGGGGAAATCGGCAGTCGCCTTTTCCTGTCCTCCTTTACGATCTTCGTCTTTCTCTGTCGCCTTTTTCATCTTTCCTGTCTTCTCTTCACTTCGTATTACTTCTTTATTTCCTGGCGGCAAGGCTGAAGCTTGTGTAATATATCCAGTGTTGGGTATGTACATATATATATATATATATATATATATATATATATATATATATATATATATATATATATATATTAGGTTATAGTGGGAACGTACCGCTGGCTTACGCAGAATAGAATGTTTCTAATCCTGTGACGTCCCCAGGTTGGGCTCCGAGGTGGGCGGCTGGCATTCCTGCCGAATACAGTAATTTTATATATGGCTTCAAATTTCTCCCCGCTCCTTGATCGCTCCCTGAAGAGGGGGCGCACCGATAAAACTTTCAACTTTCTCTTGAAACCGAAAGAAATTTTTCCCAAATACCATGTAATACTGTGATGACCCACTTATGGGGGCAAAGGTTCGTGAACTCAATGGTTCGGTTGGTTCTCTTAGGCGGAGCCTCCGAGGAACCAATTGAGGGCAAAGCCGTTGGTTTGAACACACACACAAATACTTTTAATCAAACTAAAAAAGACTTAAGATAAATAGAAGAAAATAGAAAACATGCCTAAAATAAACACTCAAGCAGACATTGCGGCAAGGAACACACATAGGGCTTGCATGAGGTTAACGAGTGCGCGAGTCCGGGCTTGCCACGAGGGCGGGGACGCGTCACAGTCTCGACGCGGCGACAAGCTGGCGAAAGGAGTGATGCCGGTCTCACCATAGGTCGCGGTGTAAGCTGACCGACCGGGCGACCGGAGCGCGCCAGCTCTGGCTAGGCGAGGTAAAGCTGGCGGCTGGGTGGCAGGAGTGGACGGCGGCGGCGTTCTGGCCGGGCAGCTGGATGTAGAGCTCGGGCCCGTAGCCCGACTGCTCCTGTCTCGCCCACGGGCGCAGAAGCTCGAACGCCAGCGACGAGGAAGGTGGCACGGCAGATGGGGTGGCGTTCTGGCCGGGCAGCTGGCGTAGAACTCGGGCCCGAAGCCCGACTGTTCTCGTCTCGCCCACGGGCGCAGAAGCTCACCGGCCTTGAGGAGCTGGCGGCCCGCTAAGGTAGACGGGCGACGCACAGGAACAGGCTGGCAGGAGGCCCCGGTCGGGTGAAGTCCTGGTGGGCTCGGGTCCGGAACCCGACGGCCCGTCTTCAACGCCCGCTCCGGTGGTTGCCCTCCTCCTGCCGTCGCTTCCTGGGACTCTCCTGGCGTCTCCCTTGCGTCTCCTCTGCGTGTCCTTGCGTATCCTCTCGTTCTGCCGGCGCACCACGCTTTTTCTTCTGGTCTGGCCGATTTGGCATTTTCCGATTGGCTGCCTGACGCCCCGTGGTCTTTTCTAATTGGTTGCTTTTCTTCTTTGTGTTGGCTTTCATGCGCCGTGCGTTCTCGTGCCGGACGCTCTTCGGCGTCGTTGTTTGCCTTCTTCCACCTCGGCCCGCGTGCACTCAGCGTCGTCTGCTCTCGACCGTCCCGATCACCGCAACATGTCGCGCACCACACATCACAAATACATAGTCAGCATGAAACCAAGACAGTTCGCACAATATCCCCATTTGTGGTCGGAAAATGTCTGACTGAAGCAATCAGCTCTGGTTACAATGTAACTAAGATGGGAAGCGGCGACCATCTTCTGGAAGTGCGTGACAAGCTCCAATACAGCAAACTGACCAAACTTGTTGCATTTGCTGACATTTCAGTCTCTGTGGGCCCCCACCGGTCAATGAACACTGTACGAGGTGTCATTTCTGATGACGACCTCCTTGAACGTAGTCAGAGCGAGCTGTTGGAAGAATGGCAAGAACAAAACGTCGTAAAGGTGCAACGAATTAGGTTAAGGCGCGATGACAAGGAAATTCCGACAAAGCATCTAATAATAACATTTGGAACAAGTGAACTGCCTGATTCATTAGATACGGGATATTGTAAACTACGCGTACGACCATACATTACCAATCCGCGACGATGCTTCAAGTTTCAGCGTTTTGGGCATGGGTCTCAGAGCTGCCGAGGGCGTGCTACTTGTGCAAAATGTGCATCTAAAGACCACACATCGGACACCTGTTCTTCCACAAGCCACTGCGCTAACTGTGACGGAGACCACGCCGCCTATTCGCGATCGTGCCCGTCATGGAAGAAAGAAAAACAAATAATCG
Source organism: Dermacentor andersoni (assembly GCF_023375885.2). Lineage (NCBI taxonomy): Eukaryota > Metazoa > Arthropoda > Arachnida > Ixodida > Ixodidae > Dermacentor > Dermacentor andersoni. Next base: position 394,572,603 of record NC_092814.1, read on the forward strand.
AACTGAAGGTCAAACTAAACATTTCTTTTCCAGAAGCGCGCAAGCGTTTTTCTGTCCACAACCTATCGAATCTGTCCTACAGTGATGTGACGCGCCGGGGGCAGTGCCACATCATCTGGCGGCTGCGCAAGTCACACGGAGTGTGACGGCGGTTACGCCATCAGCCTCCCTGGCGGGAGCAGCCACTGCTCTTCTGCCCCCTACCACAAAGGGCCAGCAGACCCCCGAGCCTGCCAGTCCCAGGGCCACTGCTCGTGCAGACAGGTCCGAAAAACTCCCGAGAGTGCCCGCTGAGCGGGCTTCATCCAGCGCGTCTGACGAGGCGATGGATGTAAAAAAACTTCTCCGGCGTTTCAGACGCCGAAGGAACGGCGTTGCTCCCTGGAGCGCGCCCACAAAAAAGAAATACCACGCATCAAGGGGCTTGGAAAGGTCCCTTGAGCCAACCTAATATCTCTTGACACACACCATAAAACACTTCCAATATGGCCACACAGGCAATGCATTGGAATGTGAGAGGTCTCATACACAATCTTGATGACACTAAGGAACTCCTTCGCAAATTTAATCCAAGGGTGCTGTGTGTGCAAGAGACACACCTCAATCCTTCACATACTAACTTTCTTAAACAATATGCCATTTACCGCAAAGATCGCAGTAACGCTCTCGCCTCGTGAGGCGGTGTTGCTATTATAGTTGATAAGGGTATCGCCTGCCAACATTTACATCTGCAAACGCCCCTTGAAGCAGTGGCAATCAGAGCCGTGCTATTTGATAAGTTAGTCACAGTTAGCTCTCTGTAGATTCCTCCATGCCATCAACTTTCTACAACAGAATTCCAGAGCCTTATCGCGGAACTCCCCGAACCTTACATTGTAGTAGGTGATCTAAACGCACATAACACCCTCTGGGAAGATTCTCGTTGTGATACGAGAGGGCGCTTATTAGAAAAGTTCCTTTTATCCTCCAATGCATGCTTACTAAACAAGAAAGAACCCACATTCTACAGCGTGGCGAACAAAACGTTCTCATCTATTGACTTAACTATAACATCAACTACACTAGTTCCATACCTGGAGTGGGATGTGATCGAAAATCCATATGGGAGTGACCATTTCCCCAATTGTCTTAAAATTAACAAAAAGCGATAAGTTTTCCCCACATCTGCCCAGTTGGAAGGTCGACTGTGCTGACTGGAAACGATACAGCGAGCTGACACATTTGACCTGGGATGACATCTCTACTCTCTCAATCGATGATAGAGTATCATATCTGACAGCATTTATAACTGATGCTGCATCAATATGTATCCCTCAAACGAATGGATCACCCTCTAAACGGCGTATTCCTTGGTGGAATGAGCAGTGTAAGGAAGCCCGCAAAAATCAAAATAAGGCTTGGAGTCGCCTTCGCGACTGCCCAACTACCGAGAACTTGATCAGCTTCAAGAAAATAAAATCAGAAGGTAGAAGAACGCGCCGCCTTGCGAAACGGGAAAGCTGGCAAAAATACATATCTAGTATTAATTCATATACAGACGAAAGAAAAGCCTGGAACAGGGTAAAGAAAATAAAAGGCCGCGAAACTCATCCTCTACTATTGGTAAATACACAAGGAGACACACTCATTGACCAAGCCGACTCTAGGGGCACATTTTGAAAGAATTTCTAGCTCATCCCAGTATTCAGATACATTTCTGAGATACCGGCAACAAGCGGAATGACTGCCTCTGGGTCGGAAAGGAAATAGCAACCAACCTTACGACCGCCCATTTAGCATGGCGGAATTTCAGGATGCGCTAAATGGCTGTAAGAAGTCCGCTCCAGTAAGTGACAGAATAATGTATGAGATGATCAGACACTTACACCGCGAAACCCAAAAAACACTACTGTCACTCTTTAATTCCATGTTCTCTGCCGGCTACATTCCTTCTGTCTGGAAAGAAGCAATCGTAATCCCTATTCTCAAAGAGGGCAAGGACCCTTTCTCACCCGACAGTTATAGGCCTATAGCTCTGACAAGTTGTATATGCAAATTATTTGAGAAAATGATAAACCGTCGCCTCATCCATTTTCTTGAAAGCAACAATATACTCGATCTCTTACAGTGTGGTTTTAGAGAGGGTAGATCCACAACAGATCACCTTGTCCGCATCGAGACAAATATCCGTGATGCCTTTGTCAACAAACAGTTTTTCCTGTCCGTATATTTAGATATGGAGAAGGCATACGACACAACCTGGCGCTTTGGAATCCTCCGTGACCTCTCTGAAATGGGAGTTCGAGGCAACTTGCTGAACGTGATTCAGAGTTACCTCTCCAATCGGATGTTCCATGTTAGAGTTGGTAACGTTCTGTCTCGTCCATTTACGCAAGAGGCTGGTGTTCCACAAGGTGGTGTGCTGAGCTGCACTCTTTTTATTGTCAAAATGAACGCGATCCATACTGCTATACCACCATACTATGTTTTATTCCGTATATGTGGATGACATCCAGAGAGGTTTCAAATCATGTAACCTAAGTATCTGCGAGCGACAAGTACAGCTTTGCATAAATAAATTATCTAAGTGGGCGGACCAAACGGTTTCAAACTAAACCCACAAAAAAGTACATGCGTCCTATTTTCAAACAAGAAAGGCATAATGGCGGACCCCGCAATAGATGTAAATGGAGAACGGCTATCTGTGAGCCATGAACACAAATTTCTAGGAATCCTTTTAGACAGTAAGCTGACTTTTGTACCACACTTGAAGTATCTGAAATCAAAGTGCCTCAAGTCTATGAACTTGGCTCTTGTCACGTACATCTTGGGGAAGCGACAGGCGGTGCCTTTTAAAGCTCTACAAAAGTCCAATATTAACACGGCTTGACTACGGAGCAATAGTCAATAATTCTGCCGGACCTGGTGCACTGAAAATGCTTGATCCTATTCACCACTTAGGTATCCGCCTTGCTACAGGCGCCTTTAGGACTTGCCCTGTGCAAAGCCTCTACGTTGAATCAAATGAATGGTCATTGCACTACCAAAGGACATATTTAACTTTCTCCTACGCCCTTAAAGTTAGCTGAGGTGTTAAACATCCTTGTCATTCCACTATATGCGACTTGTGCACTGCTAGGCTGTTTCGTAACCGCCCAGCCACTAGGCCTCCTCTGTCCCTCCGGTTGGAAGCACTATCAGAAAAAACAGGGGTCCCTCTTTTACACAATGTCCTAATGGCTCCTACGCGGCTTCCACCACCTTGGGAGTGGCAGACTATCCAATGCGACATCTCTTTCTTAGAAATATGGAAACGAGCCCCAGAGGCACACATATATTCGCATTTTCTGGAACTCAAGGAGAAGTACTCATGTGATGAATTTTACACAGATGCTTCGAAGTCTCCAGCTGGTGTTGCTTACGCAGCTCTGCGACCCTCACTTTCAACATCTGGAGCACTAAACCCACACACCAGCATCTTTACAGCGGAAGCATACGCCATTCTTAAGGCTATTCAACACACACGGCTCACAAATATCGCTAAGGCTATTGTCTTCACAGACTCATTAAGCGTAGTGAGAGCCCTAATTAGCTTACGAAAGCATAAGAACTCGGTTTTTAATTAGCTATATAGCTTTTTATGCTCCGCATATATGTGCAACAAAGAAATTATACTATGCTGGGTACCTGGCCATAAAGGCATAAAAGGCAATGTAGCTGCTGACGAAAACGCTACGTCAGTGAGTTTTAGCAACACAGATGGAAGTATGCCCATTCCTGCCACAGACCTAAAGCCCTTACTGCGCAGTAAATTGAGGAATCATTGGCATGAAGAGTGGGTTACACAAACATTTAATAAGTTACACATTATAAAACCAAAATTGCGGATTTGGATAAGTGACAAAACAGCACGGTACAAGGAAGTACTTCTTTACCGATTAAGAATAGGACACACTTACAGTACTCACTCCTACCTCTTGACTGGTGGGGATCCTCCTACTTGTAGTAGGTGCGGCGGTAGCATGACTGTCCTCCATGTTCTTATCCAGTGCCCTGCAATAGAAACAGAGAGGAAAAAGTATTTCCCTTCTGCGTATCGGGAAAATATACCTCTTCATCCTGCATTATTTCTTAGTGACGAACCATTTTTTAAACTGCAAATAGTCTTAGATTTTTTAGCCGTAACCGACACCCTGAAAATCATTTGGCCAGGCAATGTTTAGCACATGACTAACAGCCCTGCATCCAAGGGCTTGCTTGAAACTCTGATGTCAGTGATATGTTTTATTGCATAATGTTTTAACGAAAGCCCATTGCCATAGGCCACATCGCTGCCTAGTCACCGCCATTATTTTAGCAACTATATAATACGCCACTTACAGCTACAGGTTTTAGGCCCTTTTACAGCCATGTGACATCTACCATGAAGAATTCATTGTGCACGCCATCAATAATACATCGTCAACATTACCACTTGTCATGGCGCTCTTTGGCCAAACCTGGCCCTTGCGCCATAAAACACCACACATCATCAACTGTTGCCGATCATGCAGATGAATATTAATCTAGATAAATCTGTCTCTATGACAATATCAAGAAAAAAGAAGCCTCTGACGTTTATCTATGTTATAGGCTGCGTCTGCGCGGCTGCGTCTGCGCGGGATTGTTCCCGTTTTGCCACATCATACCGTCTTCGGTTGGGTGGCATACGCGCTTACAGCTGACGTAGCTTTCCGAGTGGAATCAGCGCCCCCTGACCTTCAACTGGCACTGCCCCTGGCTATAAAGAACCTGCATCGTCTACCTGACCGGCACTTTGGCAGCAGTGGCGGCGGAGCCGACATATTTACTTACGTTGATTGTCCTACACACAGGTCTGTGCGCAATCTTTTATGTTTTCTTTTCTTACTTACTCCGTCACTGCTGCCAAACGTGAAGTGTAAATGTCCGGTACTAGGGTGATGCCTGAACTAACCAGGTTCCTAAAAGACATTCGGCAAGAAATGCGTGACATGCCAAGCGCTATTGAAAAAGAACTCCGAAAGGAATTCAAAGATATGAAACATTCCATTGATTTCTTCAGCACCCAGTTTGACGCAATGACGACACGGTGTGCTGCAATTGAAAAAGAAAACGCTTCCTTAAAAAAGGAAAACGCTGCTTTGACAGCCAAATGTCAGGAACTTGTAGGGCAAGTGTCTGGCCTTGAGGAGAGGGTGACAACCCAGGAACAACACTCTAGAAACGGAAACGTTGAAATTAAAGGTGTGCCATTCACTGAAAATGAAAATCTTTTTGCAGTAGTAGCGAAGCTCGGCAGCCTGGTCAATGAGCCTATCTGTGACGCAGACGTCGATGTTTGTCACCGTGTGCCGCGGAAAGACGATGGCTGTCCGAATATTGTCGTTCAGTTTCGTTCGCGTTCAAAGCGTGATGGGCTGGTTGAAAAGGCACGAAAGAAGCGTATATCCGCCACTGAATTCGGTCAATCTGGTCATGCTTCTATTTTCATAAATGAGCACCTGTGCCCAACACTAAAGAAGCTTCTTGGGCAAGTTGTTGCGCGGAAGAAAGACAAACAGTGGAAGTACGCGTGGACTCGGGATGGTAGAATTTTCGCGCGGAAAACGGACACGTCACGGGCGCTACGCATATCTGCAGTTCAAGACCTTGATAAAATGGAGTAAGCACTTGCTAGTGTGCATCGGACGTCGTCCTTACTGCAGCAGTTAAACATGGCTGAAAGACTGTTCACACCAACTGACGTTGGTAAAATATTTTCTAAGAGAAGTAAGTGCACGTCCTTTTTACATTTAAACACGCAATCTGCACGCAATAAGGACGATGATCTCAACGCATTGCTGTCTTCTTTTGGTTTTTTATTTGACATTGTCATGCTGTGCGAAACATGGTATCGCAACGAAGAAGTGTTGCAAATATCAGACTATGTCTCTCATTATCTGAATCGCTTCAATAAAAAAGGCGGCAGTGTCCTGTTGCTTACAAGGACTAACTTGCATTGCGAATTGTTGAAAGACTTTACTCAAATTACTGCTGACTTTGAAATTTTGACTGTTCTTCATGGTCGCAGCATTTTTTCTGTGGTATATCGCCCACCGGGAGGGAATGTGGTTAATTTTCTTAAATACATCGACAACCTGCTATCCTGGGTTAACGATAACGACTACAGTTTAGTTTTGGGTGGTGATATTAATATTAACATGTTACACGATAGCCCACTTCGCAAAGACACATTGCGGGTACTTGAATCAAATGCTTGCATTAATACAATTATTGCTCCTACTCGTGTTCAAGGTGACAGCCAAAGTTTACTCGATGTTTTCATTACGAATTTTGACACAGAAAACATTGAATCGGGCGTAATCACTGCTCACGTCAGTGACCACTTGCCTATCTTTCTACTTGTTAATTCACCTGTGTTGCCCTCGCGTCTTTCTAAAGATCAACACTTCACATTTCAGGATATTAACCCATTCACACTTCAGAAATATCGCAACGAAATATTGCGCATAAACTGGCAAGACGTGTATAACGAAAAAGACTGTGACAAAGCGTACGAGTTGTTTTTATCATTTTTTCAGAGCGCTTACAGAAAGTCGTTTAAACGCAAAACAAAAAAAGCCAGAAAAGCAAGGAAACCTTGGATTACTGACAGTACGTTGAAGTTGATCAAACAAAAAGATGCTCTTTTCAAGCAATTCCTAGGCACAAGGGATGCAATAGGTTTAGCAGAGTTCAAAAAATTCCGGAATGAAGTTAATGGTACTCTAAGGGCAGCAAAAGCGCAATATTTCGAGAAATTATTTAATCAAGAAACGATAATGCGAACCGATATCACCTGGAAAAAACTAAATAGTTTACTTCGTGTAAACAATCAGCCAGAGAATGCAGAAGAGTTAGAAATAAATAATCAGCCGACATCAGGCACGGCATTGGCTGACGCTTTTAACAATCACTTTGTATCGCTGGTGAATAGTTCCTACGATCCTCGTTGCACAGAATACGTAAAACCAAAAGTCGTCGAAAGTGCATTCCTAAGCCCCACTAACACTCATGAAATCTACAGCACGTTTCTCAGCCTTCGAAATAGCAAAAGTTGCGATATCGATGATTTGCAGATTCGCCCAGCTAAGCATGTTCTAGACCTAATCTGTCCCGTCTTAGAGCACGTGTACAATCTTTCATTGGCGAATGGTATATTTCCTCGGCGCATGCAAATAGCGAAGGTAACAGCACTTTTCAAATCTGGCGACAGAAACGACCTCTCAAATTATAGGCCGATATCGATCCTGCCTATTTTTTCTAAATGTCTTGAGAAATTGATTAATACCAGAGTAACCTCTTTTTGTAAAAAGCACAATGTAATTGCAGATTACCAGTATGGGTTTAGAAAAGGTTGTTCAACAGAAATAGCTTTACTGATGCAAAAAGAGATAATTTTACGGTGCTTTGAAGACAATTTACTTACTCTCGGTGTCTTTATTGATTTTTCGAAGGCTTTTGACACCCTTAATCACGACACTCTACTAACAAAACTTGACATTTATGGCTTTAGGGGAACTTTCCTGAACTTAATTAGAAGTTATTTGCAGTACAGGTATCATGCCGTTGTCGTAGGTAACAACTGTTCAAAAAATTTGCCTATATTCGCTGGAGTTCCTCAAGGAAGCATACTAGGACCACTATTGTTTAACCTGTATATAAATGACATAACTAATATCAATACCAACGCCCAATTTGTTATCTATGCCGACGACACTAGTTTGTTCATAACTTCTAAGGACGTGAAAGAATTACTATGTGTTGCTAATGATACACTAGCCCAAATAAACAAGTGGAGCTTATTCAACTCATTAACTATTAATACTACCAAAACAAAAGGCGTGCTTTTCCAGCCAAAAAACAAGAGGCACAGAATTGACGGACATCTAAAAATAGGCACATCTTTCATAGACATAGTACCATCGGTTAAAAGCTTAGGTGTCATATTCCAAGAGAATATGCTGTGGAATGACCATGTCAACACTATTGCTAACAAACTTGCACGTGTTGTTGGAATACTAATAAGATTACGCTTCCTTTTACCATTAAGAGTGAAGCTCCTACTTTATAATTCTCTTTTCTTATCTCATGTTAACTATTGTCAGCTCGTATGGGGCAACACGACTAGCAGTAACATCAACATTCTATATTTATTGCAAAAGAAAGCCATCCGTGCAATTTCAAACTCTTCATTCGATGCGCATACTGATCCTCTTTTTTGTCAATTAGATATAGCGCCGATAAAATCGGTCTACAATACAATTTTGCTGAAACGCTTTTTTACAGAAAGGAAAGGTAGCACTCATTTTCTTGTGCACTTGTCAAGGCTAACACTAAATACAAGCAGTTTCAGTACACGTCACAGAGAAACTTGGCATATTCCGCACTCAAGAACTAACTACGGGAATCAAATGCTGCGCCATGAACTACCATCTCTACTTAACTCGTTTCATTAATCACCCTACTTATTTTCATTTCAATTGGCTGGCCAAACTTGCCACTCATATTGGCATTCACGTGAATGCTTAGTGTTTTTCTTTGTGTTTTGTTCTGATGTATACGTGTTCTAAGCTGTAATTGCACAGTGACCTATTTAGTTCTGTATTTCTGTGAATGTTACCCGTAAATGAAAAGGGACTCATAATGTCTGCATTTTGTTGTTTTCCTGTTCGTGTTTTCGTAACTTGTATGACAATATTATATCTGCATTCATGTCAATTTTTTCGCCGCAGTGCGAAGTAACTTTGTATAAATAGTCCCATTTATCCACATATTGTTTATATTTTTTATTGTTCATCTTGTATTTGTGCACGCATTGCTACGTGATGCCATAGAAACCAATAAGGGACACAGACCTAGTCAACCCGATTTTATGGCTTTTTGTCTGTGCCCCTGCTATCTGTACGTTGTATAGATACAAATAAAGTTCAAAGTTCAAGTACCGTTAAAAGTCGTTGACCATTGCAAGTACCTCGGGGTAATTATTTCCACAGACTTACAATGGGATAAACAGGTGTCATATATTTCAGGTAAGGTCTTTCTGCTCTTTGCTCGCTAAAACGTTCACTTCGGACAGCTTCACGAAGTACAAAACTTTTAGCGTATACATCATTAGTTCGCTCAATTCTTGAATATGGTATTCTAATTAGAATCAGTACAAAGCAAAGCTATCCGATTTGTGTACAAGTGTCGACGCCGTGATTCCCCTGCTGAACTGCTTGCGAGAGCAGGTTTTTTCCCAATAAACAAACGTGCAAAGCTTCTACGTCTCAAGTTCGTATTCCAGCTCTTAAATAATGAAGTAAACAGAAATAGCCGACGACTCCTATCCTTTTCAAATACCAGGCGCACTGGAACAAAACATAGTAGACACTTGAAAGAGTATAGATTCCATAATGATACATTTAAGTTCTCATTTTTCCCATGGACAATAACAGAATGGAATGCACTACCTGAACACGTCGTAGGTAGTAGTTCAACTGATATGTTTGTCTCAAGACTAACCAATTATATTTCTCTACTGCCTTAGCTTGAAAAATTAATTGTATGTATCGGTGTTCTTCATGTTAGTAATGGTTGGTGGTAAGTTGTCTTTTTTCAAAGTATGTTTATAATGCTATTAATACCTTTGTGTATAAGAATTGCATACATTGACATGACTTGCAGGAGAGTGTCTGTACTGCCTTTATTCTTTGTCCACAATATTTGGAATTGCTATACTGTTAACCATGTTTGATACCACTTTCGCAGTTGTATTTGTGTCCCGACCCTGCTACAGCCTTAAATATAAGGCTAGCAGTATGTAATAAATAAAATACATAAAATAAGAACAGGTGCACAAATTCGCATTTATAAATTTCATTCTCTCTAACATAATATGAGGTACATCGTAACTAATACAATATATGAGGTACATTGGTACCCTCGAAAAAGCTAAAATTAGTGGCCTTCTATTTCTTAAAAGCAAATGTGACCTCTAAGAGACGTGTTAAATTTAGGGGTTACTTCGGCTACTTATACAGATCTTGTTATTTTTATTGCACTGCATTTTTTGAGACAACCTAGAAAACTTACAATGTCCGAATCGTAGATAAAGTGCACCTAGAATCGGGCCGATACTGTTATGCCTGCCAGTTAACTGATCTGTTCTCACCTCAGATTGTTGTGCATGTTTAAACTGTCGAACTAAAGATACTTCGTTTCACAATGCATTTCATTAAAACCTTGAGAGAACGTGTAATTTGGTCGCATTGGTATTCGACCGACCCGTTTGTCTTTCAGTGCCATAATTCCAACTTCTGCATAAGAATCTGTGGTGCGAAAAAATCAGAGGCAACTGGCAGGCATGACAACGTCGGCCTAATTCGAGGTGCATAAGATTTTGAAGCATGACGTTGCGATAGATGCTCCTGGTTAGCAATAAAAATATTGCGCGTTCACAATAAAAACATCTGTATAAATACCTGAAGAAACTCCTAAATTTAACGTAGTCTTGTGGGTACAGTCCCTGCTTCACCAGCCATGTAAGTCAGCAGTAGATTTCAAACCTATACTGCTACCGAGTTAGTGTCCCTACAAAACATGTGGAACCCAAAAATACCGCTAGTTCCTACAGTATTGCTTGTACAAACAGCCACTATTTAGTAAGCATCTTCATACAAGCACAAACATATCAGAGCTTCAAGTATACACGCAATGAAGAAAAACACTTGTGGCAGCAACATCTTGGTGAGTATTGTAGGTTCCCTATATTAATTTAGTGCAGGCGAGCAAAATCGTTATTGAAAAGTGCTGTTGGCAATATTATGGTAGCAATTAGTTTTAATGTATTTAAAGGCAATATCATTATTTCACTTGCTAACTCTGCGCCTAAATATTTGTAATGTGCTGTTCTGTTAAATATCTTGTGAATGTCCTGACAATATAAATTACGGTACTCTCAGGTACGAAATTCCTTTTTATAAGTAATTTGTTCAACAAGACCTCATTGAGGAAACGGTATCCCTGGGACTTTCCATGTGCTATCATCGCAGCACAACTGTGTGAAATGACAAAAATATCACAAATGATGTTGCATAATAACTCCAATACTTCATTTCTGCACAGACGCAGACATATATACTGATCTGCTAGCACAGCGAAAGGAAGGGCAAACAGTGCGCATTATTTGTTTGCAAAACAGGACCATCTACATGCGTCAATGAAATGCATAAACTACGTTTATAAGAAATTCTGAGACATAAAAATACAACATAAAACAAAATTAAGCAGCCTTCTCTAGAAGTCAGAGAAAGAAATGACTAGAGCAAATAAATGCACCACTTGTGACTAGAAGTGAACATAGAATGATGTACAAGAACAACTGCCTATGGGTTCAAGCCTCTCCCAGCATTGGAGCTAACCAACAGTGTTGAAGTAAATCACATATGATATTTTTTTCCGACACTTCACAGTTGCCAAGAAACAGGGAAAGCAGCGAAAACAGTACAATTACCTAGATGACATTTTTATTGCTTAGGAGAGCAAAGACACGCTTCAGACGGGCAGAAAACAGTCATTTTACTACCTTGTTTCCTGGCAGCACAACTTTTTGCACGAGAGTAAGCATTGGCTAAAACGCTAATGGGCATTCTCGGTTCTTAATGTAATACACCAAAAGACAAAAATCAGTGCCCGTCGTAACTCAGATGTGGAGACAGTGATTACTTCGGCTTGGCTGCCAACAAAGATGCAGATCATGTCACGAACACAGTAAATGTGAAGTGCAGTTACTGGAAGGTGATCAGCTACGATTACATCTGGGAAAAGAAACTACACATGACATAACCCACTGCCAGAAATTTATTCATGTAGTTCGTGGCACGTCATGCATGTTGCATTTGCTCAGATAATGAAACAAAGGAATGTACCAACAAGGGCAAAAGGAGAGAAGTGAGCTAGCAATGCTGGCGCTAGTAAACCAGACAGGTGTGTTAACTAGTTTCCTCATCCTTCATGTACGAGGCACACAAAGACTGCCGCCCCGCCTGAGTACTAGACGTTTCTGAGTCAAGCATATTTACAGGTATCAATAAACAACAGATGATGAACAAGAATTTTCTATGTAATCCTTGTATGTTTGATGTGGGCATATCGCATGTGGCATATGGAACATTCTCGTGTTGCTTTGTTCGTGTGCAGATCTTTTGTGTGACGTAGAAAACCATAAACGTACCTTGTCGTGAATTGGCACGGAGTGCACACGTTTTTTCTAACCTGACTTTACGTAGGTAGCAGTGTCATATCATTGGTGCTTCTGGTAAGTGGCAGGGACAGGTGACTGGTGCTTCTCGTAGGCAGTAAGCACAGGTCACTGGAGCTTGTCTTAGACTGCAGCGACAGATCACTCATGCTTCTTGTAGGAAGAAGAGACATGTCATTGGTGTGTCGTAAGTTGCTGTTCTCAATTGTTTCACCAGGAACTGGGGTTTGTAAGTTTGCATTTGCTGTAAACAGCAACGTCGCTTATTCTAAATATACGTGCGGCTTTACGACTACTTTAACAAAATGTGAGAATGCATGTTAAAAATGGGAATAAGCAGTTCCAGTTTACTGAATAAAAAGAAACAAATATGACTAAAGAGCCACGTACAGATTGATTTAAATAAATGTCCGTAAATCTCACGCCTCAATTATACTTTCCGCATGAAACCATTTCGTTGAGTTAGGCTAACCTCTCATGCTTCCTTCAAAATTCATACACGTCCACTAATAGCACTGTCCCCCGCTCCCGTATATATGGAGTCATATATTCTACATCAGGATTGCAGAGAGGTTCGTATTTCCAGACACTATACCACAAGGGCACAGTAAAGAAAAACAAACTGTTTAAAAAAGAACTGTATTGCTCTCTTGTTGAACAGCAATCAGAAAACTTTGAGGTGAGCCAAACCATGAGTTCTACTGAAGCAAAATTGACGCAATTTTGAACAGTGAGGCATTCCCACCAGATATAAATGACCAGATTGTTTGTGACATTATTGTCAGTTTAACTAGTCTGCCATGCATTCCACTTAAATGATTGGTCAAGCCATTGCTATATCCGTAAGACAGTTTTCTCCAGAATCTTGTAGTTCACAAGCTTCAGCGGCATCTGTCATCTTAACATGCCAGCCCATAGTCCAAGGAGTGCTGTCTCAAAGAAAATTTGGCCATAAGTGATAAAAGATCTTTTTATATCACAGCTGTCCAACCTTTTGAGCAACCAGGTAACGAGGAAATTGCCATCTCGTAATGGCCCAGCACACCATGAGCAACCTGGCCTGAAGCAAATTTCGTAATTTCATAAACGTATCATATATTCTGCGTTTTCGTCGGTTGCAGTACGGTGTGTCAATGCATTCCTTTAATGCTAATCGCACTAATGTCGGTAATCATCGTGGTATAGGCTTTGTCGGATTTCTTAATTATTTTGTTACTTCCCTAAACACCTCAAAGGTCGCAAGAGGGCATTACATAGCAAGGGGGAAGCTGCAACAGTTCGCGTTCGGCTTCCATGCAGGAATATCCAATCAGAGTACCAGCTCTAAATTGCTTGCTCAAGCAGCTTACGTCCCCTAACTTAAATCTCCCAGTTATCTTCTCTGGCGCCATGTACGAAGCGGTGCCCTTTCCGCACCCAGTTTATATACGAAGTCCACCGCTGCCGTCACATTACGCCGGTCCCCTCGCTTTTAAATATGGTTGTTGAATTTCCATTGTTGATCTATCATTGATTCAATGGAAACTCCACAGAATTTGAACTCTCATTTGAGCCAGCACAATGGTAGTTCACGAAAATTGTTATTTATAATTACACAATAATTTTTTACTGATGAAGTATTATTGATTTTCTATTGTGAAATGCCACCAACTGGACAGAGGTAAAGCGGTGACATAGAATTTACAGGAAAAAATCACTGTACAATTGATTTGTTTAGGCTACAAAATGAAGTGGCATAAGGAAGCTGTCCAGAGCTTGAACCATTTAATAAAAATATTGTTGCACAGACAGATGTACGTTCAAGGGCAAAATAGAGGCCACTGCAAAATAATGCACTCTTTCAGTGTTGACCCATGGCAGCCCCAAATGTAGTCTCCGGAGTGGTACACGTTGCTTTAGTTAATGTGAAGATTGCAATCGCAACTGAAAAATCGAGCACTCAGTGACTGAGCCAAACCGGTGGTGAATCGCGACCATTTGCGACCGCTTGCTTCGTGACCAACTTTGATTGAATTGCGGCTTTCGAGATTATAACCATGCGCCGTCACTGAGGAGATCTCGGAGGCTATGCCTCAACATTGCCCTCGATACGAAAGCATTGTGTCAACGCAGAAAATTGTCATTTGTCCAACGACGCACTTTATTCTATTACGCTTTGTATATAGAGGAAACCTTCGCAAAAAAAGTACAGGAGTTTTTCTCGAATAAAATATCTTTGACAGTTTTTCCCCAAACCTTGCGAAATCTAAAAAAGTTAACAAGCAACGTTCGTATTCACTTTTTTTCTTGGCGTGTTTGGCACATAGAATTTCTCGCTATATTAGCTAGAGGGAAATGTGGCGCTGCTACGCTGTGGTATGCAAGGGAATGCCGGTATATTGTGACTTCGGATTGGCATCGTTCTCGGAGAGCAGGACACCTGCCTGGCAAGCATCGTTCCGTCTGTTACAACGATTCATTCTCTACACAAATAGCGCGTAAAAAACTCTTTTAGCTTTATTATTACACAAAAACATGTTTTGTTTAAACATGAGAACTTGTTATGGCGTGTAAAATTATCTGAAACATAATATGTATCAGCGGGCAGCTTAAGTTGGAGGACGGAGGACAAGATTCATGCTCGCTATGGAACAGTTTGTCTTGTGTTCTTGCTTTTCTTCGCTTGGTTATACATTGTAGTTGAGTAAACTTCACTGGAAGATGTAATATGCGTGAATGGAAACATTTTATGACGATTTTACTTTAAGAACGCGTTATTTGTGTAGCCATATCTACGTTTTAGATAAAGCCTCTTACAGCACCAGCCAGCACAATCCTCTCAGACACATATACTGTCATTCGCATGACGGCACAGCGCCCATTAGGAAACTTCCATAGACGGGGGCGCCAGATTTCTCTCTAGGTGTTATAGTGAGAAACTATATGGTTTGGTCATGTTGGCGTTTGTTTTTGTCGCCATTATGCTTTTTTTCGTGGTCTCCGTCTGCGCGTTATGTCGTCAGCTCTATGCATCTGTGCGCGTTGCCATCTGCTGTTGTGCTACAAGAGACATTTTTGCCAAGAGCGTAGGAGATGAAAACCTGAGTGTATCTATACCCGTCCGTCCATTGGCTGACGCGGAGGTATGCTACCGACTGGACTGAGTGGAAGCGTGCATGAAGAAAGGAGCGCAGGCTGATCCGAAGGTATGCACGTTTCTCGTATTGTGTGTATAACTTATCGGCAAGGTTATGACTGGTGTTGTGAAAGTCGCGCGACACCTTTTTTTCGTTGCTGGGTGTACAGTGGGGGCATGTCTGTTTAAGTTGTGTATTTAGCTGCCTGGCCTATTCGTCTGTGCTGCAAGGTATGCAAGTTTATCGCTGCCGAATGACTTCAGAACTTAAATGCATGAAACGTACCCGTTGCGGTAGATTAGTGGCTGTAGCGTTGCGCTACTGTGCTTGACCATGGGTTCAACTCCGGCCGCGGCAGCCGGATTTCGATAGGGTGAAATACAAAAAAAACGCTCGTGCTTGGATATGGGTGCTCGTTAATGATCGGGGTCATGGTCAAATTTTATTCAGAGGCCTACACTGCGGCGTGCCTTCTATTGAGATCGTGCCTTTGACTAGTAAAACCATCGAATTTGAATGCTTGACCTTGTCTTAAGTGTTAGTGCTGCAGCAGGGCCCATTCCAGAGACATTTATATCGTCACGTGGTGGTGACGTTCCAGAACAAAGTAGCAATACTGTGAAAGACAAAACTAACTTTTATTGGGCGAACATGTGCCCACAAAAACAGGCTACACTTATAGCACAACGATAGCGGCGAACACGCTCGGCGATCGTCGAAAATCTGATCAGCGGGTCAAGCGCGTCCGCTTTTATAGATCAGTCGTCGAACGTTCCAGAGAAACCGCTGGGACCCGCGTGTCTTCCACAAAGTTCTACACTATTCGCGTCGCGCATACATGCAATCAGATTACACAAGTTGCGGTGAACGACAGTGGATAGAACCATCGATAGCATTCCAGAAACTTCTTTTACGTGCAGGCGCGTCCTGCGCTGTGCGATAACATTTGTTAGGCGGTGAGAAGTGTTCGCCCGATAAAGATAAAGAAGTACACGTGTCATTACCACCCTCTTAAAAAGCATCTTGCCGATGCTACAAATATAAGAGAGTGAAACACAAAAGGGCACTTATTAAACAAAAGTAACAAAACAACGAAAAGAAAGAAAGTCCAAAGGTCAGTTGCGCGAAGTCCCAAAGTTCATTAACGCGGGTAGTACGGCTTGAGTCGCACAACGTGGACTATTTCAGGTCGCGAGCGGCGCCGCTGTGATAGCGAAATGCCGTCTGGCACGACCTCATAGTCCAGTGCGCCAATACGTCGGATGGTCTTGTACGGTCCGAAATAGCAACGCAAAAGCTTCTCGCTTAGTCCTAGTCGGCGTATAGGGGTCCAAACCCAAACACGGTCACCAGGCTGGTACTCAATGTAGCGTCGTCGGAGGTTGTAGTGTCGGCTGTCGGTACGTCGCTGGTTCTAGATTCGTAGGCGGGCGAGTTGTTGGGCTGCTTCGGCGCGCTGGAGAAAGGTCGCGACGCTCCGTGAGACCATTCGTCTGCGGGTGGTAGGCAGGTGTATGGCTGTACTGCAGAATGCCTTGGGTGAGCTCTGCAGTAAACGCTGTTTCTCTGTCGGTGATGAGAACTTCTGGGGCACCATATCGCAGGAGAATTTTCACGACGAAAAATTTCGCTACTTCGGCTGCGCTGCCTTTCGGTAGAGCTTTAGTTTCAGCGACGATCCACTTATTTCCGGATGTTGACACCGGAAACGATCCCAACAAATCCATCCCGATCTGCTGAAATGCTCGGCAAGGAGGTTTCATCGGCTGTAGTAATCTTGCTGGCCTTGTCGGTGGTGTCTTGCGTCGCTGACAGTCTCGGCATGTCTTGATGTAACGGGCGACGTCGGCGGTCACACGCGGCCAGTAATACCTTTACTGTATCCTCGACCGCGTTCGGGAGAATCCGAGGTGCCCAGCGGTTGGATCGTTATGTAGGGCGTACAGTACTTCTGGACGCAGCGCTGACGGAGCAACAACAAGGTAGCTGGCGCGGACTGGTGAGAAGTTCTTCTTTACGAGCAGGTTGTTTTGTAATGTGAACGAAGACAATCCGCGCTTAAATGCCCTAGGTACTAGGTCGGTGTTCCCTTCCAAATACTCGACGAGGCCTTTTAGCTCCCTGTCTGCTTGTTGCTGTTTAGTGAAGTCTTCTGCGCTTATTATTCTGAGGAAGGTGTCGTCATCCTCGTCGTCTTCCGGCGGGGGATCGATGGGGGCGCGCGATAGCCAGTCGGCGTCTGAGTGTTTTCGTCCGGACTTCTGGATTACCGTGACGTCATATTCTTGCAGCCTGAGGCTCCACCTCGCCAGCCGTCCTGAAGGCTCCTTTAAGTTAGCTAGCCAACACAACGCGTGATGGTCGCTGACTACTTTGAATGGCCTGCCATATAGGTAAGGGCGGAATTTTGCTGTAGCCCAAATAATGGCGAGGCACTCCTTTTCAGTCGTAGAATAATTGCCTTCCGCTTTTGACAGCGACCGGCTAGCATAAGATATCACCCGTTCATGTCCGTCTTTCTTGTGGACTAGGACGGCACCGAGGCCTAGGCTACTGGCGTCAGTGTGGATTTCAGTATCGGCGTCCTCGTCGAAGTGTGCAAGTACCGGCGGCGACTGCATGCGTCGTTTGAGTTCTTGAAATACGTCGGCCTGCGGCGTTTCCCACTTGAACTCGGCATCACATTTCGTTAGATGTGTTAGCGGCTCCGCGATGCGCGAAAAGTCCTTGACAAAGCGCCTATAGTAGGCACACATGCCAAAGAATCTACGCACTGCCTTCTTGTTGATGGGCTGCGGGAACTTTGCGATGACAGCTGTTTTCTGCGGGTCGGGGCGTACTCCGGATTTGCTGATGACGTGGCCTAGGAACAGAAGCTCATCGTAAGCGAAGCGGCACTTTTCTGGCTTCAGAGTGAGCCCTGATGATTTGATGGCCTCTAGTACTGTCGCAAGCCGCCTAAGGTGATCGTCGAAATTTCCGGCGAAGACGACGACGTCATCCAAGTAAACAAGACAGATCTGCCACTTCAATCCTGCTAACACCGTGTCCATGACGCGCTGGAACGTTGCACGCGCGGAGCACAGTCCGAATGGCATAACCTTGAATTCGTAGATGCCGTCTCGCGTGATGAAGGTAGTCTTTTCGCGATCTCTCTCATCGACTTCTATTTGAGGTCCATGGACGAGAAGTATTTAGCGTTGCAGAGCCGATCCATTGCGTCGTCTATCCGTGGAAGGGGGTATACATCTTTCTTCATGATCTTGTTCAGTCGACGATAACCGACGCAGAAACGTAGGGTTCCGTCCTTTTTCTTCACCAGGACAACGGGAAATGCCCACGGGCTTTTCGACGGCTGGATGATGTCATCTCGCGGAGCATTTCGGTGACTTGTTGCCTTGGCATCGTTTTTCACAGAATATTGTATACCAACCCTATTCTCAAAGATAAGTTACTCCTCTCTCCATCTTATATATCTTCACGCACTGACCACAACTTCAAGGTAGAAATACCACAATGCCGAACTAGCCTTTGTACAAATTCATTTATTCCTCGAACTGGAGATGACTGGAACCACCTCCCTGCCTTCATTGCTGCCATCACCGACGTCAACAAATTTAAGAAAGCTGCCGCCGATTTCATACGCCCCTCCTCTCTGTAATGCCTTTGAACCTGAGAGTACTGAAATAAATAAATAAATAAATAAATAAATAAATAGCTTCACGTTCTCGCGTTGAAACTCGGTAAGGGCTGTGGCGGAGTGGTTGAGCGCACTCTTCGGTTATTATACGATGATTTTCAACTGGTGTTTGTCGAATCTTCGATGAAGTCGAAAAGCAGTCCTTGTATCGTCGGAGAAGACTTCTGAGCTTTTGCTGCTTGCTCATGGGGAGACTTGGGTTTACGTTGAAGTCGGGTTCGGGGACTATGGTCGGACGGGTAGATGCGGCACAATCTAAGAGGACAAAGGCATTGCTCGTTTCCACAATTTCCTCGATGTACGCGATTGTCGTGCCCTTGCTGATGTGCTTGAACTCTACGCTGAAGTTGGCTAGCATCACTTCTGTTTTCCCTCCATGGAGTCGAGTGATCCCTCTTGCGACGCGGTCTAGCAGTAGACCTTGGTCACTCTCGATGACGCCTTCTAGGTGGGCAGGTGTTTTGGTGCCGACGGAAATGAAAATGCTGGAGCGAGGCGGGATGCTGACTTGATTTTCGAGCACGCTTAAGGCATGGTGACTACGAGAGCTCTCTGGCGGTATCGCTCGATCTTCAGACAGGGTTATCGACTTCGACTTCAGGTCGATGACTGCGCCGTGTTGGTGTAGGAAGTCCATGCCGAGAATGACGTCGCGTGAACATTGTTCGAGGATAACGAAGGTGGCAGGGTAAGTTCGGTCATGAACGGTAATTCTTGCCGTGCAGATTCCAGTCGGCGTAATCAGGTGTTCTCCAGCGGTCCGAATTTGAGGGCCTTCCCATGCAGTCTAAACCTTCTTCAACTGGGCGGCGATGTGTCCACTCATGACGGAGTAATCGGCCCCTGTGTCGACTAAGGCGGTGACAGCATGGCCATCGAGAAACACGTCGAGGTCAGTGGTTCTTTTTCTTGCGTCACAGTTAGGTCATGGCGTCGGATCACGGCTGTGTCGAGTTGACCTGTGGCTGGTATGGGGCGTCGTCAGGTCGTCTTTCGTCGTCGTATTCTTTCCTTTCAGACTTCGACGGGACGGCGGCGTGTCGTTATGTCGTAGAGGTAGTTTCTTCGGCGTCTTCGTCGGCGGCAGAGGATCTTCGTCAGTTCGACGAACAGCAACCGCACCTCCATCGGTTGCTGCTTTTTGTTTTCCGGATACGGGCTTGCTCACCGGCCCCGGGTTGGACCAGTGTATGAACGGCACTGCGGCGACAGGTAGCGGCCTGGTGACGGCGAACAGGACGGTCGTCGAGACTTGCACTGAGTGGCGGCTAGGTAATCGGCGATGTCACGTGGGCGCTCCCCAAGCTGTGGACGCGGCGCGAGGATGGCGATCCCTCTCAGTCCCAAGTCGCGATATGGGCATTGGCAGTACACATGGCCGGCTTCTCCGCAGTGATAGCAGAGCGGGTGGGGGTCGGGGGCTCGCCAAATGTCCGTCTTCCTCGCGAAGGTGCGCTGGGCGACGGGTGGGCGTGCTGGCGGCGGCGGCGGCGGACGATGGCATTGCGGCGTTACAGGGCCCTGGCGCTGTCGCGGAGGGGGGCCTCGAGGGCGTGTGACGGCGACGTAGGTCATCGCTTCTGGCTGGGGCTGCGGCAATTGAGGTTGCACCTCAGGAAACCCAAGCGATCGCTGAACCTCATCTTTCACGATGTCGGCGATCGAGGCCACTTGAGGCTGCAACGAAGGCAGGACCTTGCGCAGTTCATCGCGCACAATGGCCCTGATGGTCTCTTGGAGGTCGCCGGAACCCAGTCCTTGGATGGCGTACTGCGGCGTGAGCCCCTCGCGGTTATATTGCCGGGTGCGCATCTCCAGAGTTTTCTCGATCGTCGGTGCCTCTGCCGAAAACTCAGCTACAGTCTTTAGTGGGTTACGAATAAGTCCAGCGAAAAGTTTTTGCTTGACGCCCCGCATCAGGAAGCGAACGTTTTTCTCCTCCGACATTTTCGGGTCGGCTTGCCGGAAAAGACGGGCCATCTCCTCCGTGAAGATCACGATCGTCTCATTTGGCAGCTGCGCTCTGGTTTGTAGTAGAGCTTGGGCTCGCTCTTTTCGCACCATGCTTGTAAACGTTTGCAAGAAGCCGCTTCGGAACAGGTCCCACGTCGTTAAGGTGGCTTCTCGATTCTCGAACCACGTCCTGTCAGCGTCTTCCAATGCGAAAAAGACATGTCGCAGTTTCATTTTAAAGATTTTACTCAGAAAGCTCTGGCGTATCACAGAAAAAAAACATGTTAATCTGGTTTGGCTATATATATATTCCTTTGCGCAAAAATAGATAGAAATGAAAGATTGTCAAAGCATGCAAGTCTCTAAATAAGAGAGATAAGATGCAAGCTTTGCACCAAATATACTTATTTTTCCATGTGGAGGAGTGACCAAAATGGCTACTTTTATGTACTCCACGTAGAAAAGGGCCTTGCCATAAAGATGTCATAATGGGAGGCTCTCTTTTTCTTCAAGTTTTCTTTTAAATGTTCGGCGATAAACTGTTGGTAAAAGACTTTGATTCTTGTTCTTCAACATACCTAAAACATATGCAGTGAACAATACAAATATTCGACTGATTCATTCAGCCGCACAAGAACATAGCTAACACAGTAGCTGGTAGCAAGAAACACTTGGTTACATAAGCATCAAGCGCTTATATACATTTTCTGTCTTTGAGGACATTGCATTGTGTAGCTGACATGTAATTCTGCATTGATAAAATTCTTTAAATAGTGGCATCTACATCATCAAAAGAAGATGGCAGGGGATATTGTATCTGATGCTGGTGCAAACTTGCATGGCACATCAACAGCAGGAAACATTCTTACACCATCTGGTTAATGCTTTGTGTTAATATAAAAAGGATGTTTAAGGTCCTTCCCTGCTTGTGCTGATCTAATTAGCCACAATGAATAATCAGTGGGAACAAAATAAGAACCTACTGAACATGCCCTTCCACACAAGAAGTTCCTCTGTACGTGCCCTGCAATATTCGTGGGCGTGTAGGCGTTGCAATGAGGACCTCTAGCCGGTTTATGCAAGGAACTCCATGACCCGAAACAAAAAGGCACACTACAGCAATGTTGCGGCCGTTAGTGTTTAATGCGTACTAGAGTTTATGAGGAATGTTGAATAATGTAGCATCTTAAAAAAAAAGCTAGGATGTGTTCATCATACCGATTTTTCCCTTCTTTTTTCTGCTTGAACAAACATACCCAAGTTAATTTATTTGTTTAATTTTGTGAACTATCTGTGCAGTGTGTGTGAAGACCTGCAACACTTAATTAGAAGGCTTCCCAGCTTCACTCAGCTATAACATATTGCAATCAAAAAGTGTCATACTCCCAACTAATGTAGAATGTCACGCTCACCAAATCACGCATCAATGACTGA
Source organism: Dermacentor andersoni (assembly GCF_023375885.2). NCBI lineage: Eukaryota > Metazoa > Arthropoda > Arachnida > Ixodida > Ixodidae > Dermacentor > Dermacentor andersoni. The sequence goes on from NC_092814.1 coordinate 394,595,089, forward strand.
TGCACAAAAAGAACAGAAGTGTCGCAAAGTTCCTTTTTAAGTAAGGTATTTTTCTGCATAAGGAATCAGCATTTCGTGCTTCCTCGCTGAAATGGTTGAGTTAGTAATACACTTTTATTCAATAGTTGTATTGCTTGCTCATTATGCACGAGGTGGCAAGAGGGTGCTGAGGCTATGAAAAAGCCTCAACAATGTTGAGTACAGGAGAGACGAGCGAGTAATTGCTTGCACAAAGGTACGCTTATTGTGTACTGCGAGTTGCTCGTCCTTTGTTTTTCTTTTTTGGCAATATAGTGGATTTGAAGTGATTCCATCAGCAAAGCAAGGTTAAATCAGTGCTTCCCAAATTGCTGGCCCCTAGGATCACTTGAGATGGTGATAGGGGTCTGTGTGGATCACTTAAAAATTTGCAGTTGATCTTTTGCGATGTGTGACTATAACTAAAATTGATATTTGGCCGGTATGGTGTCAGGTGGTGAGCCGTCACAAGAAATTTGCTTGTACTATATGCTATTTAGCAATCATAATGAATGATCATGTACGATATCACGCTCACTGACAAGAGCTAGTGTATCTGTGGGCAACCAACCGGCAACTGCCAAGTCCACCTCTGAAAATATATATTTGTCTCTCACTGTCTTTTTTTATTCGGACACGTGCTGCAGTGTCAGTAACTGTAAATAACTGCCAAATAAATGCATCTGCGATGCAAACCATGTAGCGATGTTGCGAGACACTTGTGTTACTTCTGCTGTCATTTATGGCTAGTCCATATGGCGATAAATCGTTCACCTTTACGGTCATTGCGATCAAAAGTGATCTTCTAAAGCGTCATTTAATTTTCTGTGTACAGGTTGACATTAGCGGCCTCGATCAGCTGAGCCAAGCCTGCGACAGTGGTAGTGGCCGTGGAACATTTGCCAGTGCGCTTTTGCAGCACGTCTTTACTGATGGTGAGCTCCGCGGCAAGTCGCTCTTTGGGAAAAGAGCTGTCTTCGGGGCGAGACGGTTCAGGAGGAGGCCCTCGGCACCATACGTGTGGAGACTGTGATAGGTGTGTACATAAATGTACTGCAGTCATTTAGTCTTAAATAACTAAATCGGAACACGCGTGTAAGATTAAGAAAGCCTATTGTGATTATACCAACTGTATTGTTAGCAACTAGCTGTTAGCAACTAAGTGTTCCTAGTAATTGTTGTAGAAAACAAATAGTTGACTTGTTTTGTTATTAACATTATGGCCATGATGTTATGAACAATTTTTAGAGGACGGATAAAATTAGATTGGTTTAGCTGTGGATTGATCACATCTGCTTAAAAGGTAGTGATGGGCTAGTTGGTGAGCCACGATATTGAAGTATCGCGCTTACATCTTACACGTACACGTAGAAAGGGTATACACAGGCGCTGCACTGCAACTACTGCTTTAGTGCACGAAGGCCCGTCTTTTGTAGTGCCCCTTGAGAAGCGCACGTGCTCTGTAGGCACTGACGCGCGATGAGAGCCTGAGTGAAATGCACACAAAAAACACAAATCTCGATGGCATTTTTAGATTCCTACTCTGTGAATAATCAAAGTCCAAGATAGCGGTGCGCTTTTTCAGAGATTGATACCGAGGGGCAACTGATCTGCCTATTGTTCCATCTGATGTAGATGCAGACGTGCTTCAAGTATTTCCCATGTTTGTTTTTGTGTTCAATGCCCGCGACTTCTGTATTTTTCAGGACGGGATTGCAGCCACAATCCTTGCAATGAAAGGCTAAATGACCTGTATCTTTAGCCATGTAGTGATAATTGTGCTCAGTTAGCCTCGTATTCAAGCACCTGCCCGTCTGCCCAATCTATACCTCGTTACGGGACAGAGGCATCTTATAAACCACCCTTTCTCATCAAGACGATGAGCAAAACGTGAACAAGGTGAATGCAGGAGCCAACGTTTAGACAAGTGGACTTGTCCATCTCCCGCATTCCCAGTCTTTTCCCTCTTTCTCTACAAGTGACGTAGAGCTTTCGGTGGTTGATTGCACAGGGACTCGTTCCTTTTTTTTGTGCCATTCACCTTTTTGCACAGGCTCGGCAATCGTACAGGTGCGGAAAAACACCACATCAACGCTGGCCCTTTAGCCTATCTTTCGCAGAGTGATGGAAATAGCTTCTACATAAGGTATGACTACCGTGTCTTGACAGTCCTTGTGAGTGCGCGTAGATCTGCTCGCCTTTTTTTGTCTTTAGTAAGCATTCTGGCGGATGACAATTTTTCCTTTAATGATGCCACAAAATGCTGGTCACCGCTGCACAGGCGCTGTCAGTATACGCATGCGCGCTTCCTTCGCCTATCTCTCCCTCTCCGACTCGCTTACCTTTCGTTTTGACAAAAGCCCAAGACGGACAATAAACGCTGACTTTGTGTCCTGGCCATTCTGTACGTGTACTTCCGGGCGCGGTGCAGCCGCGGGGCGGGTTGTAGCAGTGGCGACGAGGATTCCAGCAAAGAACGAGGCCCAGCTGTTTCCTAAGTTCGGGCAAGCAACTATCAATCAATCAATCAATCAATCTTTATTTAGCATTCATTCATTTACAAAAATGAACACTAGGACAAGAACTAAAAGCTGCTTTTTTGCAGCTTGACAATGTTCTTGCCCATATCCATGACAACGGGGACAGAATAATGTTTGTACACTTTAGTGTGTGCAATGCACAAATGTATAAGCGAAAAACGTGCGAGGCGAAATATACAATCAGTGGTACAATATTGTCACGTGGTAGTGACGGCGAAGAAAGAAGCAGTACGGTGGAATACAAAACTAGCCTTTTATTGGGCGAACCTGTGCCCACAAAACAGGCTACACTTATAGCACAACGAAAGCGGCAAACACAGTCGGCGATCGTCGAAAATCTGATCAGCGGGTCAAGCGCGTCGGCTTTTATACAGCAATGATCGAATGTTCCAGATTAAACGTTGGGACCCGCATGCCTTCTAAAATGTTCTACACCATTCGTGTCAAGCGATGAAATCAGATAACACAACGTTCGGCGACAACAGACAGCGGGTAAAGCATCTATAACTTTCCAGAAACTTCGGATACATACAGGCGCGCCCCGCGCTGTGCGATAACATTTGTTCGGCGGCAAAACTTGTCGCCCGATAGAGACAAGTACACGTGTCAATACCCCCCCTCTTAAAAAGCATCGACCCGATGCTGCAAACAAATCAAAGTAATAAGTAAGCACTCATAGCAAAGAATAAAGCAAAATAAGGAAAGTTCGTTAGCGTCCGTAAAATGGTTTCAGACGGACCACGTGGACCACTTCAGGGCGTGCGCGACGTCGCTGTGAATGCGAAATGCCGTCTGGCACGACCTCATAGTCCAGTACGCCAATACGTCGGATGACCTTGTAGGGTCCGAAATAGCGTCGCAATAGTTTCTCACTCAGTCCCCGTCGGCGTATCGGGGTCCATACCCAAACACGGTCGGCGGGCTGGTACTCGACGAAGCGTCGTCGGAGATTGTAGTGTCGGCTGTCGGTCCTCTGCTGGTTCTTGATTCGCAGGCGGGCGAGCTGTCGGGCTTCTTCGGCGCGCTGGAGATAGGCAGCGACGTCAAGATTCTCTTCGTCCGTTACGTGCGGCAGCATGGCGTCGAGCGTCGTCGTCGGGTCCCTGCCGTAAACCAACTTGAACGGCGTGATCTGTGTTGTTTCTTGCACCGCCGTGTTATAAGCGAATGTTACGTACGGCAGGACGGCATCCCAGGTCTTGTGTTCGACGTCGACGTACATCGCTAGCATGTCGGCGAGGGTCTTATTCAGCCGCTCCGTAAGACCATTCGTCTGCGGGTGGTAAGCCGTTGTCCTCCTGTGCCTTGTCTGACTGTATTTCAGAATGGCTTGGGTGAGCTCCGCTGTAAAGGCCGTTCCTCGGTCGGTGATGAGGACTTCTGGAGCGCCATGTCGCAGCAGGATGTTTTCGACAAAGAATTTCGCCACTTCGGCTGCGCTACCTTTCGGCAGTGCTTTTGTTTCAGCGAAGCGGGTGAGGTAGTCCGTCGCCACGACGATCCACTTATTTCCGGTTATTGACGTCGGAAAGGGTCCCAGCAAGTCCATCCCGATCTGCTGGAATGGTCGGCAAGGAGGCTCGATTGGCTGTAGTAATCCGGCTGGCCTTGTCGGCGGTGTCTTGCGTCGCTGACAGTCTCGGCATGTTCTGACATAACGGGTGACGTCGGCGGTCAGGCGCGGCCAATAATACTTTTCTTGTATCCTCGATAGTGTCCGGGAAAATCCGAGGTGTCCAGCGGTCGGATCGTCATGTAGGGCATGCAATACTTCTGGATGAAGTCCTGACGGGACAACAAGAAGGTAATTGGCGCGGACTGGCGAGAAGTTCTTCTTCACGAGTAGACTGTCTTGAAGCGTGAAGGAAGATAATCCGCGCTTAAATGCCCTGGGGACAACGTCCGTGTGCCCTTCCAAATAATCGACGAGGCCTTTAAGTTCCGGGTCCGCTCGTTGTTGTTCAGCGAAGTCTTCCGCGCTTATTATTCCAAGGAAGGCGTCGTCATCCTCGTCATCTTGCGGCGGCGGGTCAATGGGGGCGCGTGATAGGCAATCGGCGTCTGAGTGTTTTCGTCCCGACTTGTGTGTTACAGTGATGTCGTATTCTTGTAGTCTGAGGCCCCACCGTGCCAGCCGTCCTGAGGGATCCTTTAAATTCGCTAGCCAACACAAGGCGTGATGGTCGCTGACGACTTTGAATGGCCTGCCATATAGGTAAGGGCGAAATTTCGCTGTAGCCCAAACGATGGCGAGGCATTCCTTTTCGGTTGTAGAATAATTGCCTTCCGCTTTTGACAGCGACCGGCTAGCGTAAGATATCACGTGTTCATGTCCATCTTTTCTCTGGACCAGGACGGCGCCGAGGCCTAGGCTACTGGCGTCAGTGTGGATTTCGGTATCGGCGTGCTCGTCGAAGTGCGCAAGTACGGGCGGCGACTGCATGCGTCGTTTGAGTTCTTGAAATGCCTCGGCCTGCGGCGTTTCCCACTTGAACTCAACATCACATTTAGTTAGACGTGTCAACGGCTCGGCGATGCGTGAAAAGTCCTTGACAAAGCGCCTGTAGTAGGCACACATGCCAAGGAATCTACGCACTGCCTTCTTGTCGGTGGGCTGCGGGAACTTTGCGATGGCAGCTGTTTTCTGGGGGTCGGGGCGTACTCCTGATTTACTGATGACGTGGCCTAGGAACAAAAGCTCGTCGTAAGCGAAGCGGCATTTTTCTGGCTTCAGAGTGAGCCCTGATGACTTGATGGCCTCTAGTACTGTGGCAAGCCGCCTAAGGTGATCGTCGAAATTTCCGGCGAATACAACGACGTCATCCAAGTATACGAGACAGGTCTGCCACTTCAATCCTGCTAAAACCGTGTCCATCACGCGCTGGAACGTTGCAGGCGCCGAGCACAGTCCGCATGGCATAACCTTGAACTCGTAGAGGCCGTCTGGGGTGATGAAGGCGGTCTTTTCGCGGTCTCTTTCGTCGACTTCTATTTGCCAATAGCCAGACTTTAGGTCCATGGACGAGAAGTATTTAGCGTTGCAGAGCCGATCCAATGCGTCGTCTATCCGTGGGAGGGGGTATACGTCCTTCTTCGTGATCTTGTTCAGGCGGCGATAATCGACGCAGAAACGTAGGGTTCCGTCCTTTTTCTTTACCAGAACAACAGGGGATGCCCACGGGCTTTTCGACGGCTGGATGATGTCGTCGCGCAGCATTTCGTCGACTTGTTCTCTTATAGCTTCACGTTCTCGCGCCGAAACTCGGTAAGGGCTCTGACGGAGTGGGCGAGCGCATTCCTCGGTGATTATGCGATGCTTGGCGACTGGTGTTTGTCGAAGCCTCGATGACGTCGAAAAGCAGCTTTTGTATCGTCGGAGCAGACTTCTGAGCTGCTGTTGCTTAATCATAGGGAGATTTGGATTAATGTCGTAGTCTGGTTCGGGAACCATGGTCGTCGGGGTAGATGCGGTGGAATCCGAGAGGACAAACGCATTACTTGTTTCCAGAATTTCCTCGATGTACGCGATCGTCGTGCCCTTGTTGATGTGCTTGAACTCCTGGCTGAAGTTTGTCAGCAACACTTCAGTTTTCCCTCCATGCAGTCGAGCGATCCCTCTTGCGACGCAAATTTCATGGTCTAGCAGTAGACGTTGGTCGCCTTCGATGACGCCTTCTACGTCAGCGGGTGTTTCGGTGCTGACCGAAATAACGATGCTGCAGCGAGGCGGGACGCTCACTTGATCTTCGAGCCCACTCAAGGCGTGGTGACTACGAGGGTTCTCCGGCGGCATTCCTTTATCTTCCGACAGCGTTACTGACTTCGACTTCAGGTTGATGATTGCGCCGTGTTGGTCCAGGAAGTCCATACCGAGAATGACGTCTCGCGAACACTGTTGGAGGATAACGAAGGTGGCAGGGTAAGTCCGGTCATGAATGGTTATTCTTGCCGTGCAGATCCCAGTCGGCGTGATGAGGTGTCCTCCAGCGGTGCGAATCTGAGGGCCTTCCCATGCGGTCTTAACTTTCTTCAACTGGGCGGCGATGTGTCCACTCATTACGGAGTAATCGGCCCCTGTGTCGACTAAGGCAGTGACTGCGTGGCCGTCGAGAAGCACGTCGAGGTCGGTGGTTCTTTGTCTGGCGTTGCAGTTGGGTCTTGGCGTCGGATCACGGCTGCGTCGTGTTGAACTGAAGCGGGAACGTCGCGTCGTCAAGTCGTCTTTCGTCGGTGTAGTCTTGGCTTCCCGACTTCTTCGGGACGGCGGCGTGTCGTCTTTAGGTCGTCGAGATGGTTTCTTCGTCGTCTTCGTCGGCGGCGGAGGATATTCGTCAGTTCGACGAACAGCAACCGCACCTCCATCGGTTGCTGCTTTTAGTTTTCCGGGTATGGGCTCGCAGAGCGGCCCCGGGCTGGGCCAGTGTATGGGCGGCGCTGTGGCGACAGGTAGCGGCCTGGTGACGGCGAACGGGACGGTCGTCGAGAGTTCCACTGAGTGGCGGCTAGGTAATCGGCAATGTCACGTGGGCGCTCCCCAAGCTGTGGACGCGGCGCGTTGACGGCGAACCCTCTCAGTCCCATGTCGCGGTATGGGCATCGGCGGTACACATGGCCGGCTTCTCCGCAGTGATAGCAGAGCGGGCGGTGGTCGGGGGCTCGCCAAATGTCCGTCTTCCTCGCATAGGTGCGCTGGGCGACGGGTGGACGCGCTGGCGGCGGCGGCGGTGGACGACGGAATTGCGGTGTTGCAGGACCTTGGCGCGGTCGCGCAGGGGGGCCTTGACGGCGGGCGACGGCGGCGGCGTAGGTCATTGCTTCCGGCTGTGGTGGTTCTGGTTGCACCTCAGGAACTCCAAGGGATCGGTGCACCTCTTCCTTCACGATGTCGGCGATAGAGGCCACTTGAGGCTGCGACGAAGGCAAGACCTTGCGCAGTTCTTCGCGCACAATGGCCCTGATGGTCTCGCGCAGATCGTCCGTGGCCAGTGATTGAATTCCTGCGTAGTGGGTAGAGCTTGTGCGGCGGTTGAATTGCCGGTTCCGCATTTCGAGTGTCTTCTCAATGCCGGTGGCCTCGCGAAGGAACTCTGCTACGGTCGTCGGTGGGCTTCGTACCATTGCGCCGAAAAGTTCTTCCTTCACACCACGCATGAGTAGGCGTACTTTCTTTTCCTCGGCCATATCCGGGTCGGCGTGGCGGAACAGACGGCTCATTTCTTCCGTAAAGATGGCAACGTTCTCATTTGGTAGCTGCACTCGGGCGTCCAGCATAGCTTCGGCCCTTTCCTTGCGCACGACACTTGTAAAGGTGCGCAGGAAGCCGCTACGGAACAGGTCCCACGTTGTCAAGGTCGACTCCCTGTTCTCAAACCAAGTTCTGGCGGCGTCTTCTAAGGCGAAGTAGACATGCCGCAGCTTGTCGTCGGAGTCCCAGTTGTTGAATGTCGCGATCCGTTCGTAGGTTTCCAGCCATGATTCCGGGTCTTCGAATGTTGAACCGCGGAACGTTGGAGGCTCCCTGGGCTGCTGCAGCACGATGGGGGACGCTGGGGCTGCCATTGGGGTTTCCGTGGCCACAATCTTCTTGGTCTTCTCAGGTAGAAGTCCGTGCTCCGGGGGCAGCTGTTGAATACGGCGGCTTGCTCGATGTTCCGGGACGGCGCTGGTGTTGTCTTTGCGGTCCGGGCTTGTATTACGGCTTGTCGGGGGCGTCCGGTACATGGACGTAAAGCACCTCCACCAGATGTCACGTGGTAGTGACGGCGAAGAAAGAAGCAGTACGGTGGAATACAAAACTAGCCTTTTATTGGGCGAACCTGTGCCCACAAAACAGGCTACACTTATAGCACAACGAAAGCGGCAAACACAGTCGGCGATCGTCGAAAATCTGATCAGCGGGTCAAGCGCGTCGGCTTTTATACAGCAATCATCGAATGTTCCAGATTAAACGTTGGGACCCGCATGCCTTCTAAAATGTTCTACACCATTCGTGTCAAGCGATGAAATCAGATAACACAACGTTCGGCGACAACAGACAGCGGGTAAAGCATCGATAACTTTCCAGAAACTTCGGATACATACAGGCGCGTCCCGCGCTGTGCGATAACATTTGTTCGGCGGCAAAACTTGTCGCCCGATAGAGACAAGTACACGTGTCAATATGATACAGTACAAATGACATATGAATACACAGTATATAACAGAAATACATAATTATTTTCAACCTCTGTAAAATTTATCATATAATGTTTTTTTGACATGCAGAAACATAGATAGCAAATGAAGATGTGCGCAAATTTCTTGCAGGGTACATCCTATATGCGAAAATGGCATCAAAATGAAAAACTACTTAATTTAAAGGAGGCAAGTAGTGACTTCCCCTAGTCAAAGTAACGTTAACAAAAAAATAATTACTCAGTTTCAATTAGGAAGTCTCGTATTGTTTTCCTAGTAATGCCAGTTATCTCTATACCGTTTTCATGAAGTTTATTTAATAAGGATGGGACGCGACTGGATAGACGATTTGATCCATAATTTGTACGGGAGAGTGGTAGCTGCCATCTCTTTCTTTCCCTAATGTTATACGATATATCTATTGGTTCTGTTAGGTTGCACAACCGCAAGAATGCTTCGTTATTATACTTAAAGTAATCCTGGTATTTTAGGGCAAGGTTAACGTCATATAAACTTACTAGACAAATGATATTATACTTTGAAAATAATTCAGATGTATGTGCGTCAAATGGCGCGTTTGCGATATGACGAACAGCCTTTTTTTGTAGTAGTAATAATTTTTTGATATTTTTTTTTTGACGTGGTACCCCACACAAGGTGGCAATACATTAAATGAGACGAGAATAGTGCGTTATAAAGCATCAGCTTAACTTTAGATGGTATCGTTTCACGGAGTCTACAAAGCACGCCGCAAGCTTTGGCTAAACGGCATGCAATGTTCCACATGTTCATTCCACGTTAGTTTTTGATTAAATATAACACCCAAAGTTTTGACGTTAGGAACAACTTCAATTACCTCAGAGCCAACGTCCAACAGTATGTCTTCACTCAGATGTTTTTGTGGAGGTGCAAAAGTAACAGCTTTTGTTTTTGTTGTATTTAATTTGAGAGCGTTAACCTTGCTCCATTCGGTCAATTGTTCCAGTGTGATATTTGCCAACAACAAGAGATCGCTGATATTGCGAGGCTGAAAGAATAGGCTGGTGTCGTCCGCATAAATGATGAAGTTAGCGTCATTAGAAATGTTGACAATGTCGTTAACATATATATTAAACAATACTGGCCCTAGTATACTTCCTTGGGGAACGCCTTGTGTAATTTCCCGGGGACGTGAATCTTCTGATGAAATCGAAACTAGTTGCTTTGTGTGATTAAGATACGATTGTAAGATTTTGAGAGAAATGCCCCGAAACCCATAATGTTCTAGTTTAGTAAGCAAAGTCTGATGATTTAGCCTATCAAATGCTTTGATACCGACAGTCATGAGCCACCACCTCCAGTAATTCGTCGACGAAACAGGAAAGTGGCAAGCGTACCTCGTAAAAGTGGAGGCATATTTTGAAGCGAACGATGTTACTGACGATCTCAGGAAAAGAGCCCGGTTGGTCGCTGCGCTTGGGTCGAGAACGATTGATGTGCTATGCGGTAGAGTCGCACCACAAAAGCCAAATGGAGTCGGCTACGATGTGGTCGTAAAGGTGTTAAGTCAGTGCTATGACCTGCAGCCTAATGAAATTTCGGAGATATCCAGATTTTTGCACCGAAAGCAGCAAGAAGGAGAGCCGGTGCACGCATTTATTTGGGAAGTCGCTTAGCACATAACTGCAATTTCTCGTCCATAGTGGACAAGATTTTAAGGGACCGTATCGTATGTGAAATACGTGTAGGAAATCTGCAAAGGCAGCAGCTGGCAAAACCTGATCTGACATTACAAGAAGCGGAGGCATTTGCGTTGGCAGCAGAAAGTGCAGAGTTAGATGCGCAGTACATAAATCAAGAAAAGGGCCCGGCGAAAGTGTTCGCAGTGAAGGAGCAACGTTCGGTACCACGAAGACAGAATAAACAGGCCGGGCGAAGCAATGCGAGTGCTGTGGGGAGCATAATCATGAACGCTCGGCCTTTTCAAGGTGCGGGAGGCACTGTTATAAATGTGCAAAACAAGGACACTTGGCAGGAATGTGCCCAAAAATTGGCAATGCACAGAACGTGACTGCACAAGCCGATGACAGAAAAAGCAACACGTCGCAACTTTGGTCCGTCACTTAGAGGGATTCATTGGTGCCACCGATTCAGGAAATGTTCACCTAGAGCGGCGTAAAGCTGAAGATTGACTTAGATACCGGCTCGCCCCTATACTTAATTCCTAGTGCCCCCGCAGGGGCGTCTGCGTCAGCAGGCGTTTGTTGTGTTGCGACATCACGGACCCGAGCACACGAGGGTTGGACCCTCCCGCATGTAGCCGTGCGCGGCTTAGCCGTGTCTGGGGAAAAGGGGATCCTGGGGGCTGAGCTGATGCTGGGTGCTTGGACCTTAAAGGCCCCCCGGTGGAGGCAACACACCTCTTTGGCCGCTGCTTCACATAGACGGCACCCCCGGACTGACCCACCCGGGGGAAATCGGTAGTTGCCTTTTCCCGTCTCTCTCTCCCTCCAGCCTTCGTCTTTCTCTGGCTTTTCATCTTTCCTGTCTCCATCTCATTTCTTTATTACATCTGATCTTCCTGGCACCAAGGGTTAACCTTGTGTGAGTAGGCTATCTGGGTTAAATCATATTTGGTTTTAGTGGTAGCGTACAGCTGGCGTTTGTAGGCCCTGTTTTACAGGCCCTGCAGCGTCCCCCTGTTGGGCTCCATGGTGGGTGGCTGGCGCTACTGCCGAAAAATACACTCCCACTTATGGCTAGTTCTTCCCCTCCACTCTCTGATCGCTCCCTGAAAAGGGGGCGCACCGAAGAAATTTTTGAATTTTTTGGACGTCAAAAAGAAACTTTCCCGCGATTTCATGTAATCCATTCTGAAAAACAAGGAAAACAAGCCGGAACAATCTCACCTTTTGTTGTTTCAAAAACCCTAACTCAGGCATTTGGAGCAGGTTATAAAGTATCAAAGATGGCTAGCGGTGATCTCCTTTTGGAGCTCCGCGACAAAAAGCAACACGAGAAGCTGCCTAACCTTCTATCATTTGGAGATGTCCCAGTGGCAGTTACCCCGCACCGCACGATGAACACCACCCGTGGTGTAGTTTCGGATGATGACCTGATGGAGCTTACGGACGATGAACTATTAGAAGGCTGGAGCGATCAAAACGTAATCAATGTTAAGAGAATTCTGCTAAGGCGCGATGGAAAAGAGATTCAAACAAAACATCTAATTCTTACCTTTGGTTCAAGTGTGCTCCCTGATAGTATTGAGACAGGATATGTGAAGCTCCGGGTCACACCATATGTCTCAAACCCTCTGAGATGTTTTAAATGCCAGCGATTTGGCCACAGCTCATAGAGCTGCCGCGGCCGCCAAACCTGTGAAAAATGCAGTGCTCATGAGCACTCCGCTGAATCGTGTGAAAACGCTCTCCACTGTGTGAATTGTGATGGGGACCACGCCGCGTACTCGCGGTCGTGCCCATCTTCGAAAAAAGAGAAAGAGATTGTAGCGATCAAAGTAAAGGAAAATATGCATGATAATCTTTATTACGTAGCGGCAGCTCTAAAAACGTAACGCTGTAAGGCTCGGGTAATTCAGAGGTGAAAGTAATTGGCATGAAACATCCTTTACCAAAGGCTAAAATTTGCGAGAGAAAAGGGTCCGTAAAATCTGAAGAGCATTCTGAACAAGTGCTGACAATAGGGTCAATAAAACAGATCTATCTAAAACAATTTAAAATTGATCAACGTACCACACATTTTCAAAACCCTCAGATTATCCAGCCGCTCTAGGAGAGCCTTGTCACACCTTGCCTAAAACAAATCAATTACAATATGTGCTATGCATGACCATATCCAAACTTCCTGCTTTTTCAGGTAACTGATATTGTCAAAATTAAGAAGGATGACGCCAAATAGCATAGCATGGTAAGGGCACTAAAAAAATCACTGACAACCACGATACTCCCTGATGCAAAATTTGAGCGCAGCTTTATGCGTGTTTTCATATTGCGATATATTGCCAGGCGCGGACAATCTCTCTCGTGTGGGCCACTGCAAACGGACTGAAATGTGACGCGAATGCTTCGCTAATCTGCAGATCGCGAGTGGCACCACTTGGGTGGCGCTTGGGCGTGATTCACCGCAGCTGCCGCAGATATACCTCCGCTCATGCAGCGCTTTGTTTCCGTATATTGTATAGGTGGCTTCATCGGTGAATAGACGACGCGCGCTACTATGGCGGAATCTCGTAGCCATCGTTAACGCACAGCCGTCTTGCGCGGCACTACGCTCTTCTCCTCGTGCTTTCGTCTTACACTCCTCCGCATTCCACGTCATGGTTTCGCTGTACCCTCCTCTGCTTTCCTCTTCGCACTCTCTTCGCTATCGTCGTCTTTAATCCCCCGATTCGGTCCAGGTTCGCTGTTTCATCCTTGGTTGTGCTCGTTCTTTCGGTTACGATGGACGCGGATGCCGATACTCGCCGCTGAAACGGGCGCCTGAGAAGTGTGCAACCAGCCGTGCTCATACGACAGGCGTTTCAAAAAACGGCAGCACCATGCTTGTCAATTACAGCCTCGACGCAGGAGAAGGAGCCTTTGATGTGGCAATAAATAAAACAAATCGTTTATGTTAGCAGAAAAATCTGTTAAACTTGTATGGTTATTTGATTTTAAGCGATCAATGACAGCTGCATATCCCTTAGTCCTGAACGGATACACCGCGTCAAGTAACTTTAGCTTCATTTGCAAGAAGTTAGCGACCCACTTCTGCCATGTACGAGATTCAGACATGATCAGGCGGAAGGGACATTCCCCCTTATGAGTCTTATCCGAGAAAAACTTTCTTTTCCTTCCTTCTTTCTTCCTTCTTTTAATGAAACAGCGGTCATTGTCAGTGATGATTGTAAAAGAGAGATGAAAGGACAACAGCTCTAAAAATTGTCGATTGATACCCCAGTGTTCTTCTAGAATACCACAGGCCCCGCGTCTTCAATATGATCTCTAACCGCTCGCAATAGCTGAGGATGAGGCATTGAGCAGAACAGGTCTTCTACATCAACTTAAAAAGCAAACCTCATTTGACACAAGGCTTCACAGCCAGAAAAATATTCAATAACCTCAATGGAATTGCTAACCAGAAAAGGTCTTCTAACGGGATGGAACTAAGGTGCCTCTGCAAGTACCTTGACAGGATGCCCTGCCAGGACTCCTCCTCAGTAACGATAGTCCTTAGCGGCACAGATTCGTTGTGGGTCTTTACGGTTAAGAAAGCACCCAATGAAACTTCATCAGCGGCGTTGATGCTCGTTGATAATTTTTCCAATTGTAGCGGTTGTTTTTAAGCTCAATACAAAACATTGGATCATGGCTTCGTACAGCTACAACATTTTCAGGCATGTCAAACTCACCAATGCAGGTAACTTGCTTCGGTGCAACTTGCTGTTGTACTTGCCCTTTCTTCAACGCATACAAATTTGTTAGACATATGCTCAACAAAAACAAAAAAAAAACGCTTAATCACTCGCATGAGGTTTAGAATACTAACCTATAGCAAGGAAGCGTGTGATATGGAAAGGCAGGCCCATGGGCAGGCCGTGGATCAGTGATTCGTAGATGAACAGCTTTCTCACAGAACAAACAATACAATTTAATTCGAACTTACCGTGCACTCCTTTGGCAGGAGCCGAAGAATCCACAATGCTACACGGCGGGACTTTGCATCAGCGAAAAATGCGAGAAATGATGAAACCCGGGACGAAGCTGCTGCTGCTCGCACATCCGAAACCGCCACAGAGGCCAGGCCTGCGTGCGCCTGGCCGTGTTAATTCGCGTGGTGGCGTCCTCGCGCGAGTTCCGAGCAAAAAATTTAGTTAGATTAAAGTTTTAATGCTGCATTAGCGAAAGGGATAAAGGATGGGCTTCCTCGCAGTTGACAATAACGGTACTCACCACATCAGTCACACGGAACAGAACTACTTATCATACTCCAAAATAGGATTCTATAGCGAAACGGGTTTGGAACCGTTGAAGCCTGTTGCAGGAAGCGGCAGGTGCAGCGTTCGGGCGGCTGCGGTCCCGCAGGACGTTCCTGTAATATTACAGGTTTTTTAACAGTGCAGTGACTTAACCGTTTGCGTCGTGAGTCTCGTTCAAGCAGCGTTTCAAACCATTCGTTTAGAACCCAGTGCCAGACAACTGGGAGACAATGTAGTTAGAAGCTTCTTTTCATAAGTTTTACAAATTCCTGATAGTCGAGCTTGTCGGAAATAAATTACGTTGTGTATTCTTGTCAGATATTTTTCGCTCATCCTTTTTATTTCAATTCCTGGAGCTACATTTAGCGTGTGAGATACGCGCGCCGTTTTTGATTAAGGCACAGTTTTTATGTGGCCATTCCTGCGTTGCGGTATCAATGATTGTGATATTTCCGTGACTCATGAGATTGTGGGAAGTCGCGTCTAACGAAGAATGAATCCCGCTATAAAAACTTAATGGTTTATTCGATTAGCGATGGCAGCGGACGAGCATACCAACACTACGCTCGTCACGGTAGCGGAAGGAAAAAAGCAACTCTTCTCATCCCGGCAGCCTGTTTTTGTAGCCACTGTCGGTGATGCATACCTCGGGTGACGAAGCGGTGGCGCTATCTTTCATCGGTAACGCAGTCCAGCGTGTAGCCGTGTTACGCTGCGCGGATGATAACAGGGCGGAGAGTGCGCGAAAATATGCGCAGAGTATGTCGCCATATCCCCCCCCCCACTGGCGGAGTGGAGAGCCCTCAGGGCTTGCAAAAATATGTGCAGCGTACCCGGCGTCCATAGCGTTCAGTGACACAGGCAGGCTGCGATGTCGGGGGTCGTAGATGAACGCCTGTGGGCGCACTGGTATTTCCTGGTTCGGCGGAATCGATGTAGTCCGGCTTCAGCCGGTCGATAGAGACGCGGACGTCGTTCCCGTTAACGCGCAGGGTGAAGGTTTTGTCGTCGCGATGGAGAACTGGGTAGGGTCCGCTGTAAGATGGCTGGAAAGGCCGGTGGATGGTGTCGTCGCGGAGAAAAGTGTGCGTGCACGTTGCCAGGTCCTTGAAGACGAATGGGGCAGTCTTACAGTGGTAAGCTACATGTGACGGGCGGAGGGCACGAAATCGGTGGGATCTCACGTCGCGGTGGTGGATGGCGGTGCAGCAAGAAATTCGCCTGTGAGACGGAGTGGTTCTCCGTAGATGAGCTCTGAGGGTGTAGCCTGAATATCCGGCTGGCTGGGGCGCGAGGACCTAGAGCGACGGCTGGTATGGCTTAAAGCCAGGTTGAGTCCGGGTGGCACATGATGGCTTCTTTGAACTGTCGGTGGAAACGCTCGATCATCCCGTTGGCGCAGGGGCGGTAGCTGGTGGTCTTCGAGCGGTCGAACCCGATGGTCAGCCCGAGGAGCCTGGAAAGGTGCAATTCGAACTGTCGTCCTTGGTCGGTGGTGACGCGGCGAGGGAGCGCGAAGCGTGCAATCCAGCCGGCGAAGAAGGCCGAGGCGACGTCTTCCACGGTGATTCCCTCGAGGGGCCATGCCTCAGGCCATCGAGTATACCAATCGATGGCGGTGAGGCAGTAGCCATAGGGTCCAGCTGGTGACAAGGGCCCTATGATATCAAGGTTGACGCGTTTAAACCGACCAGAGGGCTGGGGGAATGCTTCGAGCGGTGAATTGACATGCCTGGTGACTTTAGCGCGCTGGCATTGGATGCAGGAGCGCGCCCAGGTGCGGCGATCCTGCTGCATGGAGGGCCAGAGATAGCGGTCGGCCACGAGGCGGGTAGAGGCGCGTATGCCCGGATGGCTGAGATTATGTAGCTGGTTGAAAAAGCCACGGTGATGGGAAAGGGGCACGTAACGCCTGCTTCGTGCTGTTGACATGTCGCAGTAGATAGTCGTTCTTGACCTAGGTATGGGGACTTGTTGCAGCTGTAATAAGGACCCGCCCTTAAGAAGTTCCTGCAGTTCGACGTCCGCAGTCGGAGCCTCGGCGAGGACGTCAGCTGTTATATGCGAAGAGCTGATAGCTGGCACACGTGAAAGCGCGTTGGCGACGACTTTGTCCTTCCCGTTGACATGTTCAATGTCGGTGGTAAACTGGGCAATGAAACCGAGCTGGTTCTGCTGCACGGGCGAGAGTTTGTCGCGGCGTTGAGAGAGGGTGTAGGTCAGATGGTTTATGGTCGGCATAGATAGTGCATTGCTGTGTTTCGAGAATGTGGTGAAAGTGTTGAACTGCTTCGTATATCGCCAGAAGTTCTCTGTAGTAAGCTGGCGAACTCGACGGCGCGGCGGTCGTGGTTGCGTCGGTGGGACTGACCGCAGAAGGGGTCCTCTTTCGAGCTGGGAGTTTCTTGGAGAGGAACGCCAAGGGATTCCAGGTGTTGTCTGCGTGTTGCATCAGAGCGGCGCCCACGGCGAAGCTAGACGCGTCCGTTAAGAGCCCCAGGGGAGCATCTGGCACGGGATGGGTGAGAAGTGTGGCGGTGCAGAGAGCAGCTTTGCATTTTTCGAAAAGTTGCGTTAAAGCCGGTGTCCACGTGACGGGTTGGTTTCCTCGTAGACAAGCCAAGGTATCATGGAGGGCAGCCTGGTAGTCGGGTGCGTGTGGCAAGAAGAGCCTGTAAAAGTTCAGCATGCCGAGGAAACGGCGAAGGTCTTTGGCGGTGGTGGGTTGAGAGTAATTTGCAGGTCTGAGATGCGTCGAGGCAAAGGTAGAGTTCCCTCTGATGAAACTTCATGGCCCATGAATTTGACAACTTAAGCGCCGAGCGTGCTCTTTGGGACATTGACGAGTAGGCCGTGGTCATCGAAGCGTTGGGAAAGCAGACGAAGGTGCCTGTGGTGTTCGTGGGCGTTGCGGGAAAATACCAATATGTCTTCAAAATAGACAAAGCAGAAGTCGAGGCCACGGACGACTTCATCAATGAAGCGTTTAAATGTTTGTCTAGCGTTCCTCGGGCCAAAGCTCATGAAGGGAACTCGAACAAGCCGAAAGGGGTAATGATTGCAGTTTTCGGAACGTCATCCGGATTGACGGGTATCTGCGTGTAGGCCTTCACCGAGTCTAGCACGCAGAAAACGTGGCAGCCGTAAATGCGATGAGTGAAGTCCTGTATGTGGGGAATGGGGTTGCTTTCCGGAATAATTCGGGCATTGAGGACATGGTAGTCCCCACAGCGCCGCCAGCCTTCAGTCTTCTTCGAGACAAGGGGAAGTGGCGAGGCCCATGGGCCGTCGGCGTGGCGGGCAATTTCCTCACGGAGCATGGCTTCTAACTATGCTTTGGCTATGCGCATGCGGTCCGGGGCAAGGCGACGGGCGCGGCAGAAAACGTGGGGGCCTGGGGTGGTCCGGATGTAGTGCACAGTGGTGTGCAGCACACCACGTGGCAACCCACTAGGGCGCGTCAAACCGGGAAACTCGGCGGGGATGGCGTGGTACGGTGAATGATTTTCAATACCAATTACTTTGATGCTCGGCTGGTGGGTAGTCGTTCGCTGTCCTGGCGAAGAATGTCCCATTGTCGCGTCAATGAGAAGGTCGTGGCGGCAGTCTGGAAGGAGGCTGTAGTGCGCCAAAAATCTGAGCCGATGATTGGCTCGATGACGTCGGCGATGACAAAATTCCACTGAAGGTAACGGCGTAGGTTTTTAAGCTGGACGTGCAGGCGGAGCGAGCCGTAAGTCTTAATTGTGGACGGGTTTACGGCGCTGAGATGGGCTCATGGGTAGCAGCAAATGTCGGAACCGCTGTCGACAAGGAACCGCTGCTTTGTAATTTGATCGGTGACAAATATGCGACGGCCTCCAGGTTAGCAGCTCGCAGCCGTGTCTACGAGCTGCCGTTGGCGTTTCTCTGATGTCCAACGGAGCAGGGTGGTCGACATTGTCGTGTTCTGTTCCCGAAGCGCCGATGGTAGTAGCACTGGTGGTCGTCACCAGGCTGCTGCGATGGAGTGGTGTTATGGTCACAGCTTTGCGAGTGGCGCGTCGGGAAGTGTTGATCCAGGCGTCATTAAATGGAGCTGAGCCTTGGATTGATATCGTCGATACGGCGCGCAAGCTCTGTGGTGTTCAGCGGTGCGGCGACAGCCTGGACGGTGGGTGACAACAGCGGAAAAAAGACCTCGATGACGCGATTCGCGTATACGAAAGTTGGTCGAGAGGTAGCGTAGCCTGAGCCTGCAGAATTGCCTGGACGTGCGGTGGAAGTCGTTGAAGCCAAAGTGCTCGCAGCAAGGAATACTGGACTTCTATGTTGCCCGCGAGAGCACGCATGTGGCGGAGGAGCTGGGAAAGCTCGCGCTCGGCAAGTTCTGCGGACTAAAGTTGTCGCACCTTCTGGTCTTCCGAGAGTGGCAGCAGCGCATGCGTTCAGTCTTGAAGCGTTCGTAAAGGTTGGCCGTTGGTATGTTGGCAAGGATATCCCGGACCTTGTTGGCGTAGCGGGCATCGAGGTGGGCGACGACATAATCGTAGTGGGTCCGGTCTTACGTAACATGTGCGAGGGAGAACTGGGCCTCGTTTTGTGTGAACCATACCTCGGGCGAGTCGGCCCCAAGCGGCGGAAGCTTAAGAGCGGCATGCCAGACGCAGTGCTGGGCAGCGTACGGGATGCCATCGGCCGGGGTTCTGACGTCTTTGGCGTAGCCGGCAGGATGCTGCTGCACATAATCATTGAGTTGGCAGTGCCATTCCAGCAGCTGTTGCTCGTGCTTCTGGATCACCTCCTGCTGCGTGTGAAGCTGTCTCTGGAGAAGTTCCAGCTATCGTTGAAGGGCGTCTTGCTCGTCCATGGCGATGCATTATTGTTCATTGTCCGGATCACCAGATGTGGGATGTCGTGTCTGCCGAAGAACGAATCCCAACATAAAAACGTAACTGTTTATTCGATTAGCGATGGCAGCGGATGAGCATACCAACGCTACGCTCGTCTCTGTAGCGGGAGAAGAAAACCAACTCTTCTCAGCCGGGCAGCCTGTTTTTGTAGCCACCGTCGGTGACGCATACCTTGGGTGACGCAGCCGTGGCGCTATGTTTTATCGGTAACGCAGTCCAGCGCGTAGCCGTTTTACGCTGTGCCGGATAATAGCAAGGCAGAGGCTGCGCAGAAATATGCGCAGAGCGTGCACCTTTAAAATTTAATTTGTCCTCGAGCAAAACCCACATGGGAGTACCAATCAGTAACATTGCGAGTAATGGTGCTGTAGCAACGGTTATTTAAATGATATTACAGCCCAAGATGAAGAGTAAGCGTTGTTTTGACAATACATATGCCTCCGGAAGAAGCATAGGGAAGGGTTAGAATGTTTAAAACTGCAAGAGTTATAGATTTAGGCGAGTGTTCCTGCCAAGCGCCGCACTGCACGGCAGCAAACTAGGAGACGTAAGTTGATCGTGCAGCACAGCAAGAAAGGATCACTGGACATTGGCGACCGTACCTGACAACGGCAGCGTAAGACTTTGCAACACTTCCTTAAGAAATTGCTTGCAAAAACTGCATTTGATTCACGCGCATTTGACATCGTACATAAATTTGCCATACTAGTCAGCCCGTTTTTATTGCGATAGCAATCGATGTAAATAGAAGCAGCTTAGTGTCACAGCTTCACTGAAAAGATGGCCCTGTGGTCGTAGGGAGAGCTAACGGTGCGGCGATGGAGTCGCTATACCGACAGCGCTTCCGCTAGCGCGCCTTTGTAGCTGCGACTGTGTCCCGTGGCGTTGTATGGTTGCTGTGCTTTTGTTGCATCGCGCACAAGTTCGTTCGGAGGTTTGAGTATTCGGAGTTCGCTCTGGGCTGCGGAGGTGTGAAGCCTAGCTTGTTAGCAGCATACAATATGCCGATGTGCTTTGCTCCGAGCAGTAAAAGCTGCTACAAGTCGTGTGCTAAGCGCCAATTTTTTCCACCGCCGAAAGATCCAACCAAGTTCAAGAGGTGCCAACATGCTCTACACAGGAAACATAGAAAACTGACTGATGAGTGTAGAGTGTGCGATGTGCACGTTGAGGAGGAAGGCGTTTTTAAGCACTACTGTCACGTTGTCAACAGTAAAGCGGAACTGATACCACGTGGAAACTTGGAATCAGCTCGACGCGCTAAACTTCGGTTTTTCCCGATATTTGCAGCACATATGTTCAAACTAAAGGCCGCAGCTGGGAAACCAAGATCGTCGACAAAACGCGCGATGCCTTAAACATGACGAATACGTCAGAAGAAAATCCCTAGAGAGCAAGCGAAGTTAAAGGGCAAGACCAAACTAGCAGTACTGTTCCCGTTGTAGCATTCACCATGAATGGCCTAGCTATGGTAACGTTGCCTTCAGAGCAGTGGATATATTAAATCTTTGATGACGAAGTAGTAGACAAAAAATGTTCATTATTTTACACAAGTCGTCAGAAAGAAGGCCAGTTAGTGTTGCAGCAGATCATTGTTACCGAAGGTTTCAGTTTTGCAGTGAGCGACTACAACGAAGTGAACAGCAGCTTTTATACAGCATTAAAAGTGTACGTGATGTTGAAAGAAACTAAAAGCAAATGGATGAGATTAAGATTTGTAAATGACTCATGGTCAACCAAAAATTCGAGGATATACACAAAAAAATGGCCAGGTCATATAAGCGCGACCAGTAAGCCCCTATTGGTTAAGGCTTGTCACCACGCTCATCACACAAAATACAACGCCCGCCTCGCGGTTCCCATCGGGTCTTACACCGGGAGGCCTTGGTCAAACGCTTGGCCGACGATTACGCTAGCAATGTTGTGGAGAAAGACGAAATAAAAGAAGTACGTATCTCTTGTTTGTTTATATGGCGGAAAATAATATAATGACAGTGGACAAGTAAAATGAAATTCAAAAATAAATTGATGTGGTGCGCAGAGGGACACAAACTCACACACATGCCTTATACAAGGTTGAATAGCTGAACTGAAAAAAAAGAACTAACAACTAAGGAAGACGGAAGACAACGTCGCTGAACCTTAGCTACAGGTTCATGCACGCACACTTGCCAGCCGTCACACAATCTTACAGGTTCATACAGAGTCATCACTGTCTGTAGCAGTTCTTCAAACAGCTCATGGCAGGGTGGACTAGAGAAAACGGAGACTTCCCATCAGTCACACAATCGAACATACACAATCATCACTTACCGTAGCAGTTCTGCAACCAGGCAATGACTGGCTAGATTACAGAACGAGGACGCATGCCTTCTGTAACGCAATCTAACAGACGCGATCATCACGGACAGTAGCAGTTCTGCATCCATGCAATGACAGGATGGACTAGAGAACGGACACTTGCCATCAGTCACACAATCTAAAATACAGCCATCATTGACCGTAGCAGTTCTGCAACCAGGCAATTACTAGATGGATAAGAGAACATGGGCACTGGCCATCAGTCACACAATCTAACAGACAGTCATCAGTGACAGTAGGAATTCTGCCAACACCCGATGACTGGGTGAGCTAGACAACACGGGCACTTGTCATCAGTCACACAATATTACAGACACAGTCATCACTGACTGTAGCAGTTCTGCAACCGCTCAATGACTGGGTGGACTAGCGACTATTGGCACTAGCCATCAGTCACACAATCTAACAGACACAGTCATCACTGACAGTAGCAGTTCTTCAACCAGGCAACGACTGGGTGGAATAGAGAACAGGTGTACTTGCCATCAGCCACACAATATAACAGACACAGTCATCACTGACTGTAGGAGTTCTGCAACCAGGCAATGAATTGATGTACTAGAGAAGATAGGCGCTTGCCATCAGTCACACAATCTAATAGAGAGTAATCACCGGCAGTAGCAGTTCTGCAAACGGACAATTACTGGGTGGACTAGAGAACATGGGTACTTGTCATCAACCACACAATGTAAGAAAGTCACCATTGACAGGAGCAGTTCTGCAACTAGGCAATGACTGGGTGGACTGGAGAATATAGAAGTTCGGCAAACAGGGTATGATTGGGTGAACCAGAGGACATAGGCGCTTGCCTTGAGTCACACTGTGACAGCTTAAAAGATTCCAGTTCCTACTAAAGCTGTTTCTTTTGAGCACTTCCACAAATATAGCAAGATGCCTGTAAATAAACCAGGCGCGCTAAAATAATGCCGCATATGACTTACTCTTTTAAAACTTTGCCGCACTCTTTGAAGTATTTGCTAAAGAAATTGAACACTATTAAATACTAATTGAGCACGCAGCAAACTCCGGCACCGGTCCGGCCCACAAGAGTGTGGCCGTGGCACTGCCACCAGCCTCCCAGGTGACAGCAGCCAGCGCTGCTGCGCCGTCTCTGAAGGAGGGCCCGTCGACCTCTGGGTTGGTGGCCTCCAAGGCCCTGCTTTTCGAGGCAAGGCCATCCGTGAAACCACCGCGCTCGACGGGCTCAAGTGAGCGCAAGTCCAGTGGCTCCAAGGAGTCGATGGACATTGCTCCATGAGAGACGGTGCAGACAGCGCCTCCAGAGCGGCAGTATTCTGGCGACCGCTCCAAGACAAACAAACCACAGATTAAAGGGCTTGGACAGGCTCCTTAAGCTAACTGGCAACCTCTTGACACACAGCACCAAAACACAAACAATATGGATACACGAATATTTCACTTGAACGTGAGAGGTCCAATGCACAACCTCGTCGACATTAAGGAGCTCCTACACAAATACAATCCTAAGGTGCTATGTGTTCAAGAGACCCACTTTAAACTAACACAAAGTAACTTCCTTAGACAATACGCCATTTTCCGAAAATATCGAGATGATGCACTCGCCTCGTCGGGTGGCATCGCAATTAAAGTGGACAAAGGTGTTGCTTGTCGGCATCTGCTTCTTGGAACTCCCCTTGAGGTAGTCGCAATTGGAGCGGTGCTTTTTCAGAAGTTGGTCACTATAAGTTCCCTATACATCCCTCCGAATTATCAACTTTCTAGATTATAGTTTTTAAGCTTGATTGCTGAACTTCCTCAACAATATATTGTTGGAGATCTGAATGCTCATAGTAACCTGTGGGGTGACTCTCGTTGCGATGCGAGAGGGCACCTAATCGAAAACTTTCTGTTCTCCACATGTGCTTGCTTGCTAAATAAAAAATAGCCGACATTCTACAGCGTAGCTCAAAAAACATACTCATCTATAGATTTAAGCATCGCATTAAGTACACTCATGCCATACCTGCAGTGGAACCTCATTAAAAGGCCTTACGGGAGTGACCACTTCCCGATCGTGTTAACATTAACAAAAAGTGGTGAAAGCCCTCCCCATGTTTCCCAGTGGAAATTTGATTCTGCCGACTGGAAGCAATACAGAAATCTCACACACCTGACGTGGGATGACATCTGTACACTAGACATCGACGACGCAGTGGTATATTTCACAGCATTTATTGTGAATATAGCGTCCATATGCATGCCAGAAACAAAAGGAAAGCATTCAAAACGACGTGTTCCCTGGTGGAACGATGCCTGTAATGAAGCACCAAGAAAGCAAAATAAGGCTTGGTGCCACCTTCATGACTTTCCAACCGCGGACAATCTCCTAAACTTTAAGAAAACAAGGAGTGAGGGTAGAAGAATGCGCCCCCGTGCCAAAAGAGAAAGCTGGCAAAAAAGCATATCTGGCATAAATTCTTACAACGGCGAAAGGAAAGCCTGGAACTAAGTTGCCAAATTAAAGGGCGAGCAAACACATCATTTACCATTCGTAAATACTCAGGGAAAACACTCTTGAAGACCAAGTTGATTTTCTGGGTGCTCTCTTTGAGTACATTTCCACTTCAGCCAATTACACAGATATATTGTTACAGTACCAGCGGCAAGCAGAGCGTTTGGCCCTGAATCAGAAAATAAATAAGAATAAATACTACAACCATCCATTTACCATGGCGGAGTTTCAGGCCTCGCAAAGTTGTTACAATAAGTCAGCGCTTGGAAAGGATAGAATGGCTTATGACATGGTCAAACACTTACACCCTGAAACCCACAAAACATTTATGTCGCTGTTTACCTTCATATACTGCTGCGGCTACATCCCGTCTGCCTGGAAAGAGGCAATAATTCAATTGAGTTTATTCCATATTGAGTGAGGTAAAGTTCTAACTAAAAAGGGAAAGTTAATTCACTTGGCAAAGCTTCTGACCGCCCTTACGAGGCATACAGTAGGACAAACCAGAGATATTTCTAACATTTCAAACATAATGTGAGGGCAAGAAACGTTAAAAACAAAACAGAATACATTTCAATATCAAAATTTCAGGCACGGACTACTGTTTCACATATTCTCTGTGGGAAAAAAAAAAAGTTGAGAAAATACAAGGAATTGCAGGGTTGTATACATGAAATTAAAAACCCTTAATGAAATGTACATTAGTTTTCAAAGTAGCGCATCCACGTAGAACAGATGATACTATGAATGCGTCATAAAGATCGAGCACAGTGTTTTTTGCTGGCAATTGTGACATCGATCGTTCGTTCATACAAAAAATTTAGAAATACAGATATGCGGTGTTGAAGCATTTGTTCTGCATATTTCGTTAGACCCCCCCCAAAACGGGACTTTCCAATACTCTTTGATGCGTGTGTTGTAAGTATCTTTCCTGTTCTTCAAGTGCGATAACGACGTTTTGATGTGTTCTCTAGTATTCGTGCTGTGTTTACATCGTATGGCCATATCTTATGAATATAAATTGCGAATGGGTACATTAAACCGTCTGAAAAGTTGTTCTTTATGTGCATTGAAGGCCTTTGAGCTATGTGTCTAAGAACATTTTTCTGAAGTACACATAATTGTTGTAAATCGGATGACCAAGTTTTGCCGCATACAAGAAAGCAGTAGTTTAAGTTGCGCAAGAATAACGCGTTGAAAATCATTAATTTGTTATTGGATGGTAGAAAAAAACGTAATCTAGCCAAAATGCCAACAGTCCACGAAAGCTTGCTAATTATGGGTTTAATATGCGTAATGTGCTTGTGGAAGTATACACCTAGTGTTTTTCTTGAAATAGTCAAGCATCTCTAAAGGCATTTGGTCAAGCATAAGATTTTCTGTGAGAACTACTGGTCACTGTTTAGGAGTAAAAAGGATTGCTTTAGTTATGCTTGTATTGATTTTTAATGAATTTATATTATTCGATATCAGCAGGCCTAGGAGGAAATCATTGATGTTTAACTGAAGTTTTTAATGTTGGACCCGCAAAATAGAAGAGTCATGTCATCCGCGTAGATTATATAGGTTGGTGTTCTGCTAATGCTAGCGACATCATTAACATATAAACTAAACAACAGCGGTGCAAGAATGCTTCCTTGTGGAACACCTGCATGTATCGATTTCAGACAGGACAGGTTGTCACTGATAGAAACGCACTGTTGCCGGTATTTAAAATATGATTTTTAAAGTTCTAAAGGTACTCCTCTTATTCCGCAAAGTTCAAGTTTTACTAATAATTTGTCATGGTTTAAACTGTCGAACGCTTTCTAAAGATCTGCACATATTCCAATGATGTACTGGTTTTCCTCAAATGCTTTTAGAATAATTTATTTTTGTCTTAACAGAGCACGCTCCGTCGATCGACCTTTGCGAAAACCAAACTGACATTCACTCACCAAATTGAATTTATCTACGAAAGAAGAAATCCTAGAATGTAACACTTTCTCCAGACCAGTAGAGAACAGTGGTAGAAGAGAAACTGGTCGGTAATTGGCGAGGTTGTTTTTATCTCCGCTTTTAAAAATTGCAATAACTTTTGAAATTTGCATTTTTTTTGTGGAAAAGTTCCGGTTGAGAGGGCTAGGTTGAGAGGGCGCATATAAATCGGCTACGTATTTTACATTTTTTATTTGCAAAATATCGATGTCCAGAGCTCCGCTGTTTCTAAGTGAGCAAAGTGTTGCGAAAGTTTCAGATTCGCTCGTCGGGTTTAAAAAAAGGCAATTAAGGGTTTTTTTTCAACCATATTGGTTTCATCAAAATTATGGGAGCTTTTCCCTAGGTTCAGGAAAGAGTCATTAAAAGGTTGTACCAGTTTAGTGCCCCGCACTGATTCATCATTTAATTTTACTTCAGTGACATATTGATTTGCATTGCAACAATTCAAAAGGTCTACAATTTTTTTCCACATAACTTCAGGCTTATAACTGTTTTCCAGAGAAAGAATATTGTGCAGGCATGCGTGTTTCGCATTACACACGAATGTATTGGTTGCATTTCTTTGTTTTCGAAATATTTTCCAGTGCTCAGGGCTGCGTGCGGTTAAAATTTGTTCAAAAGCTTTTTCTTCTTTTTGATTAGTTTGAGGCATTATTTAGTCATCCAAGGTTTGCGTGATCGCGGTGACTTCCTAATAAGCGTAAGAGGAAATAATTCTAAGTACGCTTTCTTATATAGGCACAGAAAATTTTCATAGGCTGCTTCGCATGTTTTCGAGTCATAGACGACTTCCCAGGCAATATCTATGAGCTTATTTCTAAAGTTGTCCAGTCTATGTTGATTAATGTTCTGTAGTTTTCGATCTACGCAAGAAAGTTTTTAGTGTCCTCGTAAGGGTCTTAACAAACAAAGAAATTGGAAAGTGATAGCTAACTTGTGAGGCAGGAACGCCCCCCACAGGGTCGTTCAGATCCAGGTTTGTTATGAATAAATCAAGTAAAGTACTACTGCTAGCGGTAATACGGGAACTACCATCAATAATGCCGTGAAATCCATTCGAATCTAACACTGTGCAAAGCTGTTGGGATAGGGACACATTCAGTATATCAATAATGTAGCCACCACCCAAAGGAAGCGTTAATTTATTTTCAATTACGTAGTTAAGGAACGTTTCAAGATAATCAATGAATTTTGACAAGGTGCCGCTAGAAGGATGGTAAATAAATTATAGCAATGGCATAATTTTTAGATTTTGCCACAAGACTTTCGATATCATTAGATACAAATTTGAATTGATCAAGTATATTACATTCAAAGCTTTTTTTTTGCATGTATTAACAGTCCGCCACCAGATCTGCAAGTTCTGTTTATAAAAAAAATGTTGAATAAGTTGGATCCCTCATAACATCTCTGTGTGATGTGAACCATGTCTCTGTCAGCATTACAATATCAAAAGTAAAATTGAAGCTTTCCAACAGAGTAGATAGCTCGTCTGCCTTATTACGTGCTGATTGAACGTTAAGATGGAAACATTTTATTCCTTCTGCAGGTTCAGCGCTTTGTATCATATTTACATCATCTCTGTGTCGTGCCATTTTTGAATTTATCTTGTTTTTCAATAACCCTACGTGTTTTAGAACTACACAGTTTTGTCAAAGTAAGTCCTATTCCTAAAGAGGACAAGGACACGACTTCGACTAGCAGTTATAGTTCTACAGCCCTAACAAGTTGCCTATGCAAATACTTTCTGCAAAATGCACAACCGACGCCTGATCCATTTTCTTGAAAGCAACAACACTAGATCCCTTACAGTGCGATCTTAAGGAAGATAGATCCACAACAGACCACCTTGTCTGCATTGAGGCATATATTCGTGATGCCTTTTTGCATAAACAGCTTTTTTTATTGGTGTTTTAGACATGAAGAAAGCATATGACACCACTTGGCGCTTTGGAATCATCCGTGATCTGGTCGGACTGGGCGTCCGAGGCAGCTTCCTCAACATGATTCAAAGCTACCTCTCGAACCGCACATTTCACGTTCGAGTCGGTAACACCTTATCTCGTCCAAGAGACTGGTGTACCACAAGGAGGTTTGCTGAGTTGCACTCTATTTGTCGTAAAAATGAACTCCTTCACTAATGGCATACCAAGCGCGATGTTTTATTCTGTCTACGTAGATGATGTGGTAATTGTATACAAATCTTGTAATCGCGCTACGTGCGAGCGACAGGTGCAACTTGGCCTCAACAAGATTTCTATGTAAGCGGGAGAGAATGTATTTAGAGTAAACCCACAAAAAAGCACATGCGTCCTTTTCTCAAACAAAAGAGGTGTACTGCCGGACCCCGCGATAGACCTTAACGAAGAACGACTTTTTCTGAGCTTTGAACATACATTCTTAGGTATTTTCTTAGTCAGCAAACCAACATTTATCCCTCACCTGAAGTACCTTAAAGCAAAGTGCCTCAAGACTATGAACCCGTTGAAGCTCCTGTCACTCACATCATAGGGAAGCGAGAGGAGATGCTTCCTTAGCCTGTACAAAAGCCTCACACGGTGCGGCTTTGACTACAGAGCTATAGTTTATAATTCTGCGACATCTAGCGCTTTAAAGATGCTAGAGCCCCTTCACCACCACGGTATCTGACTTGCTACAGGCGCCTTCAGGACTAGCCCTGTAGAAAGCCTGTATGCTGAGTCGGACGAATGGTCCCTGTATCTTCAAAGGGCGTATTTAAGTGTTTTCCTTCCTGAAGGTGAAGGCAGGTGGAGAACACCCATACTATACCACTATAAGTGACATATCGGCTGCCAGGCTGTATGGAAACCGACCGTCTGTCAAGACTCCTTTGCCCACGCATTTAGAAGCTCTGGCTGAAGAAAAAGGCTTAATAGTCCTAGAGAATGTCCGAAGGGCTCCCAGTCGGCTTCCGCCCCCTTGGGTGGGGCAGGCTGCTAGAGTGCGATGTCTCTTGTTTAGAGATTTGCAATCCCGTACCTGAGACTCGTATACGTTCGTATTTATTCGAGCTTCAGGCGAAGTACTCATGCCCAGAATTTTATACGGACGCTTCCAGATTTCTTAATGGTGTTGCTTACGCAGTTTTGGAACCGTCTTTTTCTGTATGCGGTGCACTAAATCCACATACCTGTAAGGCTTTTGAATCTTTGGCCTCAACAGCTAAACGAACCTGCTACTCAACAACACTCCTTAACATGCTGCAAAACAATCTAAAACAATTCTGGAAATGCATTAGCCCTAAGAACCGTAAACCTGTATTATTATATGAAAACGACAATAACCGTGTTCCCGATCATAATGTATCTCATGTAATAAACTCTGTCTTCTCTTCCGTGTTCACTTCCGAACCTAACACTAACCTCCCAGACTGTCCTTACCTCAACTACCCAACCATGCGGGACATAACAATTGAGGCATAAGGTATCACCAAGCTAATAGAATCCTTCAAATTAACATCCTCGACCGGCATCGATGGAATCCATACCAAAATGCTCAAGAACAATGCGCACATCTCTAGTGTATTTTTGTCCCATATCTTTCAGCAATCATTATCATATGGAGTGGCGCCGCAAGACTGGAAAGTATGTAAGATAATTCCAGTACCAAAAAAAGGATCATCATCATCGTGGCACAACTACAGTCCAATTTCCCTCACCAGTGTTTGTTCCAAACTAATGGAGCATATAATTTATTCTCATGTTGTAAAGCATTTAACATCCGCTAATTTCTTTATTCCTAATCAACATGGTTTGAAGAAAGGCATCTCCTGCGCGACTCAACTAGCTCTCTTCGTTAATGACATCAGCTCTCACCTTGATCAAAACGTACCCATAGATGCCCTCTTCCGAGATAGTTGCCCTCTTCCAAAAAGGCTTTCGACAAGCTTCCTCATGAACAGCTCTTCCTAAAACTACAGCGTCATAATTTTAACCTTCGTGCTCTTCAATGGATACGCAACTTTCTGACTAACCGTCAACAATACCTTTACGCTACTCAATGCTCGTCTAGTTTATAACCGTTATCTCCTAAATGCCGTGAGGCACTGTCCTGGGGCCACTACTTTTCTTAATCTACATTAACGACTCAGCGAGAGGTTGTTCCTCGAAAATTCGCTTATTTGCTGGTATTTGCGTAATCTATCGTCCTATTAATAACGACGCTGATTCTCGTGCTCTACAGTCCGACCTTAACGTCCTTGAAACTTGGTGTAATAATTGGCTAATGTCTCTCAACGTCAAAAAAAAAAAAAAAAAAAAACGTCGCTGTTTACTTTCCGTCGTCGACAATCCTACATTTCCCCGTTATCACCGGTTCTGAAATACGTGCTGTGACTTCTTATAAGTATTTAGATATTAACGTGTCCACTAACCTCGGTTGGTCCTCACACATCTGCAGAATTAGCAATGACGCTAATCGTGTGGTGTGCTATCTGCACCGTAATCTACGTCTTGTCCCCCCCTCAGTAAATATAGTCGCTTATTTAACACTTGTTCGACCCAAACTGGAATACACATGCTCAGTGTGGGACCCATACTAATCTAACCTGGCAACAGCACTGGAATTCAGAGAGAATCGCGCAGCAACGTTCATTCATTCTGACTACTCTTACCACACAAGCGTCACTGAACTTAAGCCATCTCTGAACCTTCCAACCCTCGAGCGCCGTCGCAAAACAGCAGGACTGTCTCTTTTACAAATTTTATCACTTGCTACTTTTATCACCTGCATTTTATCACCGTTATTTTATCACCTGCACATCGCACTTCATCCCGTCATAGCCATTCATAGGCTGTGTATCGTCCTCTAGCTCGCATCACCGCTCATCTTTACGCTTTCTGCGTTTAAACTGCTTAACACTGGAATCATCTATCTGCTGAAGCGGTGCCCCACTACAGTCGTTCATCGTTCAAGGCGTTAATTGAAAATATGACCTAAATATGCCCACCCCTCATGTAAAACCCCAAATGGGGTATTTGAGGTATAAATAAAATAAGTACAAGTATTTTTGCAGCCGATGCATAAACAATCCTCTCGGCAGTTAAGCACATAAAGTTTGAATGTAGCGAAAGCAATTGTGTTCATTAACTCACTGAACGTCGCTAGAGCTCTAATGAATCTATGGAAACACAATAATCCAGTTTTAACGGACTATATGGCTTGTTATGCTCAGCTTATATGGGCAACCGAGCCAGCATAGTATGCTGGGTACGCGGACATAGAGGTACACAAGTCAATGTAGCTGCACACGAAAGTGCCACGTCAGTAGTTTTAGGATATGCAGACACAAACATAGCTATCGTTCCCACAGACCTAAAGCCTTTCCTGTGCCATGAGTTGCGGAAATATAGGCAAATGCAGTGGAATACTGAAGTGTCAAATAAACTACATATGATCAAACCAAAAATAGGGAAATGGATGTCAGAGAAAACAACAAGACACAAGGATATGCTTCTTTCAAGATTAAGGATAGGACATACCTCGAAAAAAGAAACTACGAAGCTCCCTGCCATTAATGCGTGTATTGCCTGTGTGCGTGTATTGCTTGTGCAAGCGCCGGCAGTCGCCCCGTTCACACGGTTTGTACGATGGTCGATCGCCACTGATTACGCTAATCCAAGAACGGCGAAGCTCACCGTAGCAAGGCGATCATCTGTATAAACGAGTAGGTGCGTTCACTTTAATGTTTAAGATTTTATTTAATTGAAAAAATTAAATTGAGCGTACCTGCCGTGCTTGAACTGTTGAGGCTGTGTACCATCAGCCACGAGAAATACGTGAATTTAATGGCGAAGAAGAAGCCGACTAACATAATGTGCACACATCGGTTCCCGCTACTTTAACTGTTTTCGGCTGGAAATTTGTGGTTCCTGTGGCTGAACTTTACGTCATTCGACGCACTTTGTTCTTAGGACCACGCTAGTACCAAACTTTTCGCGCTGAGTGGCCTATTGGCGAATTTTTCGAGCTTTTCTGCCAGACCACGCCGAACGGCCGCTAGCCCTGACCAGCTCGGCCTACTCCCCCGGCGAAAGCGCTGCGGAGGGGACTCTAGCCTCGTACGGCCGTGCTTTTCCTACAAGATGTCGATGCATGTTGGAATTGCAGGGGAGGACATTAACCCTGAGAGTGCCTTGAGTCCGGTTCGACCATGGTCATTTCAATGCGCAAGCAACACGGTGTGCTCGTGCAAGACGCGTACGCAAGTACAGCACAACGTGGCGGCGTTTCCGGCGGAGGCCACACCCTAGCCGGCGTAAAGAAGCGTCTTGTCGCCGTATCGAGACTCCCCCGTCTACCGAGGCAGCACTATAGAATCGTCGTTAGGCCTCGAGGTTGCCTGGACGTCAGGAATCTTGGCGAAATCAAAGTGGCCCAAGCCCTGGCCGTGGCAGCACAACTCAGCCCGCCCGAGATAGCCGACGACATTTTGTGTTCTCAACCCTATGCAGAGCATTCTCATCGTGAGTACGCCGGCTGAAAAGAACGCCCGAGCATATTCAAGAATCAAAGCAATCGTAGTAGGGATGGCCAGCTATGAGGTCAGCTCTTACTTGGGCGCACCGGAAAACACGTGTAAGGGCGTCATCAGAGGCGTCGACCTGGACTTTATTCAAGACAAGCTCAGCAGCATGATTGTTCAAGCCAGAAACCCCAGAGCACTGGAGGTCAAGTGCATAGAAACCTGTAAAACGGTCGTCATTCTTTTCCACGGCCTCAAGGGGTCTAACTACGTCATGCTTGGTCCAAGTATGTTCCGGTGCATGCTTTACCGTCGACGAAGGGATGTATGTTACGCATGCAGAAAGTTAGGCTACCTGGCTGACGTCTGCCCGGCGCCAGAGGACGTGATTTGCAGAAGTTGCAAGAAGCCATCCCCGTCTGAGGATCACACGTGCACCCCCGAGTGCGCCCTATGTGGAGGGCCTCACCCTACAGCAGACAAGCTATGGCAGGCGTTTTGATTACAACCTAACTCTAATCACTGATCCCTCCTTCCCTACCAGAACTGGCAATTCATGCTCCAGAGACCCGACTCCGGGCATCACGTTTGTGGCCAGCTCGGAATCGGTAACTTGGCACAACCTTAATGAAAGTGTCTGTAGTGATCACTACATTCTCGCCACCTCGATGGAAGTTCCCCCAAGCGAATTCAAATTCATGGATTGGGACCTTTTCAGCAAAATCAGAACTGACTGCCGAGGACCGCATATACCGGAATCTTTCGACCACTGGGTAGCACAACTCAAGGAGTCTGTCGCTGCGGCCACCAAATCCCTATTTACTGATCTTAAGGTCGACAGGACGGACAGCTGTCTGGTGCACGTGCTCGAAGCTAAAGAACCCTTCTAGTTAGGTGTAAAGGACAAAAGCGCAACCGTAGGCTCCGCCAAAATATGGCTGAGCTGAATCACGAGATTGAAGAACACTGTCAGATGCTCTCTAGGCAACAGTGGGACAAGGTTTGTACCTCGGCTGATGGCCAGATGCACACGGGGGCACGTGGAACTTGTTTAAGCACCTGCTCATTGAATCAAACTCGACAGCCAAACAGAGGAGTGCAACCGACAAAATTTTCCATGTGGCCAAACAGAAAAACTCCGACCAAAAATACTCCAAATACTCGGACAAAATGTCTGCCGGTTGATTTCTCATCCGACGCCGACTATCCTTCTTACAAGGGCTCGCACGCAGAGCCTCTAGACGAACCTTTCAGCACGGCTGAATTGAGGGAGGCCCTCATGGGACTGAATGGGCGCTCGGCCCCGGGCCCGGGCGGGATATCTAATAGACCCCGTCGTAATCTGGACGATGCTTCCATACAAACTCACACGGACGAGATTAACAGGGTGTGGGAACAGGGCACCGTCCGGGAATTGTGGAAACTGGCGTCAGCCATCCTTATCCCCAAACCCGGAGGCCGCCTGGGTCTGTTTAATCTCAGGCCCATATCCCTTGCATCCTGTATAGGCAAGGTGGCCGAGCACGTCATTAATACCCGCATTTCAAAACACATTAAACAACACGGTCCCTTTCCGTAAAACATGATTGACTTCCGGCCGGCACTTTTGACTCAAGACCAATAAAATTCATCAAACATAGATTATCGACGTTCAGACAAGCTATATCAGGGCAATCCTGGGACTTGAGCTGGAGAAAGCCTTTGACGATCTCTCACACATGCATGTTCGCAAATTCTTCTCTAGTTTAAGGCTTCGGCATAGACTCTATGCATTCATCAGCTCCATCCTCAAAAACAGAAGGGCCACAATTAAGATAGGAGATCGCGGATCAGACCGTGTGCAGTTGGCGGAATATAATTTCATCAACACTAATTACGTGAACTTTGCTTCAAAATGTTCAGTTTAATTAGTTTGTCATGCGTATGAACATCTGAGCCCAACAAGAAAGTGACCAACTATGAAACGGCGTTCAGAATTGTACCTGCATGTATACACAGGCGAATGGAATGTTTTATTTGAACAAAAAAATACGGAATAACAATACAACAGAGTAAAGCTTTTGTGGATCACATATTTTATGGTGATAAAAAAAAAGCTGTAGCTGTGCAGTGACAGCTCCTCATACAGGCATTGCTAGTAAGGGGTAGCAGAGATATCCCGCATATCTTTCTTGCGAACATTCCAGCTCTCTAGAGGGTTCATTATGTGAGTGTAAGATCGCTGTGTGTCGGTCTGACTGCACAAGCGCCAGACCAGTTAAAAGATGTTTCTTGGAAAATATAAATATATACAGTGGGAGCTCTATAATGTAGAAAAATTGCGTTCTAGATGAAGAAAGTCTGAAACGAATGTAATTAGTCGGAAAAGTAAACTAAGGAAAACGAAAACTTATTTTCTAATGATAAGTTTCTTTTCATGGGCGTTAGCATTATTGTATGTTTATCACCAACCCCTTGTCTTATGCAGGAACCAGGTTGACAACAGAAGCACGAAAGGCAACTGTCATTCCAAGTGTGCTGTGTGTGATGCGCTTGCATTGGTGTGCAAATGTAGAATAACTCCAGTTAATGTGTCCTGCTGCACTACAATAGTTGTCGCACTATCCTGGCTAAGACGTCTATCCTACCGCATCTGACATCCTATCAGCTCAAACATCATCACTGAAAGTAGTTTCACTCATGCTTTTGCCTCCATGTACACGTTGTAGTTGAATTCATTGTATTTTTCATCCAGGTTTCTTTTCCTCAACCATATTTATTCTAACAGTATGTGCCCCCTAGTAATTTCTGGTCAATACAAGTGCCATTTTTTTCAAAAACAACAAATTGACATTATGCTTGTTTTTCTGTATTTTGATAATATGCAAATACTGCGTGAACTCTCATCCTATAAACAGAAGCTGCAGCACTGCTTACAAACATATTCAAGAATAAAACATCTGCATTCTAGATGCATTCTATATGCCTGTCGGGTGTAGGCACCCGACGGTATGTAGTGGTAAATCCTTGTAGAATATATGCTGTTTCTGCTCTGGTTCAAGGTTCAGCCTAGGATGAATTTTGATAGCCGGAACAATGAATTTCTTCCATTAGATGCGGATGGCAGCTGGCTGCCATGGGGCTTGCACAGCTTCAGCAATTGACCGAGGAACAATACGCAGGGTAGCAGCGTGTTTTGTGCGATCCCAAAATAGGCCAAATGGGGATGCAGACTATGACGATGCGGAAACGCACAGTATAGAGTGCATCACTAACGTTACTTCAGATAAGCTGAGAACAGCATAGTCTAGCTGTTCCATATTCATGGTTCGAAATAACAAGGTGTAGATTTTGCAATTTTGTCAATGTGGGGAGACGTAACATCAATATAATTACAAAGTTTATGACAATAAGCACAGACTAATTACCAGGAAGGTTAGGAAAGTACTTATTCAGAACCTAGGTTCTTTCAGGGAAGCGAAATGCGAACTGGTGTAATTCCAACAGGCAGGCACCATATCTATCGATGCTTTCAGGTATGCCATAAGCCTTACTTGCAGCATGGACGTTTCATCAACAGGTCCTTTCAAGGCCAACCTCCTGCACATGAATGCCAAAAATTTTATGTACGGCGGGCGTTCCCGCGCTAAGTAAACTCAGGGTGCCTAAACAACGGAAATGAAAAGACATAGCCCAACTAAAAGAATGTGGCCATTGCGTGAACTTGAAAGCACAGTTTATGGAACCTATATCAGATGTTACCACATAGCCCACTAAAAAATGTCAGGTGAAAAAACACTAATGCTGGTGATGAACTAACGACAGGTGAGTTTGGGAAGAAGAAAAGAAGCCGTAGCGCATATGTGAAGTGAAGAAGCACTGGAAATGGAGGCACTAGTGCTGGTTCATTGACCATATGTGCTACATGTTGCACAAACCGACTAACCACCATGGGTCCTAAAACAAAGTACATGACTTAAAAACGTTTTTCTTCAACCTGCCGGGGCTACACACTCAACCATATGCATTGTGTCACTTGAAAACTATTGCTGTTTCTTCTCTGTTGAAAGGAAGGAAGGAAGGAAGGAAAAAGTGGAGAAGGAAAGGCAGGGAGGTTAACCAGTTTAGCGTAACCGGCTTGCTACCCTACACATGGGAGAGGGATGGGGGCGATGAAAGATGGGGAAGGGAGAGAGAGAGAGAGCACATAGCACAGCACACACACATCGTCCGTTAGAGTCCATCAATCTGGCATTGTACGTGATATCACTGTCACAGCCGCTTGTCCAATCCCGTCTCTTTCAAAAACCGAAGTAGTCCCTTCGTCGCCTTCACCTGCGATGTCTTCTGTCGGCGGCATGTGAAAATCGTGTCGAGGGACAATGGTCTAGTGTCAAGGTGCGCGAGAACGGATGCCAGGGACTGTCGCTGAACATTATATTCAGGACAGTCGCACAGAATGTGTTTCAGCGTCTCCTCGCAAAGACAGGCATTGCAGAGAGCGTTGTCGGCCATTCCAATGCGGAATGAGTAATATTTCGGGAAAGCCGCCCCTAACCATAAGCGATAAAGCAGAGTCGCCTCGCTTCGGCGGAGTCCAGTTCGCATATAGAGATGCATCAAAGAGGGCAGGTGGTATTGACGGTTGCTCTGGTTGGTCTGGCTGTTTGGTGTGCACCATAAAGAGAGCGTGATCTCCTGTGCAAGCACTCGAAGTCTGCTAGCTGCGTCGGATCGTGAAAGCGGTATGGCCTCTTCTTGTGCGTCTTCAAGAGCTGCCCGAGCGGCATTGTCGGCGTCTTCGTTTCCAGTTACGCCGCAGTGACTTGGCAGCCACTGAAACGTCACGTGGTGTCCTTTCTCCTGTGATGTATGGAGTAGGCATCTAATATCGAATACGAGCTGTTCGAATGGCCCGCGACGCAGAGCTGATAGTACAGATTGTAGGGCTGCCTTTGAGTCGCTGAAGATGGACCATTGTCGAGGTGGCTCCCGACTGACGAAACGGAGTGCAGCGCGAAGAGCAGCTAGTTCAGCAGATGTCGAGGTAGTCGGGTGGTCAGTCCTAAAGCTGATGGTAATAGCTTTTGCTGGGACAACCACAGCACCGGATGAACACTGGATGTTTGTGGAACCATCAGTATAAATGTGTTCACTGTCCGCGTACCTCTCGTGCAGAAGAAGCAGATACAGTTGTTTAAGGACAGGCGACGACAGTTCAGACTTTTTTCCGATTCCTGGTACACTGAGATGTACTGTGGGGCTGAGAAGACACCAAGGGGGTATCGATGGTTTAGATGCAGCGGTGAAGCCAGAGGGAAGTTTGTCGTTGTACTTGTTGATAGTTTTAGAGAATGATGATTGGTGCCTGTCTGAAGGTAGTGCTGCAAGGTGGTGATAGGGGGCACGTGCAAAATGTCTGATGTGCGTTCTCAGGGCTTCCACCGTAATGTGAGTTCGCATTGGATGGTCCCGAGCAATCGCAAGAGTCGCCTCTGTTGACGTACATCTGGGCAAACCAAGGCAGACTCTGAGTGCTTGAGCTTGTACTGCCTGCAGAACACGAATACTTGTCTTGCAGGTGTTGTTCAGTACAGGTAGACTGTATCTTAAAAAACCGAGAAAGAGAGCTCTGTAGAGTTTAAGCATTGCGTCTACTGACATCCCCCACGTCTTCCCTGTCAAGTATTTGAACAACTGGGAAGTAGCTGTCAGGCGCCGTTTCATGTAGGCCACGTGTGGGCTCCCACAGAGGTCTCGGTCAATAATGACGCCAAGGAATCTGTGGTTTCGGACATAGGAAATGGTCCGCCCATTGATTGAGATGACATAAGGCGTCATCGGTTTCCGAGTAAATGCTACTAGTGCGCATTTTTCTGGTGAAATGCTGAGACCCCGTTTACCCAAGTAGTTCGCTGTCAAAGTGGCCGCTCTTTGAAGTCGCGCACGTATCTGAGGACGTGTGACTGCCGAAGTCCAGACACAGATGTCGTCAGCGTATATTGAAATCTTGATGGTAGTTGGCAAGCATTCAGCAAGTCCAAGAAGAGCGAGGTTGAATAGCGTCGGGCTGAGAGCACCGCCTTGAGGAACGCCCCTGCTGGTATAGCGTCGCGTAGTTGGGCCATCGTCAGTTAACACATAGAATGATCTTGCAGACAGGTAACTTGCAATCCACAAAAAAACTCGACCACCTAGGCCAACCGTCGCAAGAGCGTCGAGAATGGCCTCATGTAATACGTTATCGTATGCCCCTTTCACATCTAAGAATAAAGCTGCAGATAAACGCTTACGGGACCTTTCGTGCTGGACATATGAAACGAGATCAACTACACTGCCGATGGAAGAGCGGTCACGTCGGAAACCAGCCATGGAAAGCGGATAAATCTTGTAAAATTCAAGGTACCATTCCAGGCGGCCAAGGATCA
The DNA here is from genome assembly GCF_023375885.2 of Dermacentor andersoni. Classification (NCBI taxonomy): domain Eukaryota; kingdom Metazoa; phylum Arthropoda; class Arachnida; order Ixodida; family Ixodidae; genus Dermacentor; species Dermacentor andersoni. The sequence goes on from NC_092814.1 coordinate 394,634,377, forward strand.
TCCGTTCCATTATCTTTCCTACACAGCTGGCCAGTGCTATTGGGCGGTAAGAGGTGAGTTCTAATGGGGATTTGCCCTGCTTTAAGAGTGCCACCAGGCGGCTTACTTTCCATTCGTCAGGAACATTTCCCTCCTGCCATGAGGAATTTTAAAGGCTCAACAATTCTATCCGTGCGGACTCTCCGAGATAGCACAAGGCCCGGTATGATATACCATCTGGACCCGGAGATGATGAGCGCCTGCAGAGAGCTAGTGCCGCTTCGAGCTCCTCCATTGTAAAAGGAAGGTCCATGCGGCAATCACGGGAATGGGGGACGTCAGCTCGGGCTGGAGGATCTGGACGAGTCGCTTGGTCTGCGATCCGCGCACAAAAGTCTTCTGCGACATCGATGTCTTGCCGCCCTTGGAAAAGCGCTAGCGCCTTGAATGGAAAACGCCGTTCCGGAAGGCAACGCAGACCTTGCACCGTTTTCCAAATGTGAGACAGTGGCTTGCGGGGGTCGAGTGTCTGGCAAAACGTTGCCCACCGTTCCGACGCTAATCTATCCATACGACGCTGAATCTTCTTTTGCATCCTCCTGGCTGCCCTAAGGTCATGGATTGATTTTGTACGTCGATATCGACGTTCCGCCCGGCGACGAAGCGCTCGAAGTCGCTCTAATTCTATGTCGAAGTCATTTCGCGTGGAAGAGATCGTCATCATGCGAGTGGCGTTTTGCATCGTCATTTTAATCGTTTGCTCTAACCCAGAGGGTAGGCCCTCGTGGCAGGCATCTTCCATCTCAGATTTGAAGTTGGCCCATTGAATCGTCCGAATGGTATTCCGTGAGCCTGATGTAGACGAAAAGCCTTTGATGTTCAGATAGGTGGGAATGTGGTCACTCCCATGTGTCTCAATGTCTGGAAACCACTTCACACATCTGGCGAGAGAGTTGGAGACGAAAGCAAGGTCGAGGCAGCTGCCGTATGTCACGCCTCGAAGAAAGGTGGGGCTACCATCGTTCAGGAGAGTAAGGCCATAGTTGTGGGCGATACTTGCTAATCTTCGTCCTCTTGCATTTGTCCTTTTACTTCCCCATGCTGCTGACCCACCCGGGGGAAATCGGCAGTCGCCTTTTCCTGTCCTCCTCTCCAATCTTCGTCTTTCTCTCTCGCCTTTTTCATCTTTCCTGTCTTCTCATCATTTCTCCTCACTTCCTAGTTTCCCGGCGGCAAGGGTTAACCTTGTGTAGCTAGCCAGCCTTGGTTATGCTGTATTTGGTTATAGCAGCGATGTACGGCTGGCGTTGGCAGGGTTTCTCCAGCAGGAACTTCTGTCACGTCCCCCTGTTGGGCTCCATGGTGGGTGGTCGGCATCGCGGCCGAAAACCCAACTGCACCTATGGAAAACGCGTTTCCTAAGCTACCTGATCGCCCTCAGAAACGAGGGCGCACCGAAGAAGTATTTCAGTTTCTCGGACGCCAAGTCCACAATTTTCCTCGTTTTCATGTGATCCACACAGAAAAACCAGCTAAACAAGTCCGAACAATCTCCCCCTTCCTTGTATCTAGGACCCTTACCGAAGTTTTTGGCCCTGGTTATAAGGCGTCGAGGATGGCTAGCGGTGACCTCCTCTTGGAGCTCCGCGATCTGAAACAATTTGAGAAACTGCCAAAACTAGTATCATTTGGGGAGACCCAAGTAGTTGTAACCCCGCACCGCACGATGAATACCACCCGCGGCGTTGTCTCGGACGATGATTTGCTGGAGCTCACTGAGGCTGAACTCTTGGAGGGCTTCAGTGAACAAAATGTTATAAATGTCAAAAGAATCAAGATAAGGCGCGAGGGTAAAGAAATTGCGACCAAGCACCTAATTCTCACTTTCAATTCAAGTGTCCTGCCCGAATCAATCGAGGCCGGGTACATGAAGCTCCGTGTAAGACCGTATGTGCCAAATCCCTTGAGATGTTTCAAATGCCAACGTTTTGGCCACAGCTCGCAGAGCTGCCGAGGCCGCCAAACATGTGCGAAATGCAGTGCCCTTGAACACGCAACTGAAGAATGTAAGAACTTTCTACACTGTGTAAACTGTGATGGGGAGCACGCCGCGTACTCGCGGTCGTGCCCATCCTGGAAGAAAGAAAAAGAAATCGTAACGATCAAAGTGAAAGAAAATATCTCATTTAAGGAGGCACGCAGGCGGGTTGCATACCTGCCAAAGAAAAGCTTTGCCGAAGTGGCGCGTCAGGGGGCAGCGTCACAACGGCCTCCGGCGGCTGTCCGACCCACAAGCAGTGAGTCGGCAGTCACGCCATCTGCCCCCGCGACGGTTGCAGCTTGCGCTGCTCCGTCAACCGAGCAGAAGGAACCACCGACCCCGAAGGAGGGCGCAGCCGAGGCTGCCTCAACTTCCGAGGTTCCTTCCTGCGCTGGCAACGGCCGGCGTAGCCAAATCCCTCTGGGAGCCCCATCGACCTCCGGGCTGGTGGGCGCAGGGGTCTTGCCCTCCAAGCCGGGACTCCCTCTGAAATCTTCCCGCTCGCTCTTGCTCTTGCACGTGTCCGGCGCCTCACAAGAGGCAATGGACACTACACCCATCCTCAAGGCGCACCAAGCGCCTAAGGAGCGGCGAGGCTCCCTCGAACGCTCCAGAAAGAACAAGACCCCTATTACAGGGCCTCGAAAGGGTTCTGTAATCTAAGGCATCCCGTCCGTTTCCGTAAACACAGCACCAATTTATTTTAAATATGGATACACAAATCATTCAATGGAACATTAGAGGTCTCCTTACAAACCTTGATGATTTGCAAGAACTCATCCACAAACATAATCCAAAAGTGCTGTGTTTACAGGAAACACATTTAAAATCCAGACACGCAAACTTTCTCCGTACGTATGTTACGTTTCGTAAAGATCGCGATGATGCCATCGCATCATCGGGTGGTGTTGCGATTCTCACACATAAAAGTATAGCATGTCAACCTTTACAGCTTCGAACGCCCCTTGAAGCAGTGGCGGTGCGAGTTGTTCTGCTAAACAAACTCATCACTATTTGCTCGCTTTATATACCCCCACATTACAAATTAACTAAACATGAATTTCAGTCCTTTATAGATGAACTGCCAGAACCCTATGTTGTTCTTGGCGACTTCAATGCGCACAACAGCCTGTGGGGCGACTCTCGTATAGATGCGCGAGGTCGTCTTGTTGAACAGTTCCTCTTCTCTTCTGGTACATGCCTGCTGAATAAGAAGGCACCCACATATTATTCTCTCGCCAACAGAACATTTTCATCAATTGACCTCAGCCTAGTTTCCCCGTGTATACTGCCTGAACTCCAATGGGAAGTTATGAACAATCCTTACGGGAGCGACCACTTCCCCATACTGATAAGAACATCCAAAGAAAACGAATATTCTCCACAAACTCCTAGGTGGAAGATAGACACAGCCGACTGGCAGAAATTTCGATCTCTCTCTAGCATCTCATGGGCTGACCTGTCTTCTTTAGAAATTGATGCTGCTGTGGATTATCTTACAGCATTCATAATGGATGCCGCGTCAAAATGCATATCCGAAGTAAGTGGTTTGGCATGCAAACCACGTGTACCATGGTGGAACAGCGAATGTCGGACCGCCCGTAAGAATCAGAACAAGGCGTGGGGGTTGCTGCGAGCTTCTCCCACCGCTGAGAATCTTGTCAACTTTAAAAAAATAAAATCCCAAGGTAGGAGAACCCGCCGACAGGCCAGAAGAGAAAGTTGGCAGAAATTTTTATCGAGTATTAACTCGTTTAGGGATGAGGCCAAAGCCTGGAACAGGGTAAATAGGATTAGAGGGCGGCAAACACATTCACTCCCCCTGGTAAACACACAGGGCGATACACTGCAAGACCAGGCAGACACACTTGGGGAATATTTTGAGAGCGTGTCAAGTCCAACAAATTATACACAGTCCTTTCTCAAATACAAAGAAACAGAAGAACGTAAGCCATTAAGAAGAAAAGGTCGAGAGAATGAGCCTTATAACCATCCTTTTTGTACTGCTGAATTGAGAGCTGCCTTGAGCGTATGCAACAGCTCCGCACCAGGATCTGATAGAATCATGTATGAAATGCTCAAAAACTTACATAATGACACGCAGGTTACACTACTCACACTTTTCAACACCATTTGGGATGCAGGGTACCTTCCAACCGCATGGAAGGAAGCCATTGTGGTCCCTGTTTTGAAACAAGGCAAGGACCCTTCCTCAGTGGCAAGTTACCGCCCGATAGCCCTCACAAGTTGCATCTGTAAGGTGTTTGAAAAAATGATTAATCGGGGACTCATCCATTTCCTTGAACTGAACAAAATACTTGATCCTTATCAGTGTGGCTTCAGGGAAGGGCGCTCCACAACTGATCACCTTGTACGTATTGAAGCAAACATCCGTGACGCATTTGTACACAAACAGTTTTTCCTATCCATATTCCTCGATATGGAGAAGGCATACGACACAACGTGGCGATACGGGATCTTAAGAGACTTGGCAGAAATGGACATTCATGGTAACATGCTAAACCTCATAGAAAGCTATTTGTCCAATCGCACATTCCGTGTAAAATTCGGCAATGTGCTGTCACGTCCTTTTACACAAGAAACTGGTGTACCCCAGGGAGGCCTGCTCAGTTGCACACTTTTTATTGTTAAAATGACAACGCTTCGTGCTTCTTTACCACCGGCCATTTTGTATTCCGTCTATGTGGACGACATTCAAATAGGCTTCAAATCCTGCAACCTCACAGTATGCAAAAGACAGGTACAGCAAGGCTTGAACAAGGTTTCCAAATGGGCAGACCAAAACGGATTTAAGGTCAACCCCCACAAAAGTTCTTGTGTTCTCTTCACAAGAAAGAGAGGCCTGGTCCCAGATCCTTGTGTAGAACTGGGCGGACAACAAATTCCTGTCAACAAAGAACACAAATTCCTAGGTATTATTCTTGACTCCAGGCTCACTTTCATTCCTCACTTAAAACATCTTAAAGAAAAATGTCTTAGAACAATGAACTTACTTAAAATACTATCCCACACATCGTGGGGTAGCGACAGACAGTGTTTATTGAATATTTACAGGAGCCTAGTTCGATCACGGTTAGATTATGGTGCCGTAGTATACCACTCTGCCGCACCGAGCGCACTTAAGATGTTGGATCCCGTACACCATCTGGGTATCCGTCTGGCCACTGGCGCATTTAGGACAAGCCCTGTTGAAAGTCTATATGTAGAGTCGGATGAGTGGCCACTCCATCTTCAGCGAACCAACGTCAGCTTAACGTATTTTCTCAAGGTTCGCTCTAATAAGGAACATCCGTGTTTCACAATCGCTAACGACTTGACGTGTGCAACACTTTTTCATAACAGACCCTCTATGAGACTTCCTTTCTCACTGCGTGCAAGAGAACTTAGCACGGAAATGGATGTCCCAGTTCTCGAACAACGCCTAATGCCTCCAGCTAAGCTAGTACCGCCCTGGGAGTGGCAGCTGATAGAGTGTGACACATCCTTTGTAGAGGTCACTAAACATGCGCCAGAGACACATATCAAAATGCATTTCTTGGAGCTCCAGTACAAGTACTCGTGCACAGAGTTTTACACAGACGCTTCTAAGTCGCATGCCGGGGTGTCCTACGCAGCCATTGGTCCGTCCTTCTCGGAATCCGGTGTACTGCACCCTGAAACAAGTATATTTACGGCTGAGGCCCATGCACTATTGTCGGCTGTGAAACACATCAGAAAATCAAATATTCAAAAAACAATTTTATTTACAGACTCCCTAAGCGTCGTGAAAGCCTTGAAGTCGCACTGTAAACACAGAAACCCCGTAATTACTGAGCTCTATTCCATTCTCTGTAGAGCATATATGTCTAACCAGGAAGTCATTGTATGTTGGGTGCCTGGACATAGGGGCATCGAGGGTAACGCTCTAGCAGACCAGATGGCCACATCAATTTCATTGCATACAGTTAATCCTACCACTTCGGTCCCTGTCACAGACCTCAAGCCTTTTTTAAGAAGGAAACTGCGAAACCATTGGCAACGTATGTGGGACGCAGAAGTAAACAACAAACTGCACGTGATAAAGCCACAATTAGGTTCTTGGCCCTCCGTAACAAAAACACGGCGAACAGATGTCCTATTCTGTCGCCTCAGAATAGGACACACATTTGGCACACATAACTTTTTACTCACTGAAAATGATCCTCCAACCTGTGGTAGGTGCGGGGAGAGGCTGACCGTCCTCCACGTCCTCCTGGAGTGTCGGGCAGCCGAATCTGAGAGAAAAAAACATTTTCCCCTAGCATACCGGCAGCAGATCCCCCTTCATCCAGTAATGTTACTCGGCCCCGAACCGCTATTTGACGCCAACGCAGCCCTAAGTTATCTGAAAGATGTTGTTTTACATGTAATTAGCCCCATACGTTCATAGCGTCTCCTCTCTCCAGAGGATGCCGCTGTGAAAGCTATTTCTTATAGCACATGCCTCCAGGCCCTTGTGTTTCAAGGGCTCTGGCGAGGCAGCAGTGCTCCAAGTAATTTTACCATCTTTTATATTTTATATTTTTCATCATTCTTCTACGATTGATTTTATTGTTTATAGTATTCGTCATTAGTCATCGCCACAATTTTATAGCACATAGATTTTACGCACTTTACAGCGAATATTTTTAGGCCACTTTACAGCCAAGTCACATCTTCGATAGTACATCGTCAACATTACCACGTGTCATGGCGCTCTTTGGCCAAACCTGGCCCTTGCGCCACAAAACACAACACATCATCATCATCATCATCCCCATGCTGGATGGTGTGCATTGAAATCTCCTATGATGACCCATGGGGCGGGACAAACACTGAAGATATCCGCAAATCTTTTGGTATCGAAATTGCTGGAAGGCGATATATACACGCCTATGAGAGTAAACAAGAGTTTGTTCTTTTTAACTGTGATGCATATATATTGATTGTCGTCGTGGGGCGCAATTGGTCGCAAAACATAGGTGAGTTCACGACGAACAAAAACGACGATTTTGCTGCATGCACCGTTTGTTGATGAGATGATAAACTCGTATCCTGACAGTCTTATTGGTTTCGACAAGTTGGGCTCACAAATGAAGATGAGTGGAAACACATTGGTGTAGACAAACTGACGAAAATCTGAAATTCGTGATTTTAGCCCTCTGGCGTTCCAGTGTATGACGGACGCTGCTTTGGCTTCTTTCCGGAAGGATGGGGTATGAGTAGCCATCTTTCTAGTTGAGGGATGCAAGCACTGGGCTTAAGGCGTCCAACACTTTAAGTGCGCTTCGAGCAGATGGTGTCCTCATGTCCACTAAAAGCGCTCGAATGGCCTCCATGAGAGAACGTAGCACCGAGATGACTTGACGGTCTGTTTTAGGTGAATCATCCATGGCCGGAGAAGGATCAGGTGGGGCCCCGACCTTCTGAGGTTCTTTCGCAAGGGAGCGGCTCGGTAGCGTAGGCCAATCCTCTAAAGATAGAGTCTTTTCTGCTTCCTTCGTGGAAGTGGTGGGCCCTTTCGCGGCGCGGCTAACTGGCACCGCAGAGGAGTGGGTACTGTCACTTCGCGCATGCGTCTTCTTCGAAGACGTACGATGGTGCCGACGTCGACGCCGACGCCGGACTACTTTGGCTGCCTCCCTGTGGGCCGAATTGTCTCTGGCCATTTGCTTGAGAACCGCGCGTTCCCTCTTGATGCGGGAACAGTCTTTCGACGAGGCCGCGTGAGGGCCGCTACAGTTGGCACACTTCCGGACCGTGGCACCACAGGTCTGTTCTGCATGAGGTTCAGCGCAACGGGGACACAGTAGCGAGTTGGGACACACGCCCTTGACGTGTCCTAGCCTGAAACACTGATGGCATTGAAGCGGCTTCTGGATGAATGGTCGAACCGGATGTCGAAAATGTCCGAATTTAACGTGGGATGGGATACAATCCCCCTTGAATATTACTTTTACGCAGCGCGTATTCCCAAGGTGGCGCACTTGCGTAATGATCGTGCCTTCGTATGCCGGCTTGATGAGGCTAGGTAAGTCATCATTAGGAATGGCTATGTCGTTGTCGAAAATCACACCGGCTATGGATGTGTCGTCGATCGGGATAAAGGGGCGCATTTTGATTCCGCCTAGCTCCGTGATCGCTTGAAGTTTTCCAAGCGCACTCGCGTTGTACACGTCTATGGCGAGTATATTCTTGCGTGGATTTATTCTTATATCTTTAATTTGATCCGGCACCGCACGTTCCAGAAAAATGGATAGGGCTTGCCTGTTCAGCACTCGTAGGTTGCTTGATGGCTCTTCCGGCATATAGATGATGACGTGTGGCCAGCGCGCAGGCCTTGACTTCATAGTCGTTGTGCTCGCAGGAGTTGACGGCGCTGTGTTGACGATTTTTCTTCTCGCCCTCTTACTCCGGACGCGTATGAAGCCGTCGTCGGATGAGTCGTCCGACATGGAGTACAGCTCGGTGTCTTCGGTGTCACTGGGGGAGCCAACTCGCTTCCTCGCGGTTGACGGCTGTGATGACGTCTGGCCAGGCGGGCCTCTGGCATGCTCCGCGTCCATGGCTGCAAGACGGGGAGGCGAGGCACCTCGAAAGCCGAAGATTTTACCAAAAATTCACAGAGCACAGAAACAAGTGTTCTGCCAAGAAGACACTTCGTCGTCTTCCCGCCCTTCTCTGTTGAGATTCCATACGCGATAATGGAATGATCGTTGTGCACTGGCGCCGATCGGTACATTCTGAATTTTTGCTTAAAAAAGCGGAACCAACAACAGACTGTCATGCCGAATCTGCCACAAGCTCCGATTAGTAAAAAATTCTTCCGTGCAAGCTTACGCTGCCTAGAATATACTTCAGGTGCTAATGCCCGCAGCATGAACAACTGAAGTCATGCTTCAGCACATTACAAACGTTTTATCGACAGCGCCGCAGCAACCTCATGAGAACCGCATCAACATAATGTGGTTTCATGCCAAAATAGCTCACTCACCCATATTCTCTGTCCTGTTGTTGCTTTCAGCAAACTTTCAGCATCACTCGGTCTTGAAGGTAAACAAAGCTGCCTATCGGCTGTTCCATCTGTGGCCTCCTTCGGAGTCAACCCGGCTCGCTCACCATACACACGCGGACAAAATCACCCATAATAACCGCGATTAACGACCACAAGGGGAACCACCAGTGAAGCACTAGGAAAGAAAGAACAGCGATCAAATGCCGGCGCCAATTTTCTTGTTTTCAGCTATGCGCCATGCTGTTAGGGTGCGATTGTTGCAAGACCTCAAACACAGCTCCTGCTTGGTCTATCGGTCGAAAGCTCACAGTGGCAGGGTTGCCGAGTTAAAGTTGTACATTGCGCCATTTGGTCGATCGGTTAGGAAGACTAATTAACGAACACACACTTGTCCTAAATAATTATATGTTGATAAGCACTTTTAAGATTAGCCACGACATCGGACGTTTTTCTCGCTCAGTGCACTTCACTCGAGTCGAGGGCGTATTTTCAACGCGTTCCTCCTCGATAGAAAGGGGGAGTACTGTTCACGAAAACGCAGTGGCGCCTTGAGTGAAGGAAGCCCCGTCGCCTCGACTTGGCTGGGTCGAGGAGTAGCGTTGAGTGAAGGCGTGTTTAAGAATATGGGGGTTAGTAGCGTTGACACTGCGACGTAAGCGCCGTGCGCGCCGCAATATATATGTATATATATGTATATATTTAACAAGGGTTGTTTTCAGCGGTGAGTCTGGAGTCTAGAAGCTGTTGGGTTGTCGCAGCCGTCAGTCGGTCGCCTCATTGCCGCCATGGCTAAGGTCGTTACGGTTGCGGGAACAACATAATGTAATGGCACAGTGCGATTATTTGCACCACAAAGCGAGGATTCTTGGCGAGCGACATGTAGAAGGTGTCGTATTCTATAGGTTTCAGCACATTAATGATCCGATCACACACCGCGATGGATGAGATCGCTTTCTTGCATAGGGAACAGTGCTCTCCACAAATATTAATGTGTTTATTTCACCGGACTAGGAGCAGCGCAGCGGCGACAGTTTTGGCAGAGCATGGACTCCGAGCACGAGCAGAATTTAAGAACAAAACCACGTTAGAGAACGACCCACTGGAAGGCGCCGTTATACACGCGGTGTTTCAAGAAACACTTTCATTTTTTTATTTGCGTGTGGCAGATATCATAATTCTAGTTCAGGATCTGGTCTACTCGAAGAGGCATAAAGGCATAACATTAAAGGCATAATTGACTAATGACCAAAAATACGACTTACCTAATAATTAACTCATAACCTTATGGCCCATTTCAATTTACACATTCTGGCCGGGAAGTTCGCAAGGCTGATTCACTTGGTCCACCTGGTCCGTTGAACATGACGGGGGAAGCCAGCAAGAATTGGCAGACACTGAAGCAGAGATTCGAGCTCTTGCTTGCGGCATCGGAACCAGATGACAAGAAGTGAGCCAGTGTCGTCAAAAACAGCACTCCTTTACAGTGTCGCAGGGGCGGACACCATCGCAATATTTATTAGGCTTAGCTTCGCAGAAGGCGAAGATAAGGCCGTTTACGCGTTGGTCTTTAGGAAATTTGACGATTACATCAAGCTGCAGACCAACGAAGTTCATGAACATTACATATTTCCGAAGAGAGTTCAGAGCAACGGTGAACAATTTGAACACTTCCTGCGCGACCTGAACAAACGGGCACGGGCGTGCAATTTCGGTACGCTTCTGGATTCCATGGTCTGAGACCAGGTTGTGCACGGAACCAACGTCGATCAAGTGGGAGAATAGGAAAGCTGCTCAGGGACTGCGAATCGATATTGCAAAAGGCTGAGCGCGACTGCAAGGCAGCCGAAACATCGGCTCTCCGCCAAGAAAACTCGGAACAAGGTAAAAAGTCAAGTAGACACCGTTCGCAATGCAAGCCCGAACCCCAAAACGGTGCGAGCCAACCTGTACAAATGCTTCCAGTGGGGACGCACGCATCAACCTAGAGGCTGTCGCGCCTTCGGACGAACGTGCAGAGAATGACAAAGGAGAAACCACATTGCGATTTGCTGAGCGTTGTGAATTAGAAATAGATTGGAAACTCGTAAATTGAAATGGTTTTAACGGGTGCAAATATTGTTTCAAACGAAGCAAATTCGTCAGGGTTGTGAATTAGAAAAAGAGTAGAATCTCGTAAATTGCAATGGTTTTAACGGGTGGAAATATTGGTGCAAACCAAGAACATTCGTCAGCGCTGTGAATTACATAAAGGGCGGAATCTGGTAAATGGATATCGATTTGACGGCTGCAAATGTTGTTAGATTCTATGCACATTCGTCTGGGTTTTGAATTAGAAATAGATTGGAAACTCGTAAGTTGAAATGGTTTTAACGGGTGGAATAATTCTTGCAAACCAAGCACATTCGTCAGGGTTGTGAATTAGAAATAGACTGGAATCTCGTAAATTTAAATAGTTTTAACGGATGGAAATATTCTTGCAAACCAGCGCATTCGTCAGCATTTTGAATTAGGAAAAGCTTGGAATCTCGTAAACTGATATGATTTTAACGGGTGAAAGAAATATTGTTACAAACGAAGCAAATTCATCAGGGTTGTGAATTAGAAAAACAGCGGAATCTCGTAAATTGAAATGGTTTTAACGGGTAGAAATTTTTTTGCAAACCAAGGACATTCGTCGGGGTTGTGACTTTGAAAAAGAGTGGAATCTCGTAAACTGAAATAGTTTTAACGGGTAGAAATATTGCTGTGAAGCAAGCACATTCGTCAGGGTTGTAAAATAAAAAAAAGAGTCGAATCTCGTAAATTTAAATAAATTTAACGGATGGAAATGTCGTTGCAAACCAAGCACATTCTTCAGTGTTGTGAATTAAAAATAGGGTAGAATCTCGTAAATTAAAATGGTTTGAACGGCTGGAACTGTTGTTGCAAACCAAGCACAATCGTCAGGGTTGTGAATTAGAAATAGATAAGAAACTCGTAAATGGAAATGGTTTTAACGGGTGGAAATATTGTTGTAAACCAAACACATTCGTCAGCGTTGTGAATTAGAAATAGGGTGGAATCTCGTAAACTGATATGGTTTTAAAAAGGTGGAAATATTTTTGCAAACTAAGCACATTCGTCAGGGTTGTGAATTAGAATAAGAGTAGAAGCTCGTAAATTGCAATGGTTTTACGGTTGGAAATCTTGGTGCAAACCAAGCACATTCGTCAGCGCTGTGAATTAGACAAAGGGTGGAATCTGGTAGTTGGATATCGATTTGACGGCTGCAGAGGTTGTTAGATTCCATGCACATTCGTCTGCATTGTGAATTAGAAATAGATTGGAAACTGTAAATTGAAATAGTTTTAACGGGTGTAAATATTGTTGCAAACCAAGGACATTCGTCAGGGTTGTGAAATAGAAATAGACTTGAAACTCGTAAACTGAAATGGTTTTAACGGGTGAAAATATTGTTGCAAACAACGCACATTCGTCAGCGTTGTGAACTTGAAAAAGAGTGGAATCTCGTAAATTGAAATAGTTTTAACGGGTAGAAATGTTGTTGCAAAGCAAGCACATTCGTCAGGGTTATGAATTAGAAATAGACTGGAATCTCGTAAATTTAAATAGTTTTAACGGATGGAAATATTCTTGCAAACCAGCACATTCGTCAGCATTTTGAATTAGAAAAAGAGTGGAATCTCGTAAATTGAAATGGTTTTAACGGGTGGAAATATTGGTGCAAGCCAAGGACATTCTTCAGCGTTGTGAAATAGAAATAGGGTGGAATCTCGTAAATTGAAATGGTTTGAACAGCTGGAATTGTTGTTGCGAACCAAGCCCATTCGTCAGGGTTGTGAACTAGAAATAGATAAGAAACTCGTAAATGGAAATGGTTTTAACGGGTGGAAATATTGTTGTAAACCAAACACATTCGTCAGCGTTGTGAATTAGAAATAGGGTGGAATCTCGTAAACTGAAATGGTTTTAAAAGGTGGAAATATTGTTGCAAACCAAGCACATTCGTCATGGTTGTGAATTAGAAATAGAGTAGAATCTCGTAAATTGCAATGGTTTTACGGGTGGAAATATTGCTGCAAACAAAGCACATTCGTCAGCGCTGTGAATTAGATAAAGGGTGGAATCTGGTAAATTGATATCGATTTGACGGCTGGAAATGTTTTTAGATTCCATGCACATTCGTCTGCATTGTGAATTAGAAATGGACTTGAAACTCGTAAATTGAAATGGTTTTAACCGCTGGAAATATTGTTGCAAACCAAGCACATTCGTCAGGGTTGTGAATTAGAAATAGACTGGAAACTCGTAAACTGAAATGGTTTTAACGGGTGGAATTATTGTGGCAAACCAAGGACATTCTTCAGGGTGTGCATTAGATAAAGGGTGGAATCTGGTAAACTGATATCGCTTTGACGGCTGGAAATGTTGTTAGAAGCCATGCACATTCGTCAGCGTTGTGAATTAGAAATAGATTGGAAACTCGTAAATTGAAATGGTTTTAACGGGTGGAAATATTGTTTTTGAAAAAATACATTCGTCAGCGTTGTGAATGGGAAATAGGGTGGAATCTCGTAAAGTGAAATGGTTTTAACGGGTGGAAATATTGGTGCAAAGCAAGCACATTCGTCAGCATTGTGAATTAGATAAAGCGTGGCATCTGGTAAATGGATATCCATTTGACGGCTGGAAATGTTAGATTCCATGCACATTCGCCTGCGTTGTGAATTAGAAATAGATTGGAAACTCGTAAATTGAAATGTTTCTAATGGGTGCAAATATTGTTGCAAACCAAGCACATTCGTCAGCATTGTGAATGGGAAATAGATTGGAAACTCGTAAATTGAAATGGTATTGTCTGGTGGAATTATTGTTGCAAACCAAGCACATTCGTCAGGGTTGTGAATTAGAAATAGACTGGAAACTCGTCAATTGAAATGGTTTTAACGGATGGGAGTATTGTGGCAAACCAAGGACATTCTTCAGGGTTGTGAATTAGATAAAGGGTGGAATCTGGTAAATGGATATCGCTTACGGCAGGAAATATTGTTAGAATCCATGCACATTCGACAGCATTGTGAATTAGAAATAGATTGGAAACTCGTAAATTGAAATGGTTTTAACGGGTGGAAATATTGTTGCAATCCAAGCACATTCGTCAGCGTTGTGAATTAGAAATAGGGTGGAATCTCGTAAACTGAAATGGTTTTAAAGGATGTAAATATTGTTGCAAACCAAGCACGTTCGTCAGGGTTGTGAATTAGAAAAAGAGTGGAATCTTGTAAATTGCAATGGTTTTAAAGGGTGGAAATATTGGTGCAAACCAAGCACATTCGTCAGCGCTATGAATTAGATAAAGGGTGGGATCAGGTAAATGGACATCGATTTGACGGCTGGAAATGTTGTTAGATTCCATGCACATTCGTCTGCGTTGTGAATTAGAAATAGATTGGAAACTCGTAAATTGATATGGCTTTTACGGGTGGAAATACTGTTGCAAACCAAGCACATTCGGTAGCGTTGGGAATGGGAAATAGATTGGAAACTCGTCAATTGAAATGGTTTTAACGGGTGGAAATATTGTTGCAAACCAAGCACATTCGTCAGCGTTTGGAATTGGAAAGAGTGTGGAATCTCTTAAACTGAAATGGTTTTAACGGGTGAAATATTGTTGCAAGCCAAGCCAATTCGTCAGTGTTATGAATTAGAAATAGGGTGCAATCTCGTAAACTGAAATGGTTTTAACGGGTGAAAATATTTTTTCAAACCAAGCATTCTCGTCAGGGTTGTCAATTTGAAACAGAGTGGAATCTTGTAAACTTAATTAATATTAACAAGGGTAAATATTTTGGTTAAAAAAAGCGCATTTTTCTTCGTTGTGAATTAGAAATGGTTTTAACGGATGAAATATTGTTGCAAACCAAGCACATTCGTCAGGGTTGTGAAATAGAAAAAAAGTGTAATCACGTGAATTTAAATGGTTTTAACGCGTGGAAATATTGTTGCAAACCAAACGCATTAGTCAGCGTTTTGAATTAGAAATAGTGTGCCATCACGTTAACTGAAATGGTTTTAACGGGTGAAAATATTGTTGCAAGCCAAGCACATTCGTCAGGGTTGCGAATGTGAAAACGAGTGGAATCTCGTAAACTGAAATAGTTTTAACTGGTGGAAATATTGTTGCAAACCAAGCACATTCGTCAGGGTTGTGAATTAGAAAAAGAGTGGAATCTCGTAAATTGCAATGGTTTACACGGGTGGAAATATTGGTGCAAACCAAGCACATTTGTCAGCGTTGTGAATTAGATAAAGGGTGGAATCTGGTAGATGGATATGGCTTTGACGGCTAGAAATGTTGTTACAATCCATGCACATTCGTCAGCGTTGTGAACTAGAAATAGATTGGAAACACGTAAATTGAAATGGTTTTAATGGGTGGAAATATTGTTGCAAACCAAGCAAATTCTTCAGGCTTGTGAAGTAGAAAATGTGTGGAATCTTGTAAATTGAAATGATCTTAACGGGTGGAAATATTTTTGCAAACCAAGCACATTGGTCAGGGTTGTGAATTAGAAATAGTTAGGGATCTCATAAATTGAAATAATTCTAACGGTTGGAAATATTGTTGCAAACTAAGCACATTCGTCAGTGTTGTGAATTAGAAATAGGGTGGAATCTCTTGAACTGAAATGGTTCTAAGAAGTGGAAATATTGTTGCAAACAAAGCACATTCGTCAGTGTTGTGAATTAGAAGTACAGTGGAATATCACAAATGGATATAGTTTTAATGGCTGGATATTAATTGGAAACCAAGCACATTCGTTAGCGTTGAGAATTAGAAATACATTGGGAACTCGTAAATTGAAATAGTTTCAACTGGTGCAAACATTTTTGCAAACCAAGCGTATTCTTCAGCGTTGTGAATTAGAAATAGAGTGGAATCTCGTCAATTGACATAGTTTAAACGGGTGGAAATATTGTTGCAAACCAAGCACATTCGTCAGCATTGTGAATTAGATGTAGACTGGTATCGCGTAAATTGAAATGGTTTTAACGGGTGGAAATATTCTTGCTAACCAATCAATTCGTCAGGGTTATGAATCAGAAATAGACTGGAATCTCTAAAATTGAAAAAGAGTGTAATCTCGTAAATTGAAGTGGTTTTAACGGTTGGAAGTATTGTTGCAAGCCAAGCACATTCGTCAATGTTGTAATATAGAAATAGGGTTGAATCTCGTAAATTGGCATGGTTCTAACGGGTGGAAATATTGCTAGAAACGAAGCACATTCGTCATCATTGTGATTTCGAAATTTATTGGAATCTACTAAATTGGAATAGATTTAATGGGTGGAAATAAATAGGAAACCAAGCAAATTCGTCAGCGTTGAGAATTAGATATACATTGAAAACTCGTGAAGTGAAATGGTTTCCGCTGGTGGAAATATTTTGCAAATAAAGCGCATTCTTTAACGTTGTGAATTAGACTTAGTGGGGAATCTCGTAAATTGAAATGGTTCTACCGGGTGGAAATATTGTTTCAAACCAAGCACATTCGTCAGCATTTTGAATTAGAAATAGGGTGGTATCTCTAAAATTGAAATGCTTTTAACGTGTGGAAATATTGTTGCAAACCATGCAGATTCGTCAGCGTTGTGAATTAGAAATAAGCTGGAATCTTCTAAACTGAAATGGTTTTAACGGGTGGAAATATTGTTGGAAAAGAAGCACATTCCTCAGCGTTGTGAATTAGAAATAGATAGGGATCTCGTAAATTGAAATGGTTCTAACGGGTGGAAATATTGTTGCAGACCAACCACATTCGTCACTGTTGTGATATAGAAATAGGGTGGAATCTCGTAAATTGGCATGGTTCTAACGGGTGGAAATATTGTTCAAAACGAAGCGCATTCGTCAGCGTTGTGAATTAGAAATTAAGTGGAATCTACTAAATAGAAATAGTTTTATTGCGTGGAAATAAATTGCAAAACAAGCACATTCGTCAGCGTTGAGAATTAGAAATACTTTGGAAACTCGAAAATTAAATTAGTTTCCGTGGCAGAAATATTTTGCAAAGCAAGCGCATTCGTCAGCGTTGTGAATTAGAAATAGATTGGAATCACGTAATTTAAAATAGTTTAAACGGGTGCAAATATTGATGCGAACCAAGCACATTTGTCAGCGTTGTGAATTAGAAATAGACTGGGCTCTCGTAAATTGATATGGTGTTAATGGGTGGAAATATTGTTGCTAGCCAAGTAATTCGTCAGGGTTATGAATTAGAGAAAGAATGGAATCTCTGAAATTGAAACGGTTTCAACTGGTGGAAAAATTGTTGGAAACCAAGCGCATTCGTCAGCGCTGTGAAATAAAATTAGTGGGGAATCTTGTAAATTGAAATGGTTCTAACGGGTGGAAATATTGCTGCAAACCAAGCACATTTCTCAGCGTTGTGAATTAGAAATATGGTGGAATCTCGTAAGTATAAATGGTTTTAACGGGTGACAATATTGTTACAAACCAAGCACATTCGTCAGATTCGTGAATTCGAAAAAGAGTGGAATCGCTTCAAATGAAATGGTTTTAATGGCTGGACATACTGTTGCAAACCAAGCACATTCGTCAGCGTTGTGAATTAGAAATAAATTGCAAACTTTTAAAATGAAATTATTTTAACGGGTGGAAATATTGTCAAACCATGCGCATTCGTCAGCGTTGTGAATTAGAATTAGAGCGATATCTCGTTAATCGAAATGGTTCTAAAGGTTGGAAATATTGCTGCAAACCAAGCACATTCGTCAGCGTTGTGAATTAAAAATAGGGTGGAATCTCTTAAACTGACATGGTTTTAACGGGTGGAAATATTGTTGCAAACCAAGCACATTTGTCAGCGTTGTGAATTAGAAATAGACTGGAATCTCGTAAGTTGAAATGGGTTTGAGGCGGTGGAAACATTGTTGCTAACCAAGCAATTCGTCAGGGTCGTGAATTAGAAAAAGAATGGAATCTCGTAAATTGAAATGGTTCTAACGGTTGGAAATTTTGTTGGAAACGAAGCACATTCGTCATCGCTGTGAATTAGAAATATATTGGATATTTGTAAATTGAAAGGGTTTCAACTGGTGGAAATATTATTAGAGACCGAGGATCCTAATCAAGGATTGTGAGACGCTCCATGTTTGTTTGCAGATACCTAGGGATTTCGTTTTGCCAAATGCCTTTTTCAGAAAGTATTGTCCTGAAGGGAATATCAGCCTTGTGGTTTTAAGAAAAGGTGAACATAGCGTCAGTTGTTCCGGCATGTTTAAAGAGGAAAGGAACCGTGACTTCAGACGGGACGGGACGAAGGAGTGGACAGGACGAGCGGTATGTTTATGGGTTTTTTTTGAAAAAGATATGTCGAATTCAGAAAGCTTTGCGGATTTAACAGCGGACGCTAAAGATTGAAAATTCAAGTCACGGAGCGGTGAACCGGCTTTTTGCCGCATTTTTGAACTTTTTTTGTTCAAGTGGCATCAAGTTCTTCCTGAGCGGCACTGACACCTTTTCCGGCAAAAGGCCACAAAAAAACCTTCCTTGTCGGCTGCAAGGACGTATAAATTGGGATGTGACATGAGTTTGCAACTTGGGCGAATCTTGTGCACACCACGTGCTCCACTTTGAGTCTGAGGAATGGTGTCCACGCACTCCAAAATACACCTCATTCGTACATCTTCGACCGTTTGCCTGGAAATGGACCTTGCTGTTACCAGCTTATCCACAAGCTTGAATGGATGTTCTAGGAAAAGTTGGGACCGAGGCCAAGTAAATCCAGGTGCCTAGACCGCTTGCCTGGAGATGGACCTTGCTGTTGCCAGCTTGTCCACAAGCTGAAATGGAGCGTCTGGGAAATGTTGGGACCGAGGCCAAGTACATCCAGGTGGTCGTCAGGAATGGAGACCTAGCTGATATTCTAGCTACTTTCACTAGCGACTTGGTTTTGTTCGGTAGTTGCAGAAGTGAACTCTGCCATGTTGTTGCAGATTCGACAACATTCTTTGAATAAGGGTTGCCATCGGGCGCCTTGTCTTGTACTGCACGAGACTTTCAACCAATCCTTGTAGCACTGCAACCACAGTTCTCTCCGCAGGATCCGGCAAATTCTTCTCGAGGGGCCAACGGAAGGCTGACGCCATCCACACATGGCCTGAAGATCTTTTCAAGGTTTTCAAGGTAAACTGCCTGAAATTAAGTTTCTCTTTTCAGTTGCCCCAGGACAATTTCTTGATCTAAGGCAAGTCCTTTAACCGCTTCATGTCTGCTGGTGTTACGAACCCAGGGCTATTAAACATATCCGTAACTGCCCCTCGGACCATCCAAAATTTTAAAAAGGGGAATAATAAAACCAGCATGGGTTCTACATTGAAGGAATCATGTCAACAGCAGATGAAATCCAACGTTCGCAGCTATATGTTCAAGCTAGAACAGTCTATTTGTGCTAACATTTTGAAAGAACTAAAAACCAAAGAATACAGTCAGAGTACCCGGGAGGATCATCGTGAAAAGAATGAAATAGCCGTTGTTCCGCACCTACAACATAGGATATGACATGGACTAACACACATAAGTAAAACGTATGACGTCCAGATTTTGTTTACAGCAAAAGAACAGGCTTCATATAATCTGCTCGCATTTTCACAGGAAGCCGTCACAATGTGACATAAACACGCCCAAACATTTGTAGATTGTGCGATGGGCATCGTGTATAGGATGCCGTTTAGGTGCGGTAAAGTTTACACAGGCCAATCTGGGCACTGTATCAACGTTGAACTAAGCGAACACCTGGCGGCTTGCAATTCATCCGGAGCGACACATCTAGCCATCCACTGTAGTGAGTGTGGATGTTATCCTGTATAGAAAGATACTCAGAATATCTTTAAGAGTAACAACTAGCTAATCCGCGAAATGGCAGAGGCCTACCACATAAAGAAGAGAGTAGATAACTGCGTCTGCCTTCCTTCGGTCTTGCTAAATGATAAGGAATTTACCTTCTTGATAGTTATACTTTTTTAAGTTTTTTGAAACATTTATAACGCTGGCTTCGAATATTTAACTCGTGATTCTCGACACGCATGCGCAACCCTCCTACTCAGTTTTTTGCGTGGATATATTTGTTTCCTTGATAAATGTTTCATTTGTGAGTAAGCGCCTCGTCCTCTCTTTTTTCGTTCACGCCTTTGCGCGATTTCACAGTTGATGATAATTACATGCTTAACGTGTATAATCCATGAAACATTGCAAATCACATGTAAGCTAAGATAGCGGCAACTGGTAACGGGGTTTAACACGGAGTTACTAAGGGTAAGAGCAAAGTTGTCATTAGCGTTATTGTGATGGATTACTCACGCTACTAGTGAATTCCCGGTAAGCGCTGAAAGTTATTACTTCTTCTCATTTTCTTTTTTCCACGCTACATTTAAGTATTGCTTAAGTTCACCGAAAATGTATCGAATATCTAGGTACGTTCATGGCCGCATGCGTACGGGTGACTCCGAAACCACGATGTTGGAATTATTGAGAAATACTAGGCCGTGTCACGTGCGAACGTGCGATTTTGGAACTACGAGTCCGGAACCATTGAGAAATCGTTCTATATTGAGTTACCTATCGCGATCAGGAAAACACTTCTATCGCAGACAAATCAAATAACTGTTTAGGCATGTAATCAGCTACAATACCTACCGAAGAGCATGCCCATTGTACCTACTGATGCCCCTTTCTGCTATCAAAGCGAGCGCATCGTGCATGTTATTATTTGAAACACGAAATAGAAATATGAGCTCTGTACCGCCGAAAA
Source organism: Dermacentor andersoni (assembly GCF_023375885.2). Lineage (NCBI taxonomy): Eukaryota > Metazoa > Arthropoda > Arachnida > Ixodida > Ixodidae > Dermacentor > Dermacentor andersoni. The sequence continues at coordinate 394,655,264 of NC_092814.1, forward strand.
AAATAATTATCGTGCGAAAGGAACAGAAAATATGAAAAAGTTTACAGTATCACGCACATCAGAAAAAAATAATGTAGCGGCAACAGCAGCAGTAAAAATTGTCGTAGTTTACACCCATCTATTTCCTCTACATTCGCACTTATATTAGTTTTCGAGGGTTTTTGTTTGTACACAGGATCACGAGCGCGCATTCGCAACCGCTAAATTAAAAGTATTGAAAGTGCGGCTGTAATAGTTAGTTCAATAGATTCCCCGTGCGAACTCTACAAACAATTTCTAACCGACCGCAGATGCATGCGCTGTAGCTTGAAGGAGGCAACGTGTAGGCCCTTTCCAACCATAGAGAAATGGCGCCTTCCAAGGAAGCCCTTCCTACGCGTGGCTCAGCGCCATTGTAGCGGCCCGTCTCCCCACTCTGAGAATTGGCCCTATGAGTGAAGGTCTCTGCCTAGGCATCTCTCTCCCATTTGGCGCCTCAGACTTGGGCGGCGATGCAGTATCAGTTCCACCTCGTTAGAAATAACTTCTTCAATGTATGAGACAGGCAGCCGAGACCATCAGTTGTTTGGTGTACCACCTTGAACACGCTACTAGTGAATTCGCGGTAAGCACTGAAAGTTTTTATGTCTTCTCATTTTTTTCCACACTACATTTAAGTACCGTTCAAGTTCGCCGAAAATGTATGGTTTATCTAGCCGAGTTTATGGCCGCATGCGTACGGGTGACTCCGAAACCACGATGTTGGAACTCTTGAGCAATACTATGCCGTGTCTCCAGCGCACGTGCGACTCCGAAACTACGAAGCCGGAACTGTTAAGAAATTGTTCTATATTTTGTTACCCATCGCGATCAGGAAAATACTTCTATCGTGGACAAATCAAAGAAGTTTTTAGACATGTATGGCCCTCGCGGCTGTACTTGACGGCGATAAGGTAGCCTCCCCGCCTGCGGGATTGTGTGATTAAGCTATGGCGAATGCTCGGTTGCCATAGTCGGAAGTTGGAATGGCGCTATCAGTTTTTTTTATGATGGTGAGCTGAAATTCACCTCCTCCAGTGCACAACTTTTGCAGGCTTGGAGTGACGCCGGTCACCGGCAAAAGATGCTGAGAGCGCGTGGGCCTATACTAATCCAGGTACAATCAAATTAGGAAGGCCCACAAAGATTCAACAAGACACTCTCTCACCCGATCAGGAATTGGCCTCCCTGGTGCAGTATTCGGCCACCCCCTCCCAATTCGCTAACTCAATCACCCAATGGCCCTCAGTCCGCAGCAGCTTCGGAGCACCGGACCAAGGCGGCGGTCAGACCTGTAACGCAGCAGAGCGTGCCAACAATATCTAGATCCGGACCGGCCGCCAATGGAAACTGACCCTTGCAACCTTTGACACCCGAGCCCTCTCGAGTGAGGCTAGGTTAGCAGGACTCTTTGAGGAACTATCAGACATTCTTTGGGACATCATCAGCCTTAGTGAGATTATAAGAACTGGTGAGGCTAATACATTGCTGAATAACGGACATGTCCTCTGCTGGAGAGGTTTCGTAGATAAGAAGCAATACGGGGTAGGATTCTTAATCCATAAGGACATAACGGGCAACATTGACGAATTCTACAGCATTAATGAGAGGGTAGCTGTAGTCGTAATCAAACTTCATAAGAGGTATAGAATAAAGGTTGTACAAGCCTACGCTCCAACATTCAGTCACGACGATAAGGAAGTAGATCAGTTTTATGAATATGTTGAATTAACGATGAGAAATGCGCAAACTCAATATACTGTGGTAATGGGTGACATCAATGCAAAAGTGGGGAAAAAGCAGGCTGGCGAACAAGCAATTGGCAACTACGGCGTTGATTCTAGCAACGCTAGAGGAGAGATGCTGGTTGATTTCGCAGAAAAGAATAAGCTTCAAATAATGAACACCTTTATCAGTAAGCGTAGCAACAGAAAGTGGACCTGGAAAAGCCCTAATGGTGAAACAAAAATGAAATTGACTTCATACTTCCTACTGATCCCACCATAGTGTAGGATGTAGTAGTGATAGGTAGGGTAAAGTGCAGTGATCATAGGTATGTGAGGCCTAGGATTCACCTTAATTTAAAGAGAGAAAGAGCTAAATTGGTCAAGGAGAAACAGGTCAACCTAGAGGCAGTAAGGGTAAAAGCAGACAAATTCAGGATGGTACTTGCAAACAAATATGCTGCCTTAAAACAGAGGGATGATGCTAATGAATAAAACCGTAACTAGTTTGGCCTCAGAGGCAGCAATTGAAGTGGGAGGCAAGGCACCGAGGTAACCAGTAGGCATACTCTCCCAAGTAACAAAGGACCTAATAAAGAAACGACAAAAAATGAAAGTGTCCAACTCAAGAGATAGGATACAATTCGCGGAACTGCCAAAACTGATCAACAAGGTGGAAATAATGGATATTCGAAACTATACCATGGCAAAGACTGAAGAAGCCGTAAAAAATGGACGCAGCCTGAAATCGGTGAGAAAAAAACTTGGCATAGGACAAACCGAGATGTATGTACTGAAAGATAAGCAGGGTAATATCATCAGCAGTGTCGAAGATATAGTAAAAGCAGTGAAAGAATTCCACAAGGACCTGTACAGTACACAGAGGAGTCAGGATATCTCAATTAGAAACAGTAAAGAACCGGATACTGGATTTCCTCCTATAACTAGAGATAAGGTCAGAATGACCTTGCAAGACATGAATCGAGGAAGGGCGGCAGGAGAACATAGAATAACAGTCGATTTATTCAAACATGGAGGACACATGATGCTTGAAAAACTGGCGGTGCTTTATACGAAGAGTCTATGGACTGCAAGGGTTCCAGAAAACTGGAAGCCTGCAAACATTATACTAATCATCAAAATGGGAGACATTAAATAATGGAAAATCATGGGCCCATTAGCTTACTTCTAGCATTATATAAAATATTTGCCAAAATAACCTGCAATAGAATAAGGGCAACACTCGACTTTAGTCAGCCAAGGGAAGAGGCTTGCTTCAGGAAGGGATACTCTACAAAAGATCACATTCATGTCATCAAGCAGGCTATCGAGAAATCCGCATAGTGCAATAAGCCTCTCTATATGGCTTTCATAGATTGCGAAAATGCATTTGATTCAGTAGAGATACCAGCAGTCATAGAGGCATTATGTAATCAAGGAGTACAGAACTCTTACGTAAGTACCTTGCAAAATATCAGCAGAATTTCTACAGCTACCTTAGTTCTACACCAGAAAAGCAGGAAGATACCCATAAAGAAGGCGCTGGGACAGCGAGACACAATCTATCCGATGATATTCACGGCGTGCTTAGAAAGATTATTCAAGCTATTAAACTGGGAAGGCTTAGAGTAAAGATCGACAGCGAATATCTCAGCAACCTTCGGTTTGCCGAAGACATTGTTCTATTCAGCAACAATGCAGACGAGTTACAACAAATGATTGAGGACCTTAACAGGGAGAGTGTAAAAGTGGTGTCGAATATTATTATGCGGAATACGAAGATAATGATAAATAGCCGGGCTAAGGAACAAGAGTTCAGGATTGCCAGTCGGCATCTAGAGTCTGTGAAAGAGTTCGTTTACCTAGGTCAGTTATTCACAGGAAACCATGACTGTGAGAAGGAAATTCACAGAATAAAAATCGGTCGGATCGCATACGGCAGAAATTGCCAGCTCCTGACTGTAACCTTACCATTATCATTGAAAAGGAAGATTTACAATCAGTGCATTTTACCACTGCTGACATATGGGGCCGAAACTTGGAGACTGACAGAGAAGCTTGAGAACAAGTTGAGGACCACGCAAAGAGCGATGGAGCGAAGATTGCTAGGCATAACGTTAAGAGACAGAAAGCGAGCGGTTTGGATCAGAGAGCAAATGGGTGTAGACGATATTCTAATTGACATGAAGAGGGAAAAATGGAGGTGGGCAGGTCATGTAATGCGCCTGTTGAATAAAAGTTGGACCATTAGGGTTACAGAGTGGGTACCAAGAGAAGGAAACCACTATCGAGGATGACAAAAGACTAGATTGAGCGATGAAATTAGGAAATTCGCGGGCGCTAGTTGGAATCGGTTGGCGTAGGACAGGGGTAATGGAAGATCGCAGTTTGAGGCCTTCGTCCTGCAGTGGGCATAAAACAGGCTGTTGATGATGATGGTGATGATGATGATGATCATGATTGATTACTCTTGACTTTTCATTTTGAAGTATTTAGCTTCATACGGAACTTGTCACACCAGTTACAAATAGAGTTAATGTTGGATTGCAAAATAGAAGCGTCATGTGGATTATTAATTACACGATAAATTGCGGAATTATCAGCGAAGAGTTCAATGCTAGTGTCAACACCAACAGGTAAGTCGTTATCAGGTATAAGAAATATCAATGGGACCAAAACCCATTCCTGCGGTACACCTGAAGTAACACGAACAGTATGAGAGTCATAATCATTAGCGTGAACGTACTGTAAGCGGTTAGTCAGAAAGGATTGAGTCCAGTCTAGAATATTAAGATGTATGCTGAGCTCGCTCATTTTATAAGGACGAGATTGTGTCATAGACTGTCGAAGACTTCGACGGAATCCAAAAAGATGGAATCGGTTATCAAAGTTTTCTATAAAGTTTTCTATAAAGTAGAGTAACTGCGTTTAATAGAAAAAAGTGCTTACTGAGGCCGTGTTGACAAGGAGAAAAGCTCATTTGATTCATGCATACCTTGCGACAGAGTCTAGCAGCTTCTATTCTAGCGGTTACGAGCCAGAGTGAAATGCCACGCTGAACTTTGATTGGGAAATTGGGCTATTCTCATATAAGTCATTCATAGGTAAATGAACATGGCGGAGGGTGCGAGGAAGGAAGAGGCGTTCGAAGCATTTACATACACCACATCACTGTAGAACTGTGCGCGCTTTTTTTAAGACCAATAACTACGAGCGGCACCTTCGGCGTAATATTCGGGGCACATGTGCTAAAGGCGTCCGACGCCGGTTGATTTACCCAATAAAGCAATAGACATCCTTAAAAAAGCTCCGCGATGTACGTGTCTAATGTCGGCTGCTGACGAAAAATGTAGGATTCATGGATTTTCAGGAGAGTAGGTACAGCGTAGCATAGTGGGGCTAAGGGGTGGTCGTTGTAAAAAAAATAATAAGCTGTTACTTATTCATCGTGAGGGGGGACTTGAATGGAGCTTGGTCATGGTGATAAATTCATAGTCCAATGCCAGCAGATTGAAGTAGCAAGGTAAATGTTTTGGGGCTTGCTCCGGCCACCTATGTTGGCTCATCTATATGCGACACACGCCGGAGCGCAGCCCCGCGTATGAGCGAAGAGTGGCCGGGCGGAATCACTCTCTCGGCAGCCCCGGTTGGGTCTGCGAGGGGCGGCCGCGAGTTATTTTGGCAGCGCGTGTGTCCAAACCCAAACAGCCGCCGATCGCGCCTCGGCCGAGGACTGGGTCTGCGAGAGCTGCTTCGATTTACGCACTGCGTCCAGCTGCGGTTGTTCTTCTTTTGTAGGCGTCGGGAAATACTCCCAGCATTTCGCGGTTCCAAAGCACATGCTCTTTCTCGCCCATCCCTGTCACCTAACGAGGTGCTCATCCTGTTTTTTTTTTCTATTCTTATCGCAGAACGCCATAAATGAAGGCTGAAAAAGTAAGCAAGAATCACGTTTCTTTGGCCCAATGGAAGTAAATCAAGCGACAGTCGTGAGTCGCCAACACATAAGGTAGCAAATGCATCGGGTAGTTTAGCCCACGACAGTGTCCAAGAGGTCGCCGATGACACCTGCTTAACACCAGACACTGCGAAAAAGTAGCACTCAACAACGACAGACTATCGAAGCGGCAACACATACCTTGCTTTTTTTGTTTCGGTAGGGGTTCTTCATCAAAGGTAAAAAAGAAAAAGAAAAGACGCGGCCAAGTAGAATGACCTGAATAGCACCCATTAAGTTTGTTCGGAGACATTGATTACGGGCTCCTGTTTATTAGCGAATTGCGTGCCACAAGATTTGTAATACTTTATTAAATGCGCGAAGGAATTTTCTCCAAGGAGCTGCCTCAGTCGCCTGTAGAACTTTGTGAGTCGGATTGACCGCTGACAGTCCATGGGCTGCTCTTTCACAAAATGGTACGTCTGCCAAGCACTGTGGTCTGGGTATCCTTAGTAATTCTGCGCTACCCAGAGAAATAATACCAAGCAGTTCGCTGTTTTCTTTTCTTCTATTCATGTAAAACAAATAAAGAAAACCAACCCACTGTTCTGGAGCTTCGTAAGAAAGCTACAGTTCGTGAGTGCTAGTCATCCTCTTGAAGCTGTCAAAAGAGCACGTTTATTTAGGTCAATGGTCACAAAACATCGGCATCATACGATAGGAAGCTGCAGAAGAATAACATTTGCTTTCAAAGCGTCAGACAGACGTTCTCAGTCTGTTAGCGGTAGCGTCACTGTGCCTTTGAAAACAAAAGTATATAGTTAGTTTATTCTGCCGAACTTTATTAAGGAGATCTAGTGTAATGAAGTAAAGGAACCGCACAACGAGTGATGGAAGACCATATGACAGGAATAACACTATAGAGGCGAGAAGACAGTGGTTTCAATTAGGTGAGAGCAAATGGAAGTAATCCATATTCTAGTTGAGATAAAGAGAAATAACAAAACGGTGTCTGAATTTTACAGCGTACCAAAGATAACCGGTTATTTGTTACAGTAAACTTATTGGTGCAAAGGAAAAGTTATCACTCATAGCGGCATATAATCATCCATTGTGGCATGGTCAAATTAAAAAAAAAAATTCGCGCTGATATGGTTGACTCACAAGCGGAATAACACGGGTAATATGAGATAGTTCAGAAAGGCACTCACCCTGCAATGAACAGGATCAGCTGATGAAGATGACACAAAGCCAACACAATAGAAATCGAAATGACGGAGTGCTTCGTTCCTTATACTGCATGTAGGGTAGGGCGAAGGAAAATCTAGCAGGAATATTTAGACTGATTGCGATTTATGTATAAATCTATAATTTAAGGCATGCAATAAGATTGTTCCTCAGACTCCTTAGGCTCTTCCTTGTGCGTTATTTCTGAGCAATAAATATGGCGCAATACTTAGCGTAAGTATAAATTAGACATTATTTTTACGAACTCAATAACGTCTCAATTTGCCCAAACCCTGGGACAAAATAGGAAGCACTTTGCACACCTTGCATACTAAGCACTGCCAGTGCCGTTCGTGTGCGAGTCGGATGCCATAGGACAATTTTCTCGCATTCTTGTGAACTGAGTGTGTTCTTTTCCTTTTCTCTTAAGTTTTCTTTGATTTCTCTACTTCTTTAGAGGAGCGATACTTCAACCGTGCTGGCACCTTTTGCCAGCACTCAAGAAAGTGCTGACGTCCGCATTCCTTTTTTTTCACTGTTATTAGGTTTGGCAGAAGAGAAATATCAGATCTTGTAAATTTTATTAGGCGTAACGGCTTTTTCAAATGACCCTATGGCGTACAAAAAATGTTGCCGCGCATAGAATAAAGCGGCTCGGCTAAATGGATGGCTTTATGTGCTCGTTGCATGTCATTTTAGGCAAAAGCAGCACTGGATGTCTTTTTCTTATAGGCTCGTACCGTCCAAGAGAAGAAGACGGAAATGTAATAAAGCAGCAAAATGAAAAAAAGCTCCATGAAACTGATATTAGTGCTCACTAAGTCCTTTTCACGAGTTCAGCCGTTATCTTAGAGTATTACCTACATAATTTTCATGTGCTAATTGTGGCCATGTTGTCCCTGCTATATACTATCTATAGTCTATAATCTATAGTCTATAGACTATCTATATACTATTCCTATAAAACTGTCTGCAGGCATCCAGTAGACATGTTTCTATGCAGTGTGTAGACTTCCTATAGATTTCTGCCATTATAATGATTATTGAGTAGTCTATAGAATGTCTCAATCTATGGACATTCTATACACCGTCTTTAGATTATTGAAAATAAACGTTTATAGACAATTCTCTGTAGAATGTCCAGATGCAAAAGTGGATAGGCTTTTACACTTCTACTTTTATATAGTGATGTCTATGGAATGTCTATTGGCAAATGTCTATAGACTATAGATACATTATTGCCATAAACTATCTATGTGCTATTGCTATAGAACAGTCTATAGACAGTCTGAAGACTTGTGTCTATGCCGCCTACAGACTGTGTATACACTTATGGCGTTGCACTTTTTATAGACTAGTCTGTAAGATGTCGGAGTCTAAAGGCGCTCTAGAGATTGTCCGTAAAGTAAAAAAAATTCACGTATATAGACAACAGTCTGCAGAATGTCTATAGGCGAAAGTGTATAGACCTATACAGTTCTACGTTTATTCACTCAAACCTATGGAATATTTATGGCAATATGTGTACAGGCTATCTATAAACTTATTTCTATAGAACAGTGCATAGACAGTCTGTAGACATATGTCTATGCAGTTTATAGAGGGTCTATATACTTATGGCCTCAAATTATTATAGACTAGTCTATAAAATGGCTGAGTCTATAGGCACTTAATAGACCGTCTAGAGTAATGAAAATACACGCTTGTGGACGATTGCAGAATGTCTATAAAGAAAGCTTTATTGCCTTATACAGTTCTACTTTTGTAGACTGAAACCTATGGGATCTATATAGGCAAAGTGTATAGACTATTTATAAACTGTTTCCATAGAACAGTTTTTAACAGCCTGTGGACATGTGTATATGCAGCCTGTAGACTTATGGCCTTACACATTTTATACAACAGTCTATAAAATAATGAGATTTCACGTTCGTAGAGAAATTTCTGCTGAATGCCTAGACAGAAAAGTGTAGATGCTTATCTACTTTTATCACTAGGCTACTGGTTGCTGCCAGATCCTCTGGAGCCTAGTCTGCACTGCGAAGAACTCCTTTGAGCACGAGATGATGCACTAGTCGACGTGATAAAAGAACTGTCTTCCCGTCAACTGGCGTTTCCCAGAAATAGCAGCGAGGAGGACTAATTGCTATGAGATTATAGCCTGTTTATATATCTTCAACAGTTGATGGTACACTTTATTCCATCGATCCCGGTTTCTCCCATTTGCGATTTTTATCGGCGTAGTTACGGCCGATCTCCTGTTATCACTAGGCTGCTGGTTGCTGCTGTGATCCTCTGGACCCTAGTCTGCACTGCGAAGAACTCCTCTGAGCATGAGATGATGCACTCGTCGACGGGTTAAAAGAACTGTCTTCGCCTCAACTTGTGTTCCTCAGAAATAGCAACGAGTAGGACTAATTGTTATGACATTCTAGCCTGTTTTTGTGTCTTCAGCATTTATGGCACAGTTTATTTCATCGATCCCGTTTTTCCACGTCGGAGATCTGATCGGCGTTCTTACTGCCGATCTCCTTTTATCACTAGACTGCTGGTTGCTGCCTGATCCTCTGGAGCCTAGTCTGCACTGCGAAGAACTCTGTCTGAGCAAGCGATCACACACACGTCCACGTGATAAAAGAACTGTATATTCACATCAACTGGCGCTGCCCAGCAGTGGCATCACGGAGGGATAATTGTTATGAGCTTCTAGCCTGTTTTGTAGCTTTATCATTTAATGGCACAGTTTATTCCATCGATCCCATTTACCCCCGTCGGCGACCTGATCGGCGTAGTTACTGCCGATATACTTTTATCACTAGGCTGCTGGTTGCTGCCCGATCCTCTGGAGCCTAGTGTGCACTGCGAAGAACTCCGTCTGAGAAGAGATGACGCACTCGTCGACGTGATAAAGAGCTGTGTCTGCCCATCAAGTGGCGTTTCCCAGCAGTATCATGACAGGGGGCTAATTGTTATAAGCTTTTAGCCTGTTTTTGTAGCTTCAGCATTTGATGCCAATGTTTCTTTCGTCGATCCCGCTTTTTTCTCACCGTCAGTATATTCGGCGTTGTTACTGCCGATTTCCTGTTATCAATAGGCTGCTAGTTGCTGCGTTATCCTCTGGAGCCTAGTCTGAACTACGAAGAACTCCGCCCGAGCAAGCGATCACACACACCTGGACGTGATAAAAGATTGTGCCTTCGAATCAACTGGCGTTTCCCAGAAATGGCAGCGAGGAGGGCTAATTTTTATGAGTTTCTGGCCTGTTTTTGTAGCTTCAGCATTTGATGGCACAGTTTATTGCATCGATCACGGTTTCTCTAATTTGCGATTTGATCGGCGCAGTTACTGCCGACCTCCTGTTATCACTAGGCTGCTTGTTGCTGCCTGATCCTCTGGAGCCTAGTCTGCACTGCGAACAACTACTCTGAGCATGAGAGGATGCACTCATCGGCGTGATAAAAGAACTGCGTCTTTGCATCAACTGGCGTTTCCCAGCAATAGCAGCGAGGAGGGCTACTTGTGACGGGTTTCTAGAATGTGTTTGTATCTTGAGCATTTGATGGCAACGTTTAACACATCAATCCAGCTTTTCCCTATCCGCTGTCTGATCTTTGTTGTTAGTGCCGATCTCCTGTTATCCCCAGGCTGCTTGGTGGTGCCTGATCCTGTGGAGCCTAGTCTGCACTGCGACTAACTGGGCCTGAGCAAGCGATCACACTCACGTCCACGTAATAAAAGAACTGTGTATTCGCATCAACTGGCGTTTCCTAGCAGTGGTAGCACGCAGGTCTTGCTGTGAGTTTCTAGACTGTTTTTTTTGCTTCAGCATTTGACGGCACAGTTTATTCCATGGATCCTACTGTTTCCCATTCGCGATCTGATCGGCAGAGTTACTGCCGATCTACTGTTATCACTAGGCTGCCGATTGCTGTCTGATCCTCGGGGGCATAGTCTGAACTGCGAAGAACTCCGTCTGAGAAGAGATAACACAGACACCGGCGGGATAAAAGAACCGTGTCTGCGCATTACCTGGCGTTTCCCAGCAGTGGCATCACGGAGGGCTAACTGTTATGAGCTTGATGAAGAAATTGCGGCCACTGACCAAGTCAAGGTGAAAAAACACACAGAGACGTTTCGGGACCCGTACGGGTTCCTTGGTCACACTAGTGTGACCAAGGAACCCGTACGGGTCCCGAAACGTCTCTGTGTGTTTTTTCACCTTGACTTGGTCAGTGGCCGCAATTTCTTCATCATCATGTTACCTGACCAGACGAACTTTCATCGAACTCTTGACTACATGTTATGAGCTTCCAGCCAGTTTTTCTAGCTTCAGCGTTTGATGCCACAGTTTATTCCATCGATCCCGCTTTTCGCCGTCGGCGGTCTGATGGGCGTCGGTACTGCCGATCTCCTGTAATCACTAGGCTGCTGGTTGCTGGTTGATCCTCTGGAGCCTAGTCGGCACTGCCAAGAACTCCGTCTGAGCAAGCTATCGCATACACGTCCACGGGATAGAACAACTGTGTCTTCGCTTCAACTGGCATTTCCCAGAAATGCCAACGAGGAGGGATAATTGTGACGAGTTTCTAGCCTGTTTTTCTAGCTTCAGAATTTGTTAACACAGTTTATTCCAACGATCCCGATTTCCCTTTTGGAGGTCTGATCGGCGTTGTTACTGGCGATCTCTTGTTATCAATAGGCTGCTGGTTGGTGCCTGATCTACTGGAGCCTAGTCTGCAATGCGAATAACACCGTGTGATCATGCGATGACGCACATGTCGATGTGAGAAAAGAACTCTGTCTTCACATCAACTGGCATTTCCCAGCAGTGGCAGCACGGAGGGCTTATTGTTGTGAGCTTATAGCCTGTTTTTGTAGCTTCAGCATTAGATGGCACAATTTATTCCATCTATCTCACTTTCCCCCGTCTGCAATATGATCGGCGTAGTTTCTTCCGGTCTCCTGTTATTAATAGGCTGCTGGTTGCTGCCTGATCCTCTGCAGGCTAGTCTGTACTGCAAAGAACTCCGTCTGAGCAAGCGATGAGGATCACGTCCACGTGATAAAAGAACTGTGTCTGCGCATCAACTGGCGATTCCAAGCAGTGGCAGCACAGGGGGCTAATTGTTTTGAGATTCCAGCCTGTTTTTGTAGCTTCAGAATTTGAGAGCACAGTTTATTCCAGCGATGCCGCTTTTGCCCTTCGACGATCTCATCGGCATAGTTACTGCCGCTATCCTGTTCAAACTAGGCTGCTGCTTGCGGACTGACCCTCGTGCGCCTAGTGTGCAGTGCGAAGAACTCCGTCCGAGCAAGCGATCGCACACACATTGATGTGATAAAAGAACTGTTTCGGTGCATCAACTGGCGATTCCCAGGAGTGGCAGCACGGAGGGCTACTTGTTAAAAGCTTCTATCCTGTTTTTGTAGCTGTAGCATTCGATGACACATTTTATTGCGTCGATCCCGCTTTTCCCCCGCGGTGGTCCGATCGGCGTTGGTACTGCCGATCTCCTGTTATAACTAGGCTGCTGGTTGCCGCCTGATCCTCTGGAGCTTAGTCGGCACTGTGAAGAACTTCGTCTGAGTAAGCGATGACGCACACGTCGACGTGGCAAAAGAACAGTGTCTGCGCATCAACTGGCGTTTCCCAGCAGTGGCAGCACAAAGGGCTAATTGTTTTGGGTTTATAGCCTGCTTTTATAGCTTCAGCATTAGATGGCACAGTTTATTCCATTGATCTCGCTTTCGCCCGTCGGCGATCTGATCGGCGTAGTGACTGCCGATCTCCTGTTATCAATAGGCTGCTGGTTCCTGCCTGATCGTCTGCAGGTTTGCCTCTACTGCGAAGAACTCCGTCTGAGCAAGCGATGAGGCTCACGTCCACGTGGTAAAAGAACTGTGTCTTCACATACCTGGCATATCCCAGCAGTGGCAGCACGGAGGGCTAGTTGTTAAGAGCTTCTACCCTGTTTTTGTTGCTTCAGCATTTGATGCCACAGTTTATCCCATCGATCCCGGTTTCTCGAATCGAAGATCTCATCGGCGTAGTTACTGCCGATCTCCTGTTATCACTAGGCTGCTGGTTGCTGGCTGATGCTCTGGAGCCTAGTCTGCAGCGCGAGCAACTCCGTCTGAGCAAGCGATCACACACACACATCCATGTAGTAAAAGAACTGTGTATTCCCATCAACTGGCGTTTCCCAGAAATGGCAGCGAAGAGGGCTAATTGTTTTGAGTTTATAGCCTGTTTTTGTAGCTTCAGCATTAGATAGCACAGCTTATTCCATATATCTCACTTTCCCCCGTCTGCAATATGATCGGCGTAGTTACTTCCGATCTCCTGTTATCTATAGGCTGTTGGTTGCTGCCTGATCCTCTGCAGGCTAGCTTGTACTGCGAAGAACTCCGTCTGAGCAAGCGACGAGGCTCACGTCCACGTGATAAAAGAACTGTGTCTGCGCATGAAGTGGCGATTCCAAGCAGTGGCAGCACAGGGGGCTAATTGTTTTGAGATTCTAGCCTGTTTTTGTAGCTTCAGCATTTGATAGCACAGTTTATTCCAGCGATGCCGCTTTCGCCCTTCGACGATCTCATCGGCATAGTTACTGCCAATATCCTGTTCAAACTAGGCTGCTGCTTGCGGCCTGACCCTCTTGCGCCTAGTCTGCAGTGCGAAGAACTCCGTCAGAGCAAGCGATCGTACACACGTGCACGTAATTAAAGATCTGTGTATTCCCATCAACTGGCGTTTCCCAGAAATGGCAGCGGGGATAGCTTATTCTGATGAGTTTCTAGTCATTTTGTCGCTTTAGCAGTTGATGGCACAGTTTATCCCATCGATCCCGCTTTCCCCCTTCGGCGATCTGATCGGCGTAGTTACTGCCGATCTAGTGTTAACACTAGGCTGGTGGTTGCTGCCTGATCCTCTGGAGCCTAGTCTGCACTGCGAACAACTACTCTGAGCATGAGAGGATGCACTCATCGACGTGATAAAAGAACTGCGTCTTTGCATGAACTGGCGTTTCCCAGCAATAGCAGCGAGGAGGGCTACTTGTTACGGGTTTCTAGAATGTGTTTGTATCTTGAGCATTTGATGGCAACGTTTAACACATCAATCCAGCTTTTCCCTATCCGCGGTCTGATCTTTGTTGTTAGGGCCGATCTCCTGTTATCCCTAGGCTGCTTGGTGGCGCCTGATCCTGTGGAGCCTAGTCTGCACTGCGACTAACGGGGCCTGAGCAAGCGATCACACTCACGTCCACGTAATAAAATAACTGTGTATTCGTATCAACTAGCGTTTCCTAGCAGTGGTAGCACGCAGGTCTTGCTGTGAATTTCTAGACTGTTTTTTTGGTTCAGTTACTGCTCATCTCCTCTTAACACTAGGCTGGCGATTGCTGTCGGATCCTCTTGAGCCAATTCTGCACTGCGAAGAACTCCGTCTGAAGAAAAGACGCACATGTTGACGTGCTAACAGAACTGTGCCTGCGCGTCAACTGGCGTTTCTGAGAAGTGGCAGCGAGGAAGATTAATTTTTATGAGTTTCTAGCCTGTTTTTGTATCTTCAGCATTTGGTGGCACAGTTTGTTCCATCGTCCCCTTTTTTGCCCGTGGGCGATCTGATCGGCGTAGTGACTGTCGCTGTCCTGATATCACTATTCTGCTGGTTGCTGCCTGATGCTCTAGGGCCTAGTCTGCACTGCGAAGAACTTCTCTGAGCATGAGATGATGCCCTCGTCGACGTGATAAAAGAACTCTGTCTTCGCATCAACTGGCGTTTCTCAGAAGCGGCAGCGAGGGAGACGAATTGGTATGTGTTTCTAGCCTGTTTTTGTATTTTCAGCATTTCATGGCACCGTTTTTTCCATCGATACCGCTTTCCCCCGTTTGCGCTCTGATCGGCGTAGTTACTGCCGATCTACTTTTGTCACTAGGCGGCTCGTTGCTGCTTGATCCTCTGGAGCCTAGCCTCCACTGCGAACACCTCTGAGCATGATATGACGCACACATCGACGTGATAAAAGGACTGGCTTCGCGTGAACTGGCGTTTCTCGGAAGTAGCAGCGAGGATGACTAATTGGGGTATCATTCGAGGCTGTTTTTGTATCCTAAACATTTGATGGCGTTGTTTATTTTATTGATCCCGCTTTTCTCCGTCGGAGCTCTGATCGGTGTTGTTATAGCCGATCGCCTTTTATCACTAGGCTGGTGGGTGCTGCGTGATCTTCTGTAGCCTTGTCTATACTGCGATGAACTCGGGTCGAGCAAGCGATCACACAGGTCGACGTGATCAACGAACTGAGTACTCGCTTCAACGGGCGTTACTCAGAAGTGGCAGCGAGGAGGCATAATTGTTGTGAGTTTGTAGCTAGTTTTTGTACCTTCAGCATTTGATGGCACATTTTATTCCCTCGATCCCGGTTTCTCCCATCGAAGATCTCATCGTCGAAGTCACTGCCGACCTCCTGGTATTACAAGGCTGCTGGTTGCTGTCTGATCCATGGGGCCTAGTTTGGCCTGCGAAGAACTCCGTCTGAGGAAGTAATGACGCACACGTCGAGGTTATAAAAGAACTATATCTTTGCATCAACTGCCATTTCCCAGAAGTAGCAGCGGGGATAGATAATTGTTTTGCGTTTCCAGCCTGTTTATGTATCTTCAGCATTACATGGCGCTTGTTTTTCCTTCGATCCTGCTTCCCCACGCCGGTGACCTGATGGGCGTAGTTACAGACTGATCTCCTTTTATCACTATGCTGCTGGTGTGTGCCTTATCTTCTGGAGTCTAGTCTGCACAGCGAAGAGCTCCGCATGAGCAAGCGATTACGCACACGTCGACAGGATAAAAGAACTGTGCCTTTGCATCTACTTACATTTCCTAGCAGTGGCAGCGCGGAGGGATAGTTGTTATGCGTTTGTAGCCTGTTTTTGTAGCTTCAGCATTTCATGGCACAGTTTATTCCTTCGATCCCGCTTTCCCCCAATGGCCATCTGATCGGCGTAGGTACTCCCCTTCTACTCTTATAATTAGGCTGCTAGTTGCTGCCTGATCCTCCGGAGCCTAGTCAACACAGCGAATAACTCCACCTGTGCAAGAGATTACGCAGACGTCGACGTGATAAAAGAGCTCAGTCTTCGCTTCAACTGGCGCTCCTAAGAAGTGGCAGCGAGGAGGCGTACATTTTATGATTTTCCATCTTGTTTTTGTAGCTTCAGCAATTCATGGCACAATTTATTCCTTCGATCCCGCTTTCCCTCATTCGCGATCTCATGGGAGAAGTTACTGCCGATCTCCTGTTGTCACTAGGCTGCTGGTTGCTGCCTGATCTTCTGGAGCCTAGTCTTAACTGCAATGAACAACGTCTGAGCAAGAGATGACGCACACGTCAACGTGATAAAAGAACTGTATTCGCATCAAGTGGCGTTTCCCAGCAGTGGCAGCGCGGAGGGCTAATTGATATGAATTTCTAGCCTGCTTTTGTAGCTTCAGCATTTCATAGCACAGTTTATTCCTTCGATCCCGCTTTCCTCCATTGGCCATCTGTTCGGCATAGGTGCTTCCGATCTACTGTTATAACTAGGCGGCTGGTTCCTTCCTGGTCATTTGGAGCCTTGTCTGTACTGTGAATAACTCCGTATGAGCAAGTGATGACGCACATGTCGACATGATAAAATAACTCTGCTATTGCATCTACTTCCATTTTCCAGCAGTGACAGCGCGGAGGGCTAATTCATATGACCTTCTAGCCTATTTTTGTGACTTCAGAATGTGATGGCACAGTTTGTTCCATCGTACGCGCTTTTCCCTATTGGAGGTTGGAGGTCTGATCGGCGTTTTTACTGCCGATCTCCCGTTACCACTAGGCTGCTGGTTGCTGCCTATTCCTCTGGAGACTAGTCTACACTACGTAGTACACCGCGCGAGGAAGCGATGACGCACACATCTACGTGATAAAGGAACTCCGTCTTCGTATCAAATGGCATTTCCCAGCAGTTCTAGCATGGAGGGCTAATCGTTACGATTCTCTAGCCCGTTTTTGTAGCTTCAGCCTTTGATGCCACAGTTTATTCTATCGATCCCGGTTTCCCCCGTCGACGATCTGATCGGCGTAGTTACTTCTCATCTCCTGTTTTCACTAGGCTGCTGGTTGCTGTGTGATCCTCTGGAGGCTAGTCTGCACTACGAAGAACTCCTTCCGAGCAAGCGGCCACAGACACGTCGACGTGATAAAAGAACTGCTTATTCACATCAACTGATGTTTCCCAGAATTGGGAGCGAGGAAGGGTAATTGGTGTGAGTTTCTAGCCTGTTTTTGTATCCTCAGCATTTGATGGCCCAGTTTATTCCGTAGATCCAGTTTTTCCCCCTCTGCAATCTGATCAGTGTAGTTACTGCCGACCTTCAGTTATTAATAGGCTGCTGGTAGCTGCCTGATCTTCTTCAGGCTAGTCTCCAGTGCCAGGAACTCCGTCTGAGCAAACAATGAGGCTCACGTCCACATGGTAAAAGAACTGTGCATTCGCATCAACTGGCCTCTCCCAGCAGCGGCAGCACGGCGGGCTAATGGGTATGAGTTTCTAGCCTGTTTTTCT
Organism: Dermacentor andersoni; assembly: GCF_023375885.2. Classification (NCBI taxonomy): domain Eukaryota; kingdom Metazoa; phylum Arthropoda; class Arachnida; order Ixodida; family Ixodidae; genus Dermacentor; species Dermacentor andersoni. The sequence continues at coordinate 394,672,765 of NC_092814.1, forward strand.
ATCCGCAGCATTTGATGGCACAGTTGATTCCGTTGATTCCGGCTTTACCCCTCTGCGATCTGATCGACGTAGTTACTGCCGATCTTCAGTAATTAATAGGCTGCTGGTGGCTGCCTCATCTACTTCAGGCTAAACTCCACGGCCAGGAACTCCGTCTGAGCAAGCAATGAGGCTTTCGTCCACATGGTATAAGAACTGTGTCTTCGAATAACTGGCATTTCCCACCAGTGGCCGCAAGGATGGCTAATTGGTATGAGTTTCTTCCCTATTCTTGTATCCTCAGCATTTGATGGCACAGTTTATTCTGTCGATCCCGCTTTTCCGCTCTGCGATCTGATCGGCGTAGTTACTACTGATCTTTAGTTATTAATAGGCTGTTGGTAGCTGCCTGATCTTCTTCAGGCTAGTCTCCACTGCGAGGAACTCCGTCTGAGTAACCAATGAGGCTCACGTCCGCATGGTAAAAGAACTGTGTATTCGCATCAACTGGCGTCACCCAGCAGTAGCAGCACGGAGGGCTAATTGGTATGAGTTTCTAGCCTGTTTTTGTATCCTCAGCATTTGATGGCACAGTTGATTCCGTTGATTTCGGCTTTACCCCTCTGCGATCTGATCGGCGTAGTTACTGCCGATCTTCAGTAATTAATAGGCTGCTGGTGGCTGCCTCATCTACTTCAGGCTAGTCTCCACTGCGAGGAACTCCGTCTGAGAAAGCAATGAGGCTCACGTCCACATGGTAAAAGAACTGTGTATTCGCATGAACTGGCGTCTCCCAGCCGTGGCAGCACAGAGTGCTAATTGGTATAAGTTTCTAGCCTGTTTTTTTTTTATTCTCTGCATTTGATGGCACAGTTTATTCCGTGGATCCCGCTTTTCCCCTCTGTGATGTGATCGGCGTAGTTACTGCCGATCTTCAGTTATTAATAGGCTACTGGTAGCGGCCTCATCTTCTTCAGGCTAGACTGCACTACCAGCAAGTCCGTCTGAGCAAGCAATGAGGCTCACGTCCACATGGTAAAAGAACTGTGTATACGCATCAACTGGCGTAACCCAGGAGTGGCAGCACGGAGGGATAATGGGTATGAGTTTCTAGCCTGTTTTTTGGTATTCTCAGCATTTGATGGCACAGTTTATTCCGTCGATCCCGCTTTTCCGCTCTGCGATCTGATCGGCGTAGTTACTACTGATCTTTAGTTATTAATAGGCTGCTGGTAGCTGCCTGATCTTCTTCAGGCTAGTCTCCAGTGCCAGGAACTCCGTCTGAGCAAACAATGAGGCTCACGTCCACATGGTAAAAGAACTGTGTATTCGCATCAACTGGCCTCTCCCAGCAGCGGCAGCACGGAGGGCTAATGGGTATGAGTTTCTAGCCTGTTTTTGTATCCTCAGCATTTGATGGCACAGTTGATTCCGATGATTCCGGCTTTACCCCTCTGCGATCTGATCGACGTAGTTACTGCCGATCTTCAGTAATTAATAGGCTGCTGGTGGCTGCCTCATCTACTTCAGGCTAAACTCCACGGCCAGGAACTCCGTCTGAGCAAGCAATGAGGCTCACGTCCACATGGTATAAGAACGGTGTCTTCGAATAACTGGCGTTTCCCACCAGTGGCCGCAAGGATGGCTAATTGGTATGAGTTTCTTCCCTATTCTTGTATCCTCAGCATTTGATGGCACTGTTAATTGTGTTAATCCCTCTTTTTCCCCTCTGCGATGTGATCGGCGTAGTTACTGCCGATCTTCAGTTATAAATAGGCTACTGGTAGCGGCCTCATCTTCTTCAGGCTAGACTGCACTACCAGGAAGTCCGTCTGAGCAAGCAATGAGGCTCACGTCCACATGGTATAAGAACGGTGTCTTCGCCTACCTGGCGTTACCCAGGAGTGGCTGCAGAGATGGCTGATTGGTATGGGTTTCTAGCCAGTTTTATCCTCAGCATTCGATGGCACAGTTGATTCCATCGATTCCGGTTTTACCCCTCTGCGTTCTGATCGGCGTAGTTACTGCCGATCTTCAGTTATTAATAGGCTATTGCTGGCTGCCTGATCTTCTTGAGGCTAGTCTCCACTGCGAGGAACTCCGTCTGAGCAAGCAAGGAGGCTCACGTCCACATGGTATAAGAACGGTGTCTTCGCGTAACTGGCGTTTCGCAGCAGTGGCAGCACGGAGAGCTAATTGGTCTGAGTTTCTAGCCTGTTTTTCTATCCTCGGCATTTGATGGCACAGTTTATTCCGTCGATCCCGCTTTCCCCCCTCTGCAGTCTGATCGGCGTAGATACTGCCGATCTCCAGTTATTAATATGCTGCCGGTAGCTGCCTCGTCTTCTTCAGGCTAGACTACACTGCCAGGAACTCCGTCTGACCAAGCAATGAGGCTCACGTCCATGTGGTAAAAGAACTGTGTATTCGCCTAACTTTCGTTTCCCAGTAGTGGCAGCGAAGACTACTTGGTATTAGTTTCTAGAAATTTTTGTGTCTTGAGCATTTGTTGGCACAGTTTATTACATCGATCCCGCTTTCCCCCCTCTGCAATCTGATCGGCGTAGTTACTGCCGATCTTCAGTTATTAATAGGCTCCTGTTAGCTGCCTCATCTTCTTCAGGCTAGTCTCCACTGCGAGGAGCTACATCTGAGCAAGCAATGAGGCTCACGTCCACATGGTAAAAGAACTGTGTGTTCGCATCAACTGGCCTCTCCCAGCAATGGCCGCTCTGATGGCTAATTGGTATGAGTTTCTAGCGTGCATTGTATACTCAGCATTTGATGGCACGGTTTATTCCGTCGATTCCGGTTTTACCCATCTGCATTCTGATCAACGTACTTACTGGCGATCTTGAGTTATTAATAGGCTGTTGGTAGCTGCCTAGTCTTCTTCAGGCTAGTCTCCACTGCGAGGAACTCCGTCTGAGCAAGCAATGAGGCTCGCGTCCACATGGTAAAAGAAGAGTGTCTTCGCATACTGGCGTTTCCCAGCAGTGGCAGTCTAGTCTGCACTGCGAAGAACTCCTTGTGAGCAAACGATGACGCACACGTCGACGCGATAGAAGAACTGTGTCTTCGCATCAACTGGCGTTTCCCAGCAGTGGCAGCGCGGAGGGCTAATCAATATGATATTCTAGCCTGTTTTTTTAGCTTTAGTATTTCATTGCACAATTTATTCCTTTGATCCCGCTTTCCATAATTGGTCATCTGATCGGGGTAGGTACTGCCGATCTGTTATAACTGGGCTGCTGGTTGCTGCCTGATCCTCTGGAGCCTAGTCTGCACTGTGAAGAACTCCTTCTGCGCAAGCAATGACGCACACGTCAATGTGATAAAGGAACTGTGTCTTGGCATCAACTGGAATTTCCCAGCAGTGACCGCGTGGAGGGCTAATTGTTATGAGTTTCTAGCCTGTTTTTGTAGCTTCAGCATTTGATGGCACAGTTTATTCCATCGATCCCGGTTTCGCCCATCGCGGATCTCACCGGCGTAGGTACTGCCGATCACCTGTTCTAACTGGGCTGCTGGTTGCTGCCTGATCCGTCGGAGCCTTGTCTCTAGTGCGAAGAACTCCGTATGAGCAAGCAATGACGCCCACATCGACTTGGTAAAAGAACTGTATCTTCGTATTAACTGGCGTTTCCCAGCAGTGACAGCGCAGAGGTTCAATTGTTATGAGTTTCTAGCCTGCGTTTGTAGCTTCAACATTTTATGGTACAGTTTAGTATTACGATCCCGCTTTCTCCCATTCGGGATCTGATCGGCGTAGGTACTGCCGATCTCCAGTTATCACCAGGCTGCTGGTTGCTGTCTGATCCTCTGGAGCCTATTCTGCACTGCAAGAACTCCGTCCGAGCACGGGATCACACACACGCCGACGTGACAAAAGAACTGTGTCTTCGCTTCAACTGGTGCTTCCTTGAAGTGGCAGCGCGGAGGGCTAATTGTTATGAGATTCTAGCCTGTTCTTGTAGCTTCAGTATTTCATGGCACAGTTTATTCCTTCGATCCCGGTTTCCATCACATCATTGGCCATCTGATCGGCGTAGGTATTGTCGATATCCTGTTATAACTGTGCTGCTGATTGCTGCCTGATCATCTGGAGTGTTTTCTGCACTGCGAAGAACTCCGTCTGAGGAAATGATGACGCTCACGTCGACGTGATAAAATAAGTGTGTCTGCGCATCAGCTGGCGTTTCCCAGCATCGGCAGCATGGAGGGCTATTTGTTATGAGCTTCTAGCCTTCTTTTGTGGCTTCAATATTTAAGATTCAGATTCAGATTCAGATTCAGATTTATTGGTTCCAAAAAAAAGAAGTAATACCTGACAAATATACACACTAGGGTCCCAAAGTGAAAGAACTCTAGTGGGCCCCTCGGTTAATAATAACAACATTGATGGTGATATCAATAGTCAGCATATTAGCGTTATATAGACATCTACACATCAAATACATCATTAGACATGTCATTTACAAACACGAAAAGGCACGTTAAAAAGAAAATCGGAAAAAAGCATGAATGAAATACAAGAAATGACATATGATATAAAAGTCAAAGGTACACCACCTGATCGTAGTTAAGTGATCGTAGGAAATTCAGCTTAAGGTGATTTTTTTTTTAAACTTCAAGAGAAGTACAGGATTTTATGGTTGATGGTAATTCATTCCAAAGAATTCATGCCAAGAAAAGTGACATCGGTGCTAACGGAAATTGAACGAATTCCAAGCTTTACTTCAGGAATAGAAGTTATGGCCCTTTGATCACTTTTGAATAACATAAATTTAGTTTTTAGAGGATTAACAACTAAGAAATTGTTGCTACACCATTTTATAATGTGACATAATGGAATATTTAACTTAGGAGTAAGAGTAGCAACATATTTTTTAGATGAAATATGGTTGTGTCATCTGCGTTTAAAATGCAATGAATGTAGTTGGTGGAGTTAAGGGAATCCGGAAGATCATTAATGTATAAAAGGAAAAGCAAAGGGCCCAGAACTGATCCCTGTGGTACACCTTGGTTAATACATTTTGTTACTGAGAAAGTATTTGCTGCATGTTCCGTGTACGGCCGGTCAAGTAAGTAATTTTTGAAGAATGTTAGCGCAGGATCGGTTATACCGTAAGAGTCAAGTTTATTAAACAGGACTTGATGGCTAACCGTGTCATAAGCTTTACTGAATTCTAAAAATACAGATTCGACTGAGTTTCCCGAATCAATACATTTTTTATCTAGTCAGTTAGAGATAGAACAGCTACATTCGTGGAACTTCCAGAGCGGAAACAAAATTGATTGTTCTTTAGCAATTTAAACCTTCTTAAGTAGTTATTAAGACGTTTACCAAATAATTTCTCAGTGAGCTTACTGAGGCAGGAAAGAATTGCAATTGGTCGGTAATTATTAACTGTGTGTTTGTTGCCTTTTTCAAAAACACGAATAATCTTGGCATTTTTTTTTAAATAAAGGGAATGCGCCTGCGTTAAACATAAGGTTGATAATATTGCAGAGCGTATCGCAATATAAATGCTCAACCAGTTGTAAATGCCTGACACAAATATTGTCTAAGCCAGGCCCTGTATTTTTAAGGTTAGCAATAGTGGAGCACACTTCATTTGGTGTAGCTGGTAGCAAGAATGATTGTGTCGTATGGCTCAAAGTAATATGCAACTGCGCATGCATGGTGTTAGTAGTGTAAACGGAAGAAAAGTAGTCCGAAAAAGCATTAGCGATTTCGTTAGGTTCAGAAAGAGTGAGACCATTGTAATTTATTTTGGTTACAGAGGCATCAACAGACGATTTTTAAGAAAAGAATTCAATAACTGCCGTTCCTTTGGGGTTATTTTTATTGTGATCAAATTTATTTTCGTAGTACCTTTTTTTCGCCTGTTTAAGTAAAACGTTACAGTACTTACTAGAACGTCTAGCTTGTCCAGTATTAAAGGGCTGACGTTAAGTTTTCTTGTACATGTTTTCATTCTTTCTTAATTTTTCTAGAAGACCATCCGTCATCCATGGGTTGCGCGGATATTTATACTTTTTCCCACATTTTACAGTGCATGTGTTAGTCGAAACGGCAAATAAAAATAAAGTGCAGAATTGGTTTAGTGCTTCTTCGGGATCTGACATAGAATCAATTGGCGACCAATCAGTTTCACTGATGGCTTCAATAAAGGTATCTGAACTAAATACGGAAGTAAAGTAGCTATTATCGCTCTCATGTATTTCATTGTTAAATGTAAGAAAAACAGGAAAATGATCGGTTATGTCAGTATTAATAAACCCCGGAGCAAGGCGATGGTGATATGTCAGATAACACGTGATCAATAAGCGTACTGCTCCCACGAGAGGCTACTCTAGTTGGACAGTGAACGAGGGATTCAAAACCAAATCCAGCAAAACAATCTGTGTAAGTTGTATACGAAGTAGCTTCAGTGTCAAATAAGATAATATTAACATCACCTACAATAACCACATCCTTATTTTCAAAAGCTAGCTTGGACAATACTGCATCAAGAGAAAGCAAGAAATCGTTAAGGGAAGATGTCGGTGAGCGATAAATGCAACCAAGGATCACGTTCTTATTGTGATTAAGGAATGACCGGTCGACTACTATCCACACTGACTCACAATGATTCATGTTAACTGCCAGATCAAATCTGCGAGTGCAGGTGACATCTTGTGAAATAAAAATGGCGACGCCACCATGACTGTTAGTTGGACGATGACAATACTCTGGTTGATAAGATGGAAAACCGCTCATGTTGTTGTCGGAATCAGAAAGCCAAGTCTCCGATATGCAGATAAAAGTGAAGACATGATGAAGTGAAGCAATGAAGTAATTAATTACATCTATGTTCTTACGAAGGCTGCGAGCATTGAAGTGAACGAGTCATCATTTATTTGCGGTAAGACGAGATCTTACGTCAACAGGGTAGAGCAAGGGCATGAAAAAAAGGGAATAAAATATTAACAGTGAATCACGTGAAGATTGGAAGGTCGGACTCAGTGATAATGCGATAGACCCTGCTATCATCAGTTTTGCGGGCTTTTATCTGGCAGTTTTCTGTCCATAAGTACTTCCACTTATTTTGTTTTTTGAGTGCCAGCGCCTTCGAGAACATCTTCTTGTTATCAATGGTCAAGTGGTATTTTGCATAGACAGCCGCGCTAGTGCCCCCTCTGAAACCAATGTGGTCAGTGCGAAGCCTAGCTCTTCTTGCCTTTCTGATGAACTCGTTTTTTTTATGGCATGAGCAGAAGCGAGCAATGATGCTCTTCTCATTTGACTTAGAGGAAACACGGTAAGGCGTGTCGATATAAACGGGTAAGAGAGGGTACTCGATAGCATCGCCAATTCGCTTCAGAATGACTCCGCAGTCTTCACCCCGTGTTGTAGGGATTCCCTTAATTTCTACGTTATTCATTCTCGAATATTGCTCTAAATCAGTCTATTGTCTTTCGAGTGCCTCGTTACGTGACAAAAGCGCCTTGTTTGGGGTTACTAGTTCTATTGTGTCGAATTCCTTGTTCATGAACTGAACACTTTCACAGAGGGAAGCGTGCTCACCTAGTCCTACATTCTGTAGCTTGATGTTAATTCGTGACACTAAATCACGGATCAGTGTATCCTACTTGTCGTTCAGCACTGCTTCAAGAGATGCAATTTTTTTCGCCAGTTCCGCTGTGGTAGGCATAGTGAAGTATATACACTACGAACAGTGAAACAAGAAGTTTGGGCAGCAGTTGCGGCATAATTAATTTTTAGGTAGTGTACAGAAGTAATGAACCAACCTGTTGGCAAGAAGAATTTTCTTAGAAGGAGGATATGCCGCCGCTACTGCTGCCGCCAAATTGAGTCAGTGCCGTTGTGTGCGTCCTTATATGGTCCTCGTTTGAGTCACGTGCAGTCCGCGTAGACGCAGCAGGCAGTACAGGGCTCAGACGCTTGAAAGCACTCGCAGGGAGTGCAAGCGCAAGTGGAAAAGAAACCACGGGGCCACAGACGACGGAGGAACCAAGGACGAGCAGGAACACAGGCCACTGATAAACCTGTTGGCAAGAAGAGTTTTCTTAGAACGAGGACATGCCGCCACACCTGATCCCGCCAAATTGTACAGTTTATCCCTTTGGTCCCCCCTTCCCCCATTCGCGATCTTATCGGCGCAGCCACTGCTGATCTCCTGTTATCACTCGGCTGCTGGTTGCTGCCTGATCTTCTGGAGCCTAGTCTGCAGTGCGAAGAACTCCGTCTCAGCAAACCATGACGCACACGTCGACGGGATAAAAGAACTGTGTCACCGCATCAACTAGCATTTCCCAGCAGTGACTGCACGGAGGGCTAATTGTTATGAGTTTCCAGCCTGTTTTGGTAGGTTCAGCATTTGATGGCACAGTTTATTCCTTCGATCCAGCTTTCCCCCATTGGCCATGTGATCGGCGTAGGTACTGCCGATCTCCTGTTATAACTGGGCTGCTGGTTGCGGCCAGATCATCTGGAGCCTAGTCTGAACTGCGATGAACTCCTTCTGAACAAGAGATGACGCACACGTCGACGTGAAAAAAGAATTGTGTCTGCGCATCAACTGGCGTTTCACATGATTGGTAGCGAGCAGGGCAAATTGTTATGAGTTTCTAGCCTGTTTTTTATCTTCAGCATGTGATGGCACAGTTTATTCCATTGATCCCACTTTCCCCCGTCTTGATCGGCGTAGTTACAGCTGATCTCCTTTTTTCGCTAGCCTGCTGGTTGCTGCCTGGTCCTGTGGTGCTTAGTCTGTACTGAGCAAGCGATGATGCACACAACGCAATAAAAGAACCGTGGTTCCGCATTAAGTGGAGTTTTCCAACAGCAGCAGCGAGGCGGGCTAATTGTTATGATTTTCTAGCCTGATTTTGTAGATTCAGCGTTTCATGGCACAGTTTATTCCTTCGATTGCTTTTTCCCGCATTCGCTATCTGATAGGCGTTGTTGAAGCAGATCTCCTGTTATAACTAGGCTGCTGGTTGCTCATTGGTCATTGCGGCCCTTGTCTGCACTGCGAAGAACTCTGTATGAGCAAGCGATGAAGCACACGCCGACGTGATAACAGAACTGTGTCTTCGCATCAACTGGCGTTTCCAAGCAGCGGCATCACGGAGGGCTATTTGTTATGAGCTTGTAGCCTGTTTTGTAGATTCAGCATTTGATGGAACAGTTTATTTCATCGATCACGCTTTCCCCCATCGGAGGTCTGATCGGCGTAGTTGCTGCCGATCTCCTGTTATCTCTAGGCAGCTGGTTGCTGCCTGATCCCCTGGAGCCTAGTCTGCATTGCGAAGAAGTCCGTCCGAGGAAGCAATAAGACACAAGTCGATGTGATAAAAAAAGTGTGGTTTCCCTTCAACTGACGTTTCACAGGATTGGCAGCGAGCAGGGCAAATTGTGATGAGTTTCTAGCCTGTTTTGTATTTTCAGCATTTGATGGCACAGTTTATTCCATCGATCCCGCTTTCCCCCGTCGGCGATTTGATGGGCGTAGTTAGAGCAGATCTCCTTTTATTACTAGCCAGCTGATTGCTGCCTGAACATATGGAGCCTATTCTGCACTGCGAAGAACTCCGTCTGAGGAAGAGATGACGCACACGTCAATGTCAAAAAACAATTGTGTCTGCGCATCAACTGGCGTTCCGCAGTAGCGGCAGGGAGGAGGATAATTGTTCTGTGTTTCCAGCCAGTTTTTGCAGCGTCAGTATTTGATGGCACACTTTATTCCTTCGATCCCGCTTTCCCCAATTTGCGATCTGATCGGCGTAGGTACTGCCGATCTCCTGTTATCAATAGGCTGCAGGTTGCGGCCTGGTCCTCTGGAGCCTAGTCTGCATTGCGAACAAGTCCTTCCGAGCAAGCGATCACACACACGTCGACATGATAAAAGAACTGTCTCTGCTGCAATGGGCGTTTTACACAATTGGCAGCGAAGAGGCCTAATTGTTATTTTCTAGCCTGCTTTTTGTATCGTCAGCATTTTATGGCAGTTTATTCCATCAATCCCGCTTTGCCCCTTCAGCGATTTGATCGGCGTAGTTACAGCCAATCTCCCTTTTTCACTAGCCTGCTGGTTGCTGCCTGAACCTCTTGTGCCTAGTCTGCAGTGCGAAAAACTCCATCTGAACAAGCAATGACGCACACGTCGACGGGATAAAAGAACTGTGTCTTCGCATCAACTGGCGCTTCCCGGCAGCGGCAGCGCGAAGGGCTAATTGTTATGAGTTCCTATCCTTTTTTTGTAGCTGCAGCATTTCATGGCACAGTTTATTCCTTCTATCCCGCTTTCCTCCATTCCCTCTCTGATCGGCGTAGGTACTGCCGACTTCCTGTTATAACTAGGCTCCTGGTTCCTCATTGATGCTTTCGAGCCTTGTGTGTACTGCAAAGAACTCCGCATGAGCAAGCAATGACGCACAGGTCCACGTGATACAAGAACTGTGTCTTCGCATCCACTGGCGTTTCCCAGCAGGGGCAGCGCGGAGGGCTAATTTTTATGACTTACTATCCTGCTTTTGTAGCTTCAGTATTTCATGGCCCAGTTTATTCCTTCGATGCCGCTTTCTGTCATTCGATATCTGATCGGCGTAGGTGCTGCCGACTTCCTGTTATAACTAGGCTCCTGGATCGTCATTGATCCTTTCGAGCCTTGTGTGTACTGCGAAGAACTCCGCATGAGCAAGCACTGATGCACAGGTCCACGTGATACAAGAACTGTGTCTTCGCATCAACTGGCGTTTCCCAGCAGGGGCAGCGCGGAGGGCTAATTGTTATGAGTTGCTATCCTGCTTTTTTTCCTTCAGTATTTCATGGCCCAGTTAATTCCTTAGATCCCGCTTTCCCTCATTCGTTATCTGATCGGCGTAGGTACTTCCGACTTCCTGTTATAACTAGGCTCCTGGTTCCTCATGGATCCTTTCGAGCCTTGTGTGTACTGCAAAGAACTCCGCATGAGCAAGCATTGACGCACAGGTCCACGTGATACAAGAACTGTGTCTTCAGAATCAGAATCAGAATCAGTTTTATTCATGACAAAATGAGGGTAATTGCAACATATGTATATACAGAAGGAGGTCCCGTAGTTAGAAACTGAAATGGGACCTCCTGTGCATGATGACTAGAATTAATAATACATACAACAATGGCAACATGAAAAAAATTTGCGAATAAAGGTTGTTGGAGACAAGGCATAAATGAACAGAAAAGCATGACATGTACGTATTAAACATAAACAAGGCTTCGACTTAGTCAACGAAAGGAGAAAGTACAAAAATAGCTAAGAAGAAAGAAAGTAACAATATATATATATATATATATATATATATATAGATATATATATATACATATATATATACATATATATGCGGGAAGGAAATCAAGAGACAAAGAGAAAGTTAATAATACAACTCATACTATACTCAAACGGGAAAGTTGGAGGAAGTTAAGAGAAAATGCTTAAGTTCTGTACGAAATCTGTGAGCTTTGAACAATTTTAAAGGGAATGGTAATGTATTCCACAGAGATAAAGCTGAAAAGTGTAGTGACTGCTTACCATAGTTGGTGCGAACTAAGGGTAAAATGAAGTTAATATCTTCAGCAAATCTAGTATTATTTGTATTAGTAAGGGATGTCTTCGATATGATGGTTACTGGAATATCATTGTTTAATGCCCTAAAAATAAATATGGCCAGGTTATATTTAACAAGGTCAGTCACATTCAAAATATTATGTGCGTGTAACAGCCGAGTTGTGCTAATGCTGCGAGGTGAAAATGTTATTAGCCGAATAGCTCGATTCTGAATGACTTGCAACGAAGTTAGGTGGCTGTTATAAGTGTTTCCGCATGCTTCAATGTTATAGTTAATGTGAGAATGAACAAAAGCATAATAAAGCGACATGAGAGTAGAAAATGATAAATATGGTCGTGCTTTGATTAAAACGCGTATCCCGTATGCCATTGTCTTTTTAACATTAGCAATGTGAAGGTGAAATTTGAGATGGCGGTCAAATTCCACACCTAAATAGGTGCAATGATCAACTGCATTGATTAGGTGATTGTTGATTGAAATAGACTGAAGGAGCTCAGGCGATCGCTGATGTGAGGCAAAAACGACAAAATTGGTCTTATTATGGTTAATCTGTAGCTTGTTAAGTTCATACCATGTGGAAAGTTTCACGAGATCTTCATTCAGCTCGCGTGTTAGCGTTGATATACAATTGTTAGAGCTAAATGTAGTAGTATCATCTGCGTACAGAATACACTTCGATGTGGAGAGGCAACTGGGCAGATCAATTATATAAATTGGGAAAAGTAGAGGACCTAATATGGACCCCTGTGGTACACCAATGTTAGTAGTAGCTTCTTTAGGGTAGTACCCAGAAATATTAACGACTTGGTTTCTATCTTGTAAGTAACTGCTTATTAGAAGTAGAGGCGGACCAGTTATTCCGATGGCTTCAAGTTTCACTTCGCATCCACTGGCGTTTCCCAGCAGGGGCAGCGCGGAGGGCTAATTTTTATGAGTTACTATCCTGCTTTTGTAGCTTCAGTATTTCATGGCCCAGTTTATTCCTTCGATCCCGCTTTCCCTCATTCGCTATCTGATCGGCGTAGGTACTGCCGACTTCCTGTTATAACTAGGCTCCTGGTTAGTCATTGATCCTTTCGAGCATTGGGTGCACTGCGAAGTACTCCGCGTGAGCAAGCACTGATGCACAGGTCCACGTGATACAAGAACTGCGTCTTTGCATGAACTGGCGTTTCCCAGCAGGGGCAGTGCGGAGGGTTAATTGTTATGAGTTGCTATCCTGCTTTTGTTGCTTCAGTATTTTATGGCCCAGTTTATTCCTTCGATCGCGCTTTCCCTCAATCGTAATCTGATCGGCGTAGGTACTGCCGATCAACAGTTATCACTAGGCTGCTAGTTGCTGCCTGATCCTTTGGAGACTAGTCTGTACGCCCAAGAACTCCGTCTGAGGCAGAGATGACGCACACGTCGACATGATAAAAGACCTGTGTCTGCGCATCAACTGGCGCTTCCAAGCAGCGACAAAGAGGAGGGCTAATTGTTTAGAGATTCTAGCCTTTTTTTGTAGCTTCAGCATTTCATGGCACACGTTATTCCTTCGATCCCGCTTTCCCCCATTCTCGATCTCATCGGCGTAGTTACTGCCAATCTCCTGTTATCACTAAGCTCCTGGTTGCTGCCTGAACCTCTAGAGCCTAGTCTGCACTTGGAAAAAGTCTGAGCAAGCGATGACGTACACTTCGACGTGATAAAAGATCTGTGCCTGCACATCTACTGGCGTTTAGCAGCAGTGGTACCGCTGATACCTTGTTGTGATGAGTTCCTAGCCTATTTTTCTAGCTTCAGCACCAGATGACACAGTTTCTTCCATCGATTCCTGTTTCCCCCATCGAAGATCACAGCGGCGTAGTTATTGCCGAACTCCTGTTATCATTCGGCTGCTGGTTGCTGCCTAATCCCCTGGAACCTTGTCTGCACTACGAAGAACTCCGTCTGAGCAAGCGATGACGCAGACATCGACGTGATAAAGGAACTGTGTCTTCGCATCAACTGGCGTTGCCCAGCAGTGGCAGCATCGAGGGCTAATTATTATGAGTTTCCAGCCAGTTTTTCAAGCTTCAGCATTTGATGGCACAGTTTCTTCTGTCGATCGCGGCATCTCCTATCGAAGATCTCATTGGCGTAGTTACTGCCCATCTCCTGTAATCACCAGGCTGCTGATTGCTGCTGGTTCTTCGGCAGCCTAGTCTGCACTGCGAAGAACTCTCTCTGAGCAAGCGATGACGCAGACGTCGACTTGATAAAGGAGCTGTGTCTTCGCTTCAACTGGTGTTTCACACAATTGGCACCACGGAGAACTAATTATTATGAGTTTCTAGGGGGTTTCAGATCTTCAGCATTTGATGGCACAGTTTATTCTATCGATCCTGGTTTCCCCAATAGAACATCTCATCGGCGTAGCCACTGCCGATCTCCTGTTATCTCCAGGCTGCTGGTCTGCCTGATCCTCTGGAGCCTAGTCTACACTGCGAAGAACTCTGTCTGAGCAAGAGTTGACGCGCTCGTCGACATTATAAAAAAACTGTGTCTGCGCATCAACTGGCGTTTCCCAGCAGCGGCAACATGGCGGGCTATTTGTTATAAGCTTCTAGCCTGTTTTTTAGCTTCAACTTTTGATGGCACAGCTTATTTCGTCGATCCCGCGTTCCCCCGTCGGAGGCCTAGTTGGCGTAGTTACTGCCGATCTCCTGTTATCTCTAGGCTGCTGGTTGCTGCCTGATCCTCTGGAGCCTAGTCTGCTTTACAAAGAACACCTTCCGAGCAAGCGGTCACACACACGTCGACGTGATAAAAGAACTGTGGCGTTTCACAGAATTGCAGTGAGAAGGGCAAATTGTTTTGAGTTTCTAATCTGTTTTCGTATCTTCAGCATTTGATGGCGCAGTTTATTGCATCGATCCTGGTTTCTCCCATTGAAGATGTCATCGGCGTAATCACAGCCGATCTCCTGTTAACACTAGGCTGCTGGTTGCTGCGTGTTTCTCTGGAGCCAAGTCTGCACTGCGAAGAACTTAGCCTGAGCAAGCGATGACGCACACGCCGACGGGATAAAATAAACGTGTCTGCACATCAAATGACGTTTCCCAGCAGCGGCAACACGGAGGGTAGTTGTTATGAGTTTCTAGCCTGTTTTCCGTCGATCCAGCTTTCACCGATCTGCGATCAGATCGGCGTAGTTACTGTTGATTTCCTTATATCACTAGGCTGCTGGTTGCTACCTCATCCTCTGGAGCTTAATCTGCACTGCGAAGAACTCCGTCCGGCCAAGCGATGATGCACATGACGACGTGATAAAAGAAATGCGTCTGTGCATCAACTGGCGTTTCCCAACAGTCGCAGCACGGAGGGTTAATTATTATCAGTTTCTAGCTGGTTCTTGTAACTTCGGCATATGATGGCGCCATGTATTCCTTCGGTGCCGCTTTCCCCCATTCGCGATCTGACCGGCGTAGCTACTGCCGATCTTCTGTTATGACTAGGCTGCTGGCTGCGGCCTGATCTTCCGGAGCTTAGACTGCACTGCGCAGAACTGCGCCTGAGCAAGGGATGATGCGCACGTTCGCAGGATAAAGGAACTGTGTCTTCGCATCAACTGGCATTTTCCAGTAGTACAGCGAGGAAGGCTAATTGTTATGAGATTCTAGGCTGTTTTTGTAGCTTTAGCAATAGATGGCACACTTTATTCCTTCGATCCCAGTTTCTAGCCTTTTTGTACCTTGTGCATTTCATTGCAAAGTTTACTCCATGGATCCTGCGTTCGCGCGTCTGCAATCAGATCGACATAGTTACTGCCGATCTCCTTTTGTCACTAGGCTGCTGGTTGCTGCATGATCCTCTGCAGCCTTGTCTGCACTATGAAGAACTCCGTCTGTGCAAACGATGACGCAAACGTAGACGTGATAAAAGAACTGTGTTTTCGCGTCAACTGGCGTTTGCCAGCAGTGGCAGTGTGGAGGTCTAATTGTTATGACTTTCTAGCCTCTTTTTTAGCTTCACCATTTCATGGCACAGTTTATTCCTTCCCTCTCCCTTTCCCCAATTCGCGATCTTTTCGGCGTACGTACTGCCGATCTCCTGTTTTCACTAGGCTGCTGGTTGTTGACTGATATTCTGGAGCCTAGTCTGCACGGCGAAGAACTCCGTCTAAGCAAAAGATGACGCACTCGTCGACGACATAAAAGAACCGTGTCATCGGATCAACTCGCATTTCCCAGCAGTGACTGCGCGGAAGGCTAATTGTTGTGAGTTTCCAGCCCGTTTTTTTAGCTTCAGCGTTTGATGGCACAGTTCATTCTATTGATCCTGGTTTCTCCCAACGAAGATCTCATCGGTGGAGTTACTGTCGATCTCCTGTTATAACTAGGCTGCTGGTTGCTGCGTGATCCTCTGGAGTCTAGTCTGCACTGCGAAGAACAGCGCTTGTGCAAGTGATGGCGCAGACGTCCACGTGATAAAAGAACTGTGTCTTCACGTCAACTAGCGTTTCCCAGCAGTGGCAGCGAGGAGGGCTAATTCTTCTTAGTTTCTAGCCTGTTTTTGTAGCTTGAGCACTTGGCGGCACAGTTTATTCCATCAGTCCATCTTTTCCCCATTCGCGATCTGACTGGCGTAGTTACTGCAGATCTTCTGTTATGACTAAGCTGCTGGTTGCTGCCTTATCCTCTGGAGCCTAGTCTGCAATGCGAAAAACTCTGTCTGACGAAGCGATGACGCACACTTTGATGGGATAAAAGAACTCTGTCTTCGGTTCAACTGACGTTTCCCAGCAGTGGCTGCGAGGAGGGCTAATTCTTATGAGTTTCTAGACTGTTTTTGTAGCTTCAGGATTTGATCGTATACTTTATTCCATCGATACCTGTTTCCTCCGTCGAATATCTCAACGGCTTAGTTACTGCTGATCTCCTGTTATCATTAGGCTGCTGGTTGCAGTGTGATCCTCGGGATCCAAGTCTGCACTGCGAACTCCGTCTGAGCAACTGCTGACGCACGTGCCGACGTGATAGACCGACTGTGTCTTCGCATCAACTGGCGTTTCCCAGCAACGGTAGCGAGGAGGGCTGATTGTTATGAGTTTCCAGCCTGTCTTTGTAGATTCGTCTTTTGATGGCACAGTTTATTCCTTCGATCGCGCTTTCACCCATTCGCGTTCTGACCGGCGCAGTTACTGCCGATCTCCTGTTATCACTAGGCTGCTTGTTGCTGCCTGATCTTCTGGATTATAGTCTATGTTGTGTGCTCTTGCTTTTGAGGACACTTTCATGCTAAGATGGTTATCACAAAATACCTGAAACCGGCGCTCAAAACCTTCCTATCTCTCATTCTGTTCAGAGTCACAAAGCCCGCAAAATAATAAATTGCCACTAGGCGAGCGGTTCTCTAAATCGACTACTTCTATTTTGGAGATGCTGACTTCATGGGTTGTAGTGGAGTGTGCATTAGCCTCCCCTGATGAAAGCTCCGAAGTTTTTTTACGCTCCAAACCATCCAGCCGATGCTGCATTTTAGAGAATCGTTCTTCGCAGTTAAGTGGCACTTTCTCATTAACTTCGGAGTAAATTTTAGCTTGAAGTTCATAAATACGTCGGCTTAGTTTTTCTACGTCACTTTTTGATGCCTATAAGAATTACTTACCAAAATGAAAATACTCGTTCTCATTGTGGCGTAAGAAACAATGGCGTTTGATTATTTACTTTTTCAATAATCCTATAAGTCATACTACTGCTAATATTCCTCACGAAGGATCCGTACCAACACATTCAGTGAATAGTTTTCCTCCACTATTCCTCTTCCGTTCTTCCCCTCAGACAAGCTTTGTCATTGCGCTCAAACATTTCTTTCCCTTAACTCCTGAAGAGGTAGAGTCTGTAATAATCAACCTAGAATGTTCTACTGCTGGTGTAGATATTATTCGTGCTAAACACATAAATCACATAAACTAATTGCAAAAATCATCGCAAAAGTGTTCGCTTTCATAATAATTTTTTTTTCTGCACTCTACAAACAGAAAGTTCCGGGCACTCTCTTTGAGGGAGTACCTGCTTGTCCCATATTTCACTCTCGTTTCGAGAGTAGATCGACCCGCTTTGCGAGAGAGTAGGATAACTCCTCCTGATAGAGTTTTGTTGTGCTTGTACTCTTTCGGAGAGTTCTAATACTCTCCCCACAGGGGCAACAGTACTCCCCCAGACCGAATGCTTCTACTAATCCAAACCGTGTACTTCTACTCCCCTAAACAGAGTGCTTGTATTCCTTCAGAACAGAGTGCTAGTACTCTTCCTAATGGTGTGAAAGCACGATGTAGATCCATGGCCACGTTAGAAGGGATTCGCATCATTTACATGTGGGGAATATTTGACTCCTTCATAAGCAGCTCCTGCACTTATGTTTGGTGAATGGAATGTAATCTGTAGTCGCCGAGTTACTCAAATGAAACGTTTTCTCTATGAAAAGGTCAAAATCTTTATGGATCAGTCACAAAACAAATTTAACAATTTGAGACACATACTGACAAACACATAAAATCAGATTACAATGATGCCCATGAACTTTATAGCACATCTTGTAATAAAACATAAGTATATTCTCTAAATTTTTATCAGTATTACAGTGTAGAAATATCCTTTATTTATAATTGGCCCCGCCTTCTCAAAAATAAAGTATACAATAGAAAGTTAAAAATAGAACAAACGTGTGCAAACTCACAAAGTATTGACACTATGATCGAAGAGAGATATGCACTACATTACCGGCCAGCAAATACATTTCTGGCACAAAACGCATGCACTTTTATGGCAGAAGTTACCAGATGAGCTGCTAAGCATGGCGCTGGTAATGTATATAAATTGTGCAAGAAACTTTTTGTGTGCCATACTCTAAGACAGCAGTCCAAAAACAAGAAAGGGGCTGACAGATGGAATAGCACACTGTGGTATAAAGTTTGTAAACAGGGATGAAGTGCCTCAGACAGGCTGGCCAACGTTTCGATAGGAGGACCTATCTTCGTCAAAGGCGGCCTCGTCATCCTCGGCGTGTTAGTTTTAAAGGGTTAGTGCAGTGACGTCACGTGCGGGTGTTGTCGCTGGCGGCTGGTTTTAAAGAGAGAGATTACAAGAGGAAACAAGCGCTGTCGTCCGACGTCTGTGAGCTTCATTCTCAAGACGAGGGGACAGGAGCGTGAGAGTGGGCACGCGGGAGAAAAGAAAAGAAATAGAAGCAGAAAAAAAGGGGAAAAAAAGGGGTGGGGGTGGGGAAAACCAGGGCGGCACCAAGACAGACAAAGAAGGGGGGGAGTGAAAGAAAAAGACAGAGAAAAGTGAAATCTTTCAGAAATACGGGGGCTTGGGAGCGTGTTGGGGATGCGAAAGTTTAGGAGGTATTCAGGGGGAGTCGTTGGCGGCATGTTTTTGAGGCATTAAAACGGCCGGTCAAGCGGTCAGCGCGCGAGTAACACAAATGACAAACAAAAAAAAAAGGGGGAAAGGAGAAACCCCAGCCAAAAAAAGAAAAAAAAACATGAGTTGAAAGTGACTTGAGTAGCATAGTAGTAATACGTCGAGTAATTTTGAAATAGTTAAGGTGGCGACGAGGAGTCTGAAAGGGTGACTGAAAGGCAGCGGCATGGTCTTTCAAGGGGCACTGCCCCACGCGCTTAACGTAGGTGTCGTTACGGCGGCCTCCAGAGATGGCGATACTCTGGGTTGAGGCGCCGAAAAAGGCATATTGACTTCGGAATGTGTTGTCGAGGGGATTTCAAGAAAAAAAAAGATTTAAAAAAAAAAGGGGGGGGAGGGAAGGGAGAGGGGGAGGGGGCCGAAACCGGTATAACAAACCGGAGGGTGACGCGCGCAGAAGGGGGCAAGTGTACATGGAAGAATGGGATCGTACAGTTGGTATAGACGTAAAAACCTGAAAGAGTACATTAAATTGAGTAGTAGGCAGGAAAAAAAAATTTTTTTCGAAATGGAAGAGTAGGTGAGGTTAAGAATTAAAGTTGGCTGGTGGCCTAATGTGTTTTGTGTATTGGTTGATGATATGAGAGTTTCAGATTTAAGTTACAGCTTTTAAAGATTCTAAGTTGCCGCGTGCCAAATTAATTCCTGTCGGGTGTAGGCGATTAAACTTGTGTATGAGGTATGATTCCGTATACTTCCTTTCGCGAGGGGAACGGAAATTTGTTTGTAGTATATAGAGCCTTGCTTTGTCAAACACATGTCCATGTTCATTAAAGTGGCTGGCTACTGCTTTGGGTAAATTGTGTTTTGTGTCCGCGCGGTGACCATTGAGTCTTGTATTAATTTGTTGTCCAGTCTCACCTATGTATTGTTTGCTACAAGCCGCGCATTCTAGACAGTAGACTACGTTGCTTGATGTGCAGGTGAAAGCCGAAGTTACCTTGTGTGTGTAATTCGACGCTGTACTTTTTACTGTAGTAGTAGATTGAATGTGTTTGCATGTAGAGCACCTGGGGCGGCCACAGGGATTGGTTCCCAACTTCTTCTTTTTCTGTAGTTTGGCGTGCACAAGGACATCTTTAAAATTAGTGTTGCGTCTGTAGGCCACTCTGGGAGGGTCGGGAAAAATCTTCTTAAGTTTCTGGTTGCTGGTGAGAATCGGGTAGTATTTACTTAGGATGTTATTCACGTTTGGGAGTGCGTTTGAGAATTTAGTAGTAAGAAGAGGCGTTGTTGTTCTTGTGATCCTCGGGCGGGGTTTGAGGACCTCGGCTCGATCAAGTTTGGTTGCAGCGATGTAAGCTGTTTGAAGGTCACTGTAAGCTGTAAGCTGTTGAAGGTCACAAGAAACGCTATCAAACAGGAACCACCCAAACAGTGACCTTCAAACAGCTTACATCGCTGCAACCAAACTTGATCGAGCCGAGGTCCTCAAACCCCGCCCGAGGATCACAAGAACAACAACGCCTCTTCTTACTACTAAATTATCAAACGCACTCCCAAACGTGAATAACATCCTAAGTAAATACTACCCGATTCTCACCAGCAACCAGATCTTAAGAAGATTTTTCCCGACCCTCCCAGAGTGGCCTACAGACGCAACACTAATTTTAAAGATGTCCTTGTGCACGCCAAACTACAGAAAAAGAAGAAGTTGGGAACCAATCCCTGTGGCCGCCCCAGGTGCTCTACATGCAAACACATTCAATCTACTACTACAGTAAAAAGTACAGCGTCGAATTACACACACAAGGTAACTTCGGCTTTCACCTGCACATCAATCAACGTAGTCTACTGTCTAGAATGCGCTGCTTGTAGCAAACAATACATAGGTGAGACTGGACAACAAATTAATACAAGACTCAATGGTCACCGCGCGGACACAAAACACAATTTACCCAAAGCAGTAGCCAGCCACTTTAATGAACATGGACATGTGTTTGACAAAGCAAGGCTCTATATACTACAAACAAATTTCCGTTCCCCTCGCGAAAGGAAGTATACGGAATCATACCTCATACACAAGTTTAATTGCCTACACCCGACAGGAATTAATTTGGCACGCGGCAACTTAGAATCTTTAAAAGCTGTAACTTAAATCTGAAACTCTCATATCATCAACCAATACACAAAACACATTAGGCCACCAGCCAACTTTAATTCTTAACCTCACCTACTCTTCCATTTCGAAAAAAATTTTTTTTTCCTGCCTACTACTCAATTTAATGTACTCTTTCAGGTTTTTACGTCTATACCAACTGTACGATCCCATTCTTCCATGTACACTTGCCCCCTTCTGCGCGCGTCACCCTCCGGTTTGTTATACCGGTTCCGGCCCCCTCCCCCTCTCCCTTCCCTCCCCCCCCTTTTTTTTTTTAAATCTTTTTTTTTCTTGAAATCCCCTCGACAACACATTCCGAAGTCAATATGCCTTTTTCGGCGCCTCAACCCAGAGTATCGCCATCTCTGGAGGCCGCCGTAACGACACCTACGTTAAGCGCGTGGGGCAGTGCCCCTTGAAAGACCATGCCGCTGCCTTTCAGTCACCCTTTCAGACTCCTGCTTCTATTTCTTTTCTTTTCTCCCGCGTGCCCACTCTCACGCTCCTGTCCCCTCGTCTTGAGAATGAAGCTCACAGACGTCGGACGACAGCGCTTGTTTCCTCTTGTAATCTCTCTCTTTAAAACCAGCCGCCAGCGACAACACCCGCACGTGACGTCACTGCACTAACCCTTTAAAACTAACACGCCGAGGATGACGAGGCCGCCTTTGACGAAGATAGGTCCTCCTATCGAAACGTTGGCCAGCCTGTCTGAGGCACTTCATCCCTGTTTACAAACCTAAGACAGCAGCTCATTTGATAACGTCCTGTACAGCGTATGGATGTTCCTTACTGAGAGTACAGTACATTTAGAAATGTGTTATATATTCTCATGTCAGGCCGCGGGTCTAGCTAGCTTTGCTTATATTTCGGAAACGTTATTCATGTATGGGCTGCACGCCATTGTTTCTATGTGTGTGTGTCATGTCGTGGTTCTGCAGGAATATCCTGCCCGGTCTCCAAGCGGTACAGAAGCGTATCATATTTCTTATTCGGTTGGCCTCCTCACGAAAAAAAGTAGTTTTCTGGTGCTGTTGGGATTGGTCCTTTACAGTTTCTCACAAATAAATAAAATTAAATTGACAGTATTATCTAGTGTGTAGCAAATGAGTGCGAAATTGCAGGGAGAATTGGCATTAATATCTTGCGCGTCAAATTTCTTGTCATATATGGTAGTTTTTTATTCCCATTAGGGTAAGAATGCTATACTTCTGAGAAGCAGTTTGCACAATTACATGATCAATTATTGTGACTCATTGCAAATGCAATCTAACTGAAGTATAGCATGGCTTCCGATCTGATCCAAAAATTAGATGTGACGAATACGATGCATCAAAGGCACAATAAGCATAAGTACAGGCAGGGAAGTGCACGAAAAATACAAACAGAGAAGCAAATCATAAATAGAGAAAGGCACCATCCTGTTTCACATATCCCTTCCATGCACGTGGATTTTGCATGGGGCTATGCATATACTTGCACAATGAACCAACTACCTCAAACCAAAGCTTTTTTTCTGCTGAAGTGGTTAAGATGCGCTAAAGTAAGATAAATGATCGCACTTCACAGAATCTTCGTCTCAAAACAAGTACATATGTGTCTGGCAAAATTAATACATCGCCGCACTGTGCACTCTAACTGAAGTCCGGAAATGTACCATGTGAAAAATGCTGTAATTTTATTTTGCCTTATAAAAAGTATGTCTACAGAAGCCATGAAACTAAGAACTTTTGCCTAACACTATATGTTCACATTCGCCAATTGATGAACAAGTGTTCTACTGAGCTGCTCTCTGTTCTTTGCATTGAACGCATCTCTACATCCACGTCATACTTGGTTGGCATATATATTGAGTCACCCGAATCAAAATCTCAAACACCTGCCAGAAGCTATCATATGACGATTTCACAGAAGCAGAAACGCAATTTTACATTTTGAAAACAATTTTCAATTCCTAGCGAATCTCCGGCTTCTAAGACGTAAGGTGTGCACCATGGTGAGCACAGTTAAAGGATTTAATTGCTCCTTGCTTTCGCTTCAGGAGGTACGAGTAGTTCTAATGAACTAGTTTCGTGAGCATGCACGTAAATGATAATGACTTCTTCAGCAGGGGATTCTCTTCCCCCAATGCTTCCCGTTTCTGGAACCTAAAAAGAGGCTATACTTCTAAAATTAGGCGTAAAAAATAGATAAAAGGAAAGACATGAAAATCTGTCTGCTTCATGTCAGCATTTAAAATACAGAATGACAGTGGTTTGTATTTGCACCCTTGCTTTCACATGCTGTTAGATGCAAGCTATTCACGCTGTTAAATGTATGTAAGAACCTAAAAAGCGTGAGCTGTTGCTTTTTGTAGAGAACACAGGCACCGTGCTCATTGCAAGTATGTATCATGTCACTAAGTACAAATGTAATTATTTGTACCACTATTGTTCCTCATAATCATAAAATGGTTTTGGCATGTAAAACCCCATAATTATTGTACCACTATATCTTTATCACATGGATATACCTGTTGAGAGGCAAGACAAAAAGCAGTCACCTCTCACAAAACTAATCAGCTTTTTTTAATACATTTCTAACCTTTCATTGACACTTGCTCCTATGTGTTTTTCTCCAGAGAGCATACTTCATTTTGACTTTCCAATCAGAGACATTACATAAATATACCATGTTAAGATGACTGTCTAGAGCGCGTGAGAATTTTCATCTTGGTTTGACAAACTGTATTTTGAAAGTTTTGTTCACATTTAGTCAAATGGCACACCCAATATACCTACATTCTAGTTTTCTCGTCCAAATTGCACGGCAATGTATTTTGATTCTTTGGCGTGCGCTCCTCTGCACTACGTGGAGTCGCGGTGGCCTGGCTTTTTGACATCCTTGTGTCATTGCCTTCTTGCGTTATATAAAGCGGGGGCCTGAAAAACAGCGTGTGCAAAAGTCAACACGAGGACGTGGTGTAAAACCACATCAAGACCGTCAAGAAGTACGGTCATGGCACTAAAAGAAAGTCTTAGATCTTTGTCTTCCTACTGAAATGTATGCGAAACATCTAAATGACTGCAACAGTCTGCTGCTAAACTATCTTCAATTTTTAGACTTAAACAAAAAAGATATAGCCGACAGTTGATCCTCATTCAGCACCGAGGTTAAAATATTCCTCCTAATAAATAGAATATTGCTCATTCTCAGATGTGTCGCAAACACCACTTGTGACACATCTTAAGCACGTGTTCAGTGTGGCCCCCGCACCCTCTCTGCTTGTGCCACTGTTCAAACCGTAATTTGAGGATCATGTCTGCAAACGTGATGCTCAGTAGGAATGAAAATATAGTCCTCAAATTCAATGGATATGATTGGATGTGCCTATAAGAAAGGGAAACAACGCTTGTTATGGCAAGCTTACCCACATTTCAATGCTAACAAGAAAGTTCACTGGGGCCTGCATCTATGCTTACTAAAAGGCATGAAGTTATTTTCATTAATGAGGTGCGCAATGGAGTTCATTTTTGACAGAGTTGACTACTACTGCAGTTTGAAATCTAGCATTTAGATTCTTCAAGGCATGTAAAAGTTGCAGTTAGACCGCAGTTATTAGTTTATTAGACCAACTCTTTGTTTTGTGTACAACATACGACTGGCAGCACGGAATTAAAGCAGCATTTTTTTATTTCTCCACTAAAAATGTTAAAGCGATAAACAAATTTTCATCTGCCATGCGATTGCACACATTACGCTTGGAACCCGTAGAGGAAGGGTGATTTAACTTTTCATTTGGCCCAACTCTGAAACGCCAACTCATATTAGCAAATGCACAGGCATGTCCAAAACAATAAGCGTATGGAAAGCGCCTCTGCTATAGTAATTCCACACAGGAGCCGTTATATTCGATGCCGATGCATAACTCGCTGCTTGACCATTTACGGAGTTCGTAGACATATGCACCCTTTCAGGTTCGCACCGTGCTCGAAAACGACAACAGGAGACATAAAATCAGACATATAATCACACCATTTCAATACCTGAGCAAAAAAAGTTCAGCCTTAGGGCTAAACTCCATTAACTATAAACCCCACGCAAGCAATCTTGCACGCGACAGCGACAAGCGACGCGATGGAGGTGGCTGTCGCGTTCGCTCGTCGCCTGCAAGTCGTACCGCATGCGAGCAATTACTTTGAGCGACGTCTTCCCGCTGTTTCCTGTACGAGGGCAGGAATATAGGTGCCGAAACTAGAGTGACGCGTGCTTTATTAACTTAAGTTGATGTGTTTTAGTGTAAAAAGCAGCATAAAATGTTTCTGAAGGTCTTCCAGTAGTTTCTTAAGCCTGTTTCACATGATGCGATTTTCGTCGCACCGGAAGTGCGATTTCCGTCGTTTGCGATGAAAATCGCAGTCGCAGTGCCGACCCCCCGATTTTCGGCTGCGACCAACCGGTTGGTCGCACAGTCGCACCGTCGCACCGATCGCTGCGATTTTCCGTCGAAATTGCGCGGAGAGCTGTCAACGGAGCTATTTCGCCGGTTTGTTTTGGAAAATGGCGTCTGGCACGACAAGTGCAATGCGCGGAGACGTGGATTGTCGAATTCGGTACGTACGCGAAGGGAGAATAAAAAACTTGTACCACATATTCGATTCTCCCATTTATGTACATTTGTCGACACGGTACGCAGCAAATAAAGTGCATTTTCCCGTTTGCTTCGTACGCCTTTGTGAGTTGTCAGTGCTAGGAGGTGTTCGATCCCCAGCAGACGACGAGGTCGTCACAATTTTCTTTTGATGAGTAGCATGCAAAAATCGCGCTTACGGAGCAGCTTGAATTATTTCAACCTCGGCAAGGGCAAATGACAAGACAGCAAAGTACCCGAAGTTTCAACGTTGCGCTGGACGCGGTACCGTTCAGTTGCATTTTCAAGCATGAATTTCCCGATGCATCTTGAAAGCTTATCTTGCCTCTTAATAAATTTGACAGAGCAAAAGTGTAAGCTGTCGTAATGAATTTGCTACGATAGCATTAAATCCGTGGCTTGAATAAAATATTACATGCGCGTTAAGTTGCACCTCTTCTCTGGAGAATTTGTTTTCCTTGCACAGAAACCAATAAACATTGACTATGTTGCGGACTTTGTATCCTTACTGCATCTGTATGAACACTTGCTCTGCAGCGTAATTAACTGTACAGCTAGTAGATTAGGTAAATTGCTTGCTACAGTGGCACAGTGACAACGTACCCTCCTGCACAATCATGTAGAACTCGTGCAACAATGCGAAAACCAGGCAAACGGCCTGTTCTTGTGGGGATAAAACAGTATATAACGACACGCTGAAGAAAAGTAAATCAAAACTGTGCAGTGAAGTCAGCCAGTAGAAGCAGTTCTTGCACGTTCACAGCTGATCAAGTGTGCAGAAACATTCATGCCTTACATGTTTCTAGTAAGTTTCTAATAAGTTTGTGATCACATATATTAGTGTGTAAACCCAGGTAACGATATCCGCTGCGATTACTATCTTTATAAGTAATGAAATACCATGCTACTTGCAAGAACATATATCACCCGAGGATTTTAGAACAAATTTCTGCACTTCAACTATACACAACATTTGGTTTATTTAATAAAAGACCACAAACTGGGCTTGTTTGCAGTGAAAAACTTATTCCAAACTTTACTTACATACAGGCAAGAAAAAAAATTATAGACATATCGTTCTTCAATTTGTTCACCTGCCACTGTGGCTATAGCATTCTGCTGCTAACACAAGGCGAGGGGTTGATTTGCCAACCATGGAAGTCGCATTTTGATGGGAGTCATAGGTGAAAAAAAAAAAGCTCTTGCACTTAGATTTAGTTCATCACCTTTCACTGAACCCTTACAGTTCAAAATACTATTGCATAGGGGGGCATGCTTATGCACCAATAAAAAGCAAAGGGCAGAATTGTAAAACAACCATCTTTCGCGATAATTCGAGTGTGTAAATACTCATTGGATCAATATGTATTGTTCAACAGCACTGCAGAAATAAGCATGATCAGGTATAGCAAGTAGGAAGCTGGCTCTACAGATGTATAAATGTCAAGGCATGAATGCTCATGCTACGTCGCACACATAGCACAAAGAAAACCTTTTTCAAGAGTTGTCCCTTCTGGCAGATACGAGTGGGCCATAAGCAGCAGAAACTTTATTGCAGGACATTGTGTAATACCGCTTATGAAAGAATGAAGAGAGTGAAGAGCCTTTTAACAGAGACTGAAGAGCCTTTTAACAGCAGTACCTCATGCTACTCTAATAAGAGGAACGATGAGCAAAAACATTTCTGGTAGAGCACTTAAACAGTAAATTTCTGAAAGACAGAAAATTCCAGGTGAGAGTTGGAGGTACATTTGGCCCACACACAACAACAACGCGGGCATACTACAAGAAACACTACAGCCTATGGTGTATTACAGTCTGTGGGAAAGCTATTTTATACAGAAATCAAGAATGATGCAACAAGCCCTCAACAACACTGCAGACGTTCTTGGCCAGTCTGGCCTCTCGCTTTCTGATAAGTCAGCTCATATCGACGGCGGAAAAAAAAAAGACTAGAATCAAGAACTGCCCCAGATTACACATTGTGATCCACATAGCTGGACAAATATGCCTGCAAGTCAACATCTACAAATCCTCAGCTAGTGTAAGCCCATGACGGCAGAGCCAGCACGTGGGTGAAACAATTATGCAATGCCTGGACGCAACTTCCACACCTGGTGAAAAGAATAATCTCGAAATAATGGGGGTGTACGAGTGGATACTATGGAAAATCACAGATGCTGTGCTTGTGTCCAAGGTATAGTACGGTATGAATTAACAGCAGCACACAAAAAAGACAACTGATCGAATACAGGCATCTGGTAGTAATAATAGGTCTTTCAAACTTTACCATGCTTGAAGACCTCTATGAGAAAGAGCTAACGAACAAGCACCTAGACAGAGTAGAGTTGCAGCCTGCAGCAAAATTCTTTGTCTCAAGAGCTCAGAACCTCGTCCCAACATACTATGCCAACTAGCATATGAGATGCAAAGATGACTACCCCTCCCTTCCGAAACACAACCTCGGGATTACGTGAACTTGAAACACAGCAGGCCCATATCGTGAAATATGGGGGCAAAAAATTAGGCCAGGAGACTATATGCAAGTGCCAAACACACAGAGGAGGTTGCTAATCATGAAGATGCAAGCAAACATAAGGCACATATAGTACACTGATCTGGCAATAGCAGTGTAACAGTAGTATGACACTACATAAAACTAAACCCCATATAAGTGAGTACCACTCCAGGTCATCCTACACCTATAAAAACTGAAATGAAAGCATTTAAAGCAGCACTTGTAGTGCAGATTACACCCTGTACAACACCCTGCATGGATTCACCAGAAACTGTCTGGGCCTGCACATCATACAAGATTGTCAGGAAAATCAGGAGATTGACACGCGACTTGCAAGCACATCGCCAGAAATTAAATTACAGGATACATAGCCATGCAGATATTCCAGGACACAAGCGGGCTTATAAGCCCGACATAATAACTGAAAACTAGATGAGCTTGTGTGTATTCATTATTAACTAAAGCGCAACAGATTTCCCCAGAAAAAGAAATACATCTTTGAAGGATAGATAAAAATTGGTGCTTGATGCAGCCAAACATAAATAAAAAGGCTACAGAAAGAAAATAGAGAAAAATTCCAAATGCAGGAAAAAATCATTACAATTGCCAATCCTGCATGCCAGCACCTTTCAAGAAACACTGTTGTTATTCCAATAGACAGACTGACAGCTTGCTGATGCAAGCACATTCTTCCATTTCTATGCCATTGGGGAAAAAATGAGTTTCCTGGAAGGTAGCCACATGCACACTTGGTGATCACAATGTTTTTTTCCCCTGGACTTGTATATCTATATGTATTTTCTCCCTTTCCTGCTTTTATGCTTGGTTTCATCAAGCGCTAGTCTTTATCAGGTTTTATTGCTGTACTACTTTGTGGTAACCTTTATAGATCACTGCATTTTCACAATAAACCTTTTAATTAGAAGTGAACGTACCCTGTTCTTACTGCTTCACACTGTACAGTCTTGCTACATTGGCCAAATAAAAGATTTTATAAGGTATCATGACGGCCATTAAAGTGACTTGTTGCAGTCTAAAAAAAATATGAATAGCCTGGCTGCAAATGGCACCAGAGAACACATAGGACGAACAAGAAAACCAAGATGATCTAACAACCAAAAGTTTAATGTACACACCGAGTAAATGCTCGCTGACAAGCAATAGACTGAACATACACGAAAAGGAGAAGCAAAAATTCATGTGCGTTTCCTGACAGGAAATGCATCCATTTCTAACGGAGGCCGTGCTGACAAGATTAACCCAGCATTTTTAGATCTACAGCTTCCGTAATTTCTCTAGGCAGCCGATCTGCACAGAATGCTAGCTTCTTCCTCTACAATGCACGCTCAGATGTAGAGAGTGCATTGTAAAGGAAGAAGCTAGCATTCTGTGGAGATCGGCTGCCCAGAGAAATCATGGAAGCTGTAGATGCAAAGACACTGGGAGAATCTTGTGTCAGCATGGCCACTGTTACACTTTCAGAGATGGATGCGTTTCCTGTTGGGATCAGTATGGACACACATCAGATCTTGCTTCTGCTTTTTGTGTAAATTCGATTTATTGCTTGTCAACCAGCATTTACTCGGCATGTTCAATAAACTTTCATTTGTTTATACACCTCATGATTGTCTTGGTCTCTAGCAGAAAGGTGTTCATTCTTTTTACTGTGAAGCTGTATATGCCTAGGCGAAACACTCGTGGTCCGATCCCAAAAACCCTACTGTAGGGGTATGAGCCATTGTTTAAGGGGGTGTGAGCCATTGCATTCGCCTTGCATGATGGACAGAGAAATTTCATGTTGGGTAGACATAGAAATGCTTATGCATTTCAAACATACATTTATCTGCGTATTATTGCAGGGAAGGGACACAGAGGGGGATGGGGTTAAGACAAGATCATGATGTCATTATTATCTCGCAGCAAAGATGTGGTGGGCCATTGGCTACACCGATAGTGACGTCGTTTCTCTCTAGCAGCAGAGCGCGCGTGCAGCAGTCTCTCTCCGACTTCCCAATAGGTTCGAAAATGTGTCCCTGTATTTAATTAAATGAAATGTGCAGCCCCGGTGTGTCACTTGGTAACTACAGTGCATAACTGAGTCTTAAACATTATCATTAACGCATTACAAAACACAAGTGCGTAACATAATTCAGAAAGACTTTGATGGGCCCGCTGGATTAACACAATGAACCACTCATTGCACTTTCCATGATGGTGATCTTGCAAAGTGCAATGTGTGGCATTCCAAATAAACAATGTGATAAACCCAAGCCAAACATGTGCATAACCTCATTAAGAAACACAGACATAACCAATAATATAGAAAGACCTGAATAAACCATTGGAATTAACCCAGTGATAAACACCGGGGTCGCACATTTCAGCTTCGCTGGTTTACCGTCTGTACAGGGTGCATGGGCAGTAACTTTTTCTGTTATTGATTGTTATGTATTGTATAATGTTGTGCCAGTAAAACACGTTGGGCTAGTTGGTGCAATGTATTGGTACTGCTCTTATTGCTGTTTTTTGTGTTAATGTTGTGCCCTTCTTCCTTTTGTAACAACTTCTTTATTCCCCCTTGCATAATACTCCAACCTTGCAGCCTGCGAGGTATATAAATAAATAAGTACATAAGCACGTCATTCATTCATCTGCATACACCTCACACCATTCCTTGCTCAACAAACTTCACTGTGTTGATGTCTCGCAGCGTGCATGTACATTAACTGCCGTTTGCATTTCGGTATGATTTGTGAACAGTGTAATGCATAAAGATTACATGACATTAAGGTTGTGACCTATGCGGTGCATAAGCAAACCTTGCAAAAGATGACATGTGGGATGTTGAAAATAAGACAAATTATATATATTGCAGTCACCTTAACAGCATTTAATTGACCACTTGACAAAAACTTCACTTCGCATAGATTCCAACACGTACACTGCATCTGCAGTTTTTTTTTTGCTTATTAGTGTGGTCGTTACTGCATGGCCACATTGCAGATTTGAAAACAAAGTTAAATAAATTTGTTTGTTGCAATCTAACAATATGTGTAGACCACTGCGATTGTAACACCAGAACTTGATACAAACATGCACACTATAGGATGCCGACAAATGCTCAGGACAAACTCTAGAATGTTTGCATCCTGTTACTTATGAAAGTGAACGGTTTCATTCCATGGCTGTCAATGAGAGGGAGAGAGAAAACTTAATTGTGTTCGTGGAACAAAAACGCATTGATAAGCTTAGAGATATAGTAATTGCTTAACACTCTCGAAATGAATAATTATAGCTTGCTATCGACATTGAATCAGCCTTTCGACAGCAAGAAAAGGAATCAGTTTTTCCAGCTCTGAACATTGAATTGCAGGAAGTGCAAGCAGGCATAAAATTCTGCCACTATAATCTGTTTAGGAATATTAAATTGGAATAAACATTGAGACTTGCATTTGTACTTTCTCTGGCTGAGCAACCTAGTTTGAAATGACTCCCATAAGCATGTCGTAACAATGTTGATCTAATACATGTTAAAAGCATGACTAGCTTAAGAAATCTGGATGATTGCTATAAATTACAGCGAAGGAACTATAATGTTTTATAACATTAATAATATAATAATAATATTTATTTCCACAAGACAGGCTAACGGTGAGCGGCGTGCGAGGCTGAGCAGAAAGCCGAAAAATTCTACGGCAAGTGCGCCTACCGCCGGCCTAGGATCCTGCATTATGAATAGCGCGTATTGATATGGTCTTCTTGTTAGAAGTTCCGAGTATACTACCAGCGCGAGACACAAAGTGGACGAGAAGCGTGTCTTTTATAATGCTGTGTTACAACGTACAGATTTCTACAAAAGTGACGGTAACTGCTCGAAACATTTGATGCGTCGGCTTTTGCGCCTTTAGAAATGTTTAGAGAGGGCTCCCATATATATATTCGCAGCGCAAGCACGGCGATGGATGAACCAGGCTAGCGCTAAGGTTGAATTTCACAACACAATTTTCATTCCACGTCCAGTTATCACACAGATCATTTGAGGCTTCGTTCAGGGGCACACGCTGGCTTTCGGGTTGGTGCTTCTTGTTGCTTTTGGCGCAAGAATATGGCTAGGAGCAGGCACCACATAAGCGCAATTACGGGCAATATACACGCATCATTTCTCCAGCAGCTGACGCCGAGCACGGGTAGCGCGAGGATCTTGTTGGGCTGACACGAGAACTTCGTGGCAGCCGAACTCCGAATACTGCATAAGCGGTGAGGGTAGCTATATGAACTTGTCGATAGGTCATCTTGTAGATTGTTGTAGCGCAGGCAGAACGAAACGGTCATAGAAGGTAGATAAGACAACACACAGCGCTGAACCACCTGCGAACAGCTGTTTACGTGCGCGATGTCGCACTGAACTACAGAAACCGCCGTCGCGCATTCCAAGACAAATCTTAACTAACGTTTTTAAATTAGTAAACGTACATATTATTTGCTTCTTATCAAGAGAAGTCAATAATATTATGGTGTCAACGTTTTATTCACTACAATAAAAGAATTATGCAGCGTGTGCCACGAAACCTGGCAGTAAGCAACCCTGGGCGTCGCACCAGTCGCATTGTTGAAATCGCAGTCATGTGAAATGAGCCCTCTAAAAATCGCATTGCGACGCGTGCGACAGCACCGATTTTCGTCGTTGCAGTCGCAGCATGTGAAACAGCCTTTATCCTTTCACTATAAGAATTCAATCGTTTGCTCGTTCCGTGCCACAATCGGTAGTACTTGAGTTATGTACATCCAGTTACGGCTTCGCGCTATTGGCTAGTCGCTCATAGCAATTCCGGGCGACGAGCGAAAAATTCTAGATTTCCAGGACCGAGCAATCGGGCGACAAGACAGAGCGATCTGTTCAAGCGACGGCCCGATCCGTCGCTCGCAGCCGTCGCTCGACGCTGTCTCATACAGCAATTTAGGGCGCGACGGCGACGAGCGACGGTTTCTAGCGAGAAAACGGGCCGTCGCTTGAACAGATCGCTCGGTTCTGGAAATGTAGAACTCGTCTCTCGTCCCCCGGAAGTGCTATGAGCGACTAGCCAATAGCGCGAAGCCGGAAATGGATGTACATTGCTCAAATACTACCGATTGTCGCGCGGAGCGAGCACACGATTGAATATTTCCTATTGCAAGACCTTCGGAAATATTTCAAGTTATTTTTACAGTTATATACATCAACTTCAATCACTAAAGCACGCGTCACGATAGTTTCGACGCATATTTGCAGCCCTCATACCGGTAACACCGGGGAGACGTCGCTCAAAAGCGTCGCTGGCACGGAGTACGACTTGTAGGTGACAAGTGAACGCTACAGACATCTCCATCGCACGGCTTGTAGCTGTCGCGCGCAAGATCGCTTATATGGGGTTTATACTTTATTCAGCAAAACACATAAATTCTACATGCGTTTTCAGTCAGTTCGAGAAAATGCGCCCCTACTGACCTCTTCCATCATGCAGCTGAATGCCTGCGGCAAAGTTTCTAACTAGCACTAGCACTGCACGTAACTTCACTGGTCGCAGATTACCCATGGGCGAGACACCGTCAAGCGCGCAGCTTATTTATAACGTAAGCATGCCGCCAGCAAAATGACGCCTTCTGCTATATTACTCCTTATTTCAACAGCGTTCCGTACACAGTAAACTGCCAAATTCAATAAATTCAAGCACACAAAACACACGCTCAGCACGCTCCTCACAGGCTCGGGATCCTGGGCTGTGAACAAACCGTTTTAAGCGTCCTCTAGCCTCACGTATTATTGAACATACCATGGTTCTGGCAACGTTTGCGATTTTCAAAGCTCTTGCGGATAGCGGCAAGGGATAAAATCACATGCAGTTATCACGACGACTGGCTTTTTCGATTGACATTGAGGAACACAGCGCGCTTGCCTAGTCCGTCGTCAATCGCGTCGGCTAAGCGCCGCGACGACTTCCCAGCGATAGCATGTCATATAGGCACGATGTGCACCTAAGTTAGAATTCACTTACCGTGCATGATTCGTTGTTATATCCAAGGAATGACGAACGACTGTTGTGTTTTCGGGGTGACGTGAGATGGCTGATACACGACATCCCTTGGATGGCCTTCGTTGCTGCTCGCTGGGCGGATCACTTTTCTCTGGTGCTGTGCTGTTCCGCGATGTTGAGCGCGTGCACGGTGCGCGCGGTGGAGCAACTCCAAGTGAAAAAGTAGAGCGCTCGCTTTGCGTTTCTTTGATCTGTAGCTGCCTGTTAAACGCAAAACGGTGTGTTCTTTGCTCAGCGTGCGTGAGTGATACATTCCCATGTTCGGGGCCAGCCTCCTACTGTTGAAGCAGAAGCTTACGCTACGTTTTGTTCTCTATTGCCACAAGAGTAGAAAGGGCATTCTACTCTCTCTCAGAAGGGCAGAGTGAAGACCACATTTCACTCTCTCCTTGCTGACGGAGTGAACAATGCATTTCACTCCACTCGACATTTTGTAACAGTAAAGCAACGCTTTGAAGAGTAAATCGGCCGCTTGATTCCTGCGATGCCCTCCCTAGTTTTTATAGTGTAACGGATATGTTTCCCAGCATGTTAAAAATAAGAGAGGTGAACCCGGTATTTATAAAGTGTCATACATCAGTAATTTCTAATTAAAGATCAATTTCTGTTATTTCATTTTTAAGTAAAGTTATTGAAATACTAATCCGCATTTATAAGCCTAGCTATCCTGAAAATTTTAACTAGTTTCACCATAAACCATTTGGATTCTGTCACGGCTCTTCAAAAAACCTTGGTCCTGTTTCCTTAACTGATAAATGCAAAATCAAAATTTACAAAGTTAAGTACGTTGCTTATGATTTTTTTTTAGATTTCACTAAAGCGTTTCATACAAATAATCATAATAGTCTTTTCTCAAAACTTTGTTCTTATAGCATTGGAGGGACCCTTCTAAGCTTCTTTTAAGGTTGCTTATCTGATCGTGAGCAAGTAATACACATATGCGGCGTTGCTTCTAACGACAGAATAATTATTATCGGGATTCCACAAGTCTTCATCATTCTTAGTTCTCTTTTGTTTTTATTATATAATAATGAGCTGCGTACATGTCTAATTTCACCAACAGAATGTGTACTCTAGCCAGTGACACCTCTATTTTATCTTCGGGTAACTGTTTAAACAATGTTATAACGACCCTTATTGCGGAATTTATGGATATCTCTACTTGGTGTGCTCAAAACAAATTTCCAACTCATAATTCGAAGAGTAAATTCTTAATCTTCAGTTCCAGGCCCACTAATAACTCGCAAGTTATGCCAATTTTATTGATTTGCATGCGATTTAACCCTCCAACCAGTCTATATTCCTTGGCGCCGAGCTTGACTCACGCTTAAAATTTAGCTTCCACATCCATGAGCTAAAAAGAAAAAAAAACATCATACGGTATTATGACCGGTATAACGTAAAACGAATCCAGTCTGTTTTTATACCAAATCGGCTATCAGCCCTCCGTGATACGTCAAAATGGCTTGGGCTCTACCCATATGGGTGTGATGCCCGCCTATTTGGGGTGGACCTGAACCATTGTTACCTACCAGGGAAGGCTAATGGCCGATTTGGAATAAAAACAGATTGGAATACTTTTACATTATAGTGCCTCAAGTTTCGACTCAAAGCTAGATGTTATTTGATTTACATACTCTGGTTATCCTATACTATGCATTCATTCGTACCATATAAGCTATTGCATAACTTGCTGCGCTCAAACCTACCACTGCCGTATTTCTTTCTTACTTGTACAAAATGAAGCTTTCCGTATTATTACTCGGAGTAATCGCCGATCACATGTTACAGAACTGCACCACGACCCTTACGTACTCTGCATTACTAATCTTGGGAGATTTAGTGTTTACACATTTGCATATTGTGCAATTAAAGACCATCACGTTCTATGTAAAATTTGTTTTCTTGCAAGGCCTTACAAATACAATCATTAGGAATTTTTCTCAGAATAATTTTTACTTACAAAAGTCCGCACTAACTACGGTGCGCAAAGAGTTGGCTTTGTTCTGATTAAATTGTGGACTTTTTTGCTTTTAATATTAAAAGTGCTGTTTCAGTATCATCAATTAAACGTTTGCATCATGATTTTATTCGCAAGCAATAGCACAATTTTTCTAGTAAAATACCCTCACCTTTATCGTTTTATGCTGAATAACGGCCATATATTGACTAGAATTGTGTAATCACGGAAATGATTGTACTTGTTTAATTATTGTACTAAAGATTGTGCTACTGCTCGCATTGTAACCGTTTTTTTCATTGTTATTCTTTTTTTTTTGCTGTTTAGTAGTTTTACATTTCATGTAAGATATTACAGGAGGTCTCCCCACGGTGTTCTCACTATGGGCCCTCCTTCTGCACAATATCATGCCCACCTCCTTGCATGCATTTTACCACTATAAACCTCAGACTTCCAAGGCATTAGCATCGGGCAAAGGCTTCGCTACAATATCGCGGTCCTAATTCTGCTGGGGGAAGTCGGCTGCTGGAGGAACGGTGACCAGTTCCGCCATCCTTAAGGTAACAAACAAGGAGAGCCCGACCAGCTTAGTCAATCGATGCTCTGGGAGGACACAGGTTGTCGCTGCCTACCCCGAGTCCGCCAGGTGGAGCCCACTTTTGTACATACAGCCCTGTCAGCCTCTATATGCCGCAGGCAGTTGCGCATGCGTTGCACTTGGTTGTTGCCCCGATCAGAGAAAGGGACACGGCAACAGGACTTCCCATGGTAGGCCCGGTAGCACAGGAGCAGGGGGAACTATCGAAATTCTCTGATATTTGCAAAATACTAAAATTGAGTGTAGAAAAAGAGGATGGCTGCAGTTTCTCTGCATAGTGGCAGACATGGGAAGCAGGTTCTACCACGGTACCTCCCGCTCGTGATGAGCAGGGTAGTCTACGAACACGTGGATGGCCGGACGGCCTAGTGTGTCAGGTCTTCTGTCCCGTCTCCTGGCATGGCCACGCTTGAACCTTCTGTGCCTGCCGGATGACCGCAAAACAGCCGTCGTCTATCAAGACGTCACTTATGAAGAGTGAAAATCAGCATATTGAGGGTACGGACCACCCTGGCCAGGCGCTAGGCGATCACGGTACGCCGTTCGCACAGAGAAGCATCAGCTGACAACAGAAGTTGTTTGCACTCTTCATATGATTGTTTCGAACGGCCATTCGGGTGGCTCAAATGGTGCGCCAGAGCATGCAATCGTGCGTCGCGCCCCCAGCAGAAGTTCCAAGAGCAGCCGCTTTTTATTGCTTCGCTTATATTTTGGAAGAGTGAAAGTTTGAAAGCTTATTTAACATAATGAACGTATACAATGCCAAAGTACACTTTTGGGACCCAACAACTTTGTTAAAGGGTCCCTACCAATTGTTATTAGGAAAAAACACTTCTATGGCAGCTGTTTTTTATACTTTAAAATCACATAAAACTGAAATAGCTGAATAAGTAAAACAAGAAAATACAGTAGTAGGAAAAATTTCACAAATGAGATACATTTTTCTAACAATTTTCTTTGTTACGTCATCGAAAACATCGGCACAGGAAAAGAAAAAAAAAAGAAAGTGAGCACATGTCCAAGCATGCCCAGTGTTATGCATTGTTAATAAGTGAGTGTTTTAATTATTTAAGAAATGTACGCAACGTTCTTAGAGTGGTTAGGTCACTATCAAGCTTATTTCAAACTGAGGTGCCTGTAAACTGTAGTGTAGAGCGACCGTAATTAATATTTACCTTAGGCAATAAAAAATGACAGCGACATGCGTTTCCAACATTGCGAAGTGAGGGATGGAGCGAGACTGTTGTCAAGGCTACTTTTTAATTAACTATAGGATGCATGACGGATGCGATATTGTATGTTGTCAAATCGAAAATGTTGAGGATTTTGAGGGTTTTAAATAAATCTTTACTCTTAATATGCATACTGTTGGGTGCTATAATGCAAAGAGCTCTTTTTTGAAGTGTAAACACCGGTGACAGATGAGTTTTGTCTGTGCAACCCCAGATCGCTAAGCAGTCATTAATGTGAGAGTGAACAAATGCATTGAGAAGATTGATAAGTATGTGGAGAGGGAAATAGTTTCGACATTTCGACAGCACATGCAAGCCATATGAAACCTTATGAACTGCGGAATGCACATTAAGGCGGAATTTTAAATGTTTATCGATAATAACACCAAGAAATTTTGTCTCACTAGATTGTTTGATCGGATGGTTATTGTAAAAGACATCTGAATAATTAGCCGTTTTCTTTTTTTCAGAGTGAAATAAGTTAAACTGTCTTCGTAGGGTTAAGGTGAAGGGCATTCAGTGTACACCAACGGTGCAAAATTGGTAATTCAGAGTTGAGCTAATTAATTACGTTGCATTCTTCACGATCTGCTAATATAATGTTAGTATCGTCTGCATAGAGTAGAAGGGCAGCACACACAAGCTGCGAAGGCAAGTCATTTATATAGAGTATAAAAATAAATGTCCAAGTACGGATCCCTGGGTAACACCAAGGTTAATAACGGTGCTGTTGGACTGAAAATCACCTAGTTGAACAATTTGTTTAAGATTTTCTAACTGCGAATTAACGTCAAAGGTATTCCATTAATTCCACAACGAAGCAATTTATCGCTGAATATAAAATGATTGAGGGAATCGAAAGCTTTCGCAAAATCTATGAACAATCCCGCAACTCCATAACCACTGTCTATTGATTTTTCTAAATAAGTCTGTAAATGTTGAGACTGCAGTTTGGGTGGAAAGGCTGTTTCTAAAACCAAATTGGTGCCGTGAAAGAATGTTGTGCTTGTGCAGGTAGTCATTAAGGCGACTCCAGAATATTTTTTTCTGGTATTCTGCTGAAGAACGGTAGCACTGAACTTGGACGGTAGTATTCTTTTCTATGCTTGTCCTTTCACTTGTACAGTGGCAGCACCTTGGCAATTTTCATCCGTTCTGGAAACACATACGTGACGAATATAGTATTGACGATATGCGCGAGAACTGGTGACACGATGTCAGTTACAAGTTTAACGACATGCGCCGAAACAGTGTCATTTCCAGAGGCTGTGTTTCGCAAATTAGAAATAACTGAAGCCACCTCCAGCTGATCTGTAGGGTAAAGGTGAAAAGAAGCATTTGTACGTGGAATGTACGTTGCATCAAAATCCTTACCAGCTGAGTTAATGTGGGACAAAAAATAGGCACTGAAAGCATAACAGATACTTTCGGGTGTAGTGTACACAACGTCATTGTATATTACTTTTTCTGGAGGATGAGGTTTTACGTCTCGGCCTAGAAACTGGTTGAGAAGGCACCAGTTTTTTTTTCGAATCCTTCCCGTTCTGTTCATTGCGAGTGCTAAAATAAGCTTTCTTTGCTGCATAAACTGTTTTATTAGGAGTTTGCGAATACGTAGAGTATCTTTCCTTTAAGGAAGTGTTATAAGGTTGCCTTTTTTATTTCCTATACCTGTTATATTTCGTTTTAATAGAACGCAAGACCGCGCCCGTTACCCAAGGATATCGCGGGATTGCAAGTCTATTGCGCACACAGTAAGTGGTGGAGGCGGTGGCGATCGCCTCAGTAAACATGTCTACAAACATGCCACACCTATTGTTAGAACATTTCGAAGATTATACACGGGACCAATCAATTACGCGTACATAATTTGCAAATACGTCAGCGTTAAATAATGTCCGGGTAAAACACTTCTTGCTTGAGTTCAGGCAGTTTGACACCACAAAAAGCACAGGGTAGTGATCAGTAATTATAATATCTAAAACTTGCACATATTTGCAAACAGGAGTGTTAGACAACACGTGGTCTATAAGTGTACTACTGTGTTCTGTAACACGCGTTGGTTTGTCTACAAGCAATGAGTAACAGTAACTAGCAAAACAAGACACATATTCATAAGAAGAAGAAGGATCAATGTTACTTACATCAATATTAACATCCCCCATTATTACCACACGGGCATTAGAACTCAACAACGCATTAAATCTACAGTCAAGGTCATCGCAAAAGCCGTGATAAGATGCACACGGCGGCCCATATATAGTGCCCACAATAAGGTTCTGTGACGGCTACAAATGACTTTTATCCACCTCAGTCCATACTGATTCACAATCATCATCATCATTATCATCATCATCATCATCAGCCTAGTTACGCCCACTGCAGGGCAAAGGCTTCTCCCATACTTCTCCAACTACCCCGGTCATGTACTAATTGTGGCCATGTTGTCCCTGCAAACGTCTTAATGTCATCCGCCCACCTCACTTTCTGCCGCCCCCTGCTACGCTTCTCTTCCCTTGTAATCCAGTCCGTAACCCTTAATGACCATCGGTTATCTTCCCTCCTCATTACATGTCCGGCCCATGCCCCTTTCGTTTTCTTGATTTCAACTAAGATGTCATTTACCCGCGTTTGTTCCCTCACCCAATCTTCTCTTTTCTTATCCCTTAACGTTACACCCATCATTATATTTTCCATAGCTGATTGCGTCGTCCTCAATTTCAGCAGAACCCTTTTCGTAAGCCTCCAGGTTTCTGCCGCATACGTGAGTACTGGTAACACACAGCTGTTATACATTTTCCTCTTGAGGGATAGTGGCAACCTGCTGTTCATGATTTGAGGATCCCTGCAAAACGCAACCCAGCCCATTCTTATTCTTCTGGTTATTTCAGTCTCATGATCCGGATCCGTGGTCACTACTTGCCCTAAGTAGATGTATTCCCTTACCACTTCAAGTGCCTCGCTACCTATCGTAAACTGCTGTTCTCTTCCGAGACTGTTAAACATTACTTTCGTTTTCTGCAGATTATTTTCAGACCCACCCTTCGGCTTTGCCTCTCCAGGTCAGTGAGCATGCATTGCAATTGGTCTCCTGAGTTACTAAGCAAGGCAATATCATCAGCGAATCGCAAGTTGCTAAAGTATTCTCCATCAACTTTTATCCCCAATTCTTCTCACTCCAGGTCTCTGAATACCTCCTGTAAACACGCTGTGAATAGCATCGGAGAGATCGTATCTCCCTGACTGACGGCTTTCTTTATTGGGATTTTGTTGCTTTCTTTATGGAGGACTACGGTGGCTGTGGAGCCGCTATAGATATCTTTCAGTATTTTTACATACGGCTCGTCTACACCCTGATTCCGCAATGCCTCCATGATGGCTGAGGTTTCGACTGAATCAAACGCTTTCTCGTAATCAATGAAAGCTATATATAAAGGTTGGTTATATTCCGCACATTTTTCTATCACCTGATTGATGAGTGTGAATATGGTCTATTGTTGTGTAGCCTTTACGGAATCCTGCCTGGTCCTTTGCTTGACAGAAGTCTAAGGTATTCCTGATTCTATTTGCGATTACCTTAGTAAATACTTTGTAGGCAACGGACAGTAAGCTGATCGGTCTATAATTTTTCAAGTCTTTGGCGTCCCCTTTCTTATGGATTAGGATTATGTTAGCGTTCTTCCAAGATTCCGGTACGTTCGAGGTCATGAGGCATTGTGTATATAGGGCGGGAAATGTTTCTAGGACAGTGTTCCACCATCCTTCAACAAATCTGCTGTTACCTGATCCTCCCCAGCTGCCTTCCCCCTTTGCATTGCTCCCAAGGCGTTCTTTACCTCTTCCGGCGTTACTTGTGGGATTTGAAGTTCGTCTAGACTATTCTCTCTCACCTTATCGTCGTGGGTGTTACTGGTACTGTATAAATATCTACAGAACTCCTCAGCCACTTGAACTATCTCATCCATATTAGTAACGATATTGCCGGCTTTGTCTCTTAACGCACACATCTGATTCTTGCCTATTCCTAGTTTTTTCTTGACTGCTTTTAGGCTTCTTCTGTTCCTGAGAGCCTGTTCAATTCTATCCATATTATAGTTCCTTATGTCCTCTGTCTTACGCTTGTTGATTAACTTAGAAAGTTCTGCCAGTTCTATTCTAGCTGTTGGGTTAGAGGCTTTCATGCATTGGCGTTTCTTGATCAGATCTTTCGTCTCCTGCGAAAGCTTACTGGTTTCCTGTCTAACGGCGTTACCACCGACTTCTATTGCGCACTCCTTAATGATGCCCATAAGATTGTCGTTCATTGCTTCAACACTAAGGTCCTCTTCCTGAGTTGAAGCCGAATACCTGTTCTGTAGCTTGATCCGGAATTCCTCTAGTTTCCCTCTTACCGCTAACTCATTGATTGGCTTCTTATGTACCAGTTTCTTCCGTTCCCTCCTAAAGTGAAGGCTAATTCGATTTCTTACCATCCTATGGTCACTGCAGCGCACCTTGCCGAGCACGTCTACATCTTGTATGATGCCAGGGTTCGCGGAGAGTATGAAGTCGATTTCATTTCTAGTCTCACCATTCGGGCTCCTCCACGTCCACTCTCGGCTAACCCGCTTGCGGAAAAAGGTATTCATTATCCGCATATTATTCTGTTATGCAATCTGCACTAATAACTCTCCACTGCAATTCCTAGAGCCTATGCCATATTCCCCCACTGACTTGTCTCCAGCCTGCTTCTTGCCTACCCTGGCATTGAAGTCGCCCATCAGTATAATGTATTTTGTTTTGACTTTACCCATCGCTGATTCCACGTCTTCATAAAAGCTTTCGACTTCCTGGTCATCATGACTGGATGTAGGGGCGTAGACTTGTACTACCTTCAATTTGTACCTCTTATTAAGTTTCACAACAAGACCTGCGACCCTCTCGTTAATGCTATAGAATTCCTGTATGTTACCAGCTATTTCCTTATTAATCAGAAATCCGACACCTAGTTCTCGTCTCTCCGCTAAGCCCCGGTAGCACAGTACGTGCCCGCTTTTTAGCACTGTATATGCTTCTTTTGCCCTCCTAACCTCACTGAGCCCTATTATATCCCATTTACTACCGTCTAATTCCTCCAATGACACTGCTAGACTCGCCTCACTAGATAACGTTCTAACGTTAAACGGTGCCAGGTTCAGATTCCAAAGGCGGCCTGTCCGGAGCCAGGTATTCTTAGCACCCTCTGCTGCTTCACAGATCTGACCGCCGCCGTGGTCAGTTGCTTCGCGGCTGCTGGAGACTCAGGGCCGGGGTTTGATTGTTGTATTCATATAAGAGGTTGTGGCCAAGTACTGCACCAGGGTGGCCAATCCTGCTCTGGTGGGAACTGGTTCACATTAAGGTGTTTTAAATTCACTATCATATCGCCTACTGTACGTAATGCTATCGTCTATGTATAGGGAAGCACCCCCATGGGCGATGCCAGATTGATTGTAGGTTGCGCGGCAGTTCTCTTCTAGCTTGTAGCCAAGTTTTGTTGTAAAGTCTGACTTCATTTTGCGTCAACCATGTCTCTGATATGCCAATAAAGGAGAACTTCTTGCTAAATAGGGTAATAAAATTACGGATTTGGTCCTGGTTTTTCTGTAAACTGCGCGCATTGAAGTGTGCACCTAGCAGCAAGTTTTCAGAAACTGTCTTTTGATTGAAATCGTCTACTGACGTGAACCCCATGATGTCTGTGATTTGCTAGCTAGCTGATACGACTAAAATCAGCCTCACAAGCAACACGTACAACAGGGCTATCAGTTGCTTTCCGTGCTTTGATGTGACCTTGATCAGTGCCTCAGGCAACAATTTCTTGTTTTCAGGTGTGAGATGCTCATTTACGTAGATTGCCTGTTTCCTGACAGAACAAAAGGCCAGCGCATCAGTCGAAAGCTGCGGTTATTTCGCACACTGATAAAAGTCATTTCGGACTTTTCTTGAAGCAAAACGAACGATTATGTTTTTTTCAGTGGTATTGTGCGCAAAAGACACACGATGGCAAACATCGATGTCTTTAGTATCGATAGGGTAACTAATTTGCTATCCTGTCTTCTGGACTAGTAATTCACATTTCTCATTTAGTATCATAGGTATACCCTTGATTTCGATGTTGTAGCCCCTTGAATATTGCTCCAGGCACATCACACGGCTTAACAGCTCTTTATTTTGTCGCTTCAGATTCTCGTTACTTTTGCGCAAGGTTGCGTTTTCCTTCACTATTTCATCACATTTGCTGAGAAGAAATTGAAAGTTTGAATTCATAAGCTTTATGCTTTTTTCCATGCCAATGACCTGGTTTTATAATTCCGCAAGACGGTCCAGACGTATAGTTATGTCATCCAGTCTGGAGGTAA
Organism: Dermacentor andersoni; assembly: GCF_023375885.2. Taxonomy (NCBI): domain Eukaryota; kingdom Metazoa; phylum Arthropoda; class Arachnida; order Ixodida; family Ixodidae; genus Dermacentor; species Dermacentor andersoni. The sequence goes on from NC_092814.1 coordinate 394,717,304, forward strand.
GTGCGTTCACACTCTGACTATTGGAGCTGCCTTTCTGTGCGGTAGGACCCTGAATTTCGTTCTCGTCTGTCGTGGTGCTCGCAGCTGCTGAGCTACCCCTTAACCTTGCTGAGCAGCATGTCGGGCACTTCCACGTCCTTCGAGCAGCTTCATTCTTCCTTTTACAGAATGTTTCATTTGTACCAGAACATTTTCCTGCGTGATAAATGTAATCGCATTCGGAACAAGTAATCACATTACATCATTGCTAATTGTCTTCTTGCATTAAAGACAAATATCACGCGTCATGGTAATTTTTCTCTGCAAATGAAAAACACTGACGCCGCTTGGCAGCAGCGGCGGCAGGAAGGACTAGCGGAAAAGTTCTGAAATATAAAACTAGCCTGTAAATACACGACAAAGCAGTTAGAACACGTCCACGCTGCTCCACCGCCGCTGCCAGAATAATGTGGACGAAGGCACAGCCAGTGCCTCGAAATGTAGTAGAGTGGTGTCACTGCACTCGCTTGAAGGGGGCGTCAATGGAAGATAGTGACGTGATTATGACCAGGTTCATCTGCACCAAAGAAGGACAGCGTAGATAATGCTTGCTTGTGTTCTGCGCAGATGCTGTAAATACACGACGAAGCAGTTAGAACACGTCCAGGCTGCTCCACGGCCGCTGCCTGAATGATGTGGACGAAGGCACAGTCAGTGCCTCAAAAGGTAGTAGAGTGGTGTCGTTGCACACGCTTGAAGGGGGCGTCAATGGAAGATAGTGACGTGATTATGGCCAGGTTCATCTGCACCAAAGAAGGACAGCGTAGATCATGCTTGCTTGCGTTCTGCGCAGATGCTGTAAATACACGACGAAGCAGTTAAAACACGTCCAGGCTGCTCCACGGCCGCTGCCAGAATGATGTGGACGAATGCACAGTCAGTGCCTCAAAAGGTAGTAGAGTGGTGTCGCTGCACACGCTTGAAGGGGGCATCAATGGAAGATAGTGACGTGATTATGGCCAGGTTTATCTGCACCAAAGAAGGACAGCGTAGATCATGCTTATTTGTGTTCTGCGCAGATGCTGTAAATATACGACGAAGCACTTAGAACACGTCCAGGCTGCTCCACCGCCACTGCCAGAATGATGTGGACGAAGGCACAGTCAGTGCCTCAAAAGGTAGTAGAGTGGTGTCGCTGCACACGCTTGAAGGGGGCATCAATGGAAGATAGTGACGTGATTATGGCCAGGTTTATCTGCACCAAAGAAGGACAGCGTAGATCATGCTTATTTGTGTTCTGCGCAGATGCTGTAAATATACGACGAAGCACTTAGAACACGTCCAGGCTGCTCCACCGCCACTGCCAGAATGATGTGGACGAATGCACAGTCAGTGCCTCAAAAGGTAGTAGAGTGGTGTCGCTGCACACGCTTGAAGGGGGCATCAATGGAAGATAGTGACGTGATTATGGCCAGGTTTATCTGCACCAAAGAAGGACAGCGTAGATCATGCTTGCTTGTGTTCTGCGCAGATGCTGTAAATATACGACGAAGCACTTAGAACACGTCCAGGCTGCTCCACCGCCACTGCCAGAATGATGTGGACGAAGGCACAGTCAGTGCCTCAAAAGGTAGTAGAGTGGTGTCCCTGCACTCGCTTGAAGGGGGCGTCAATGGAAGATAGTGACGTGATTATGGCCAGGTTCACCTGCACAAAAGAAGGACAGCGTAGATCATGCTTGTTTGTGTTCTGCGCAGATGCTGTTAATACACGACGAAGCAGTTAAAACGCATCCAGGCTGCTCCACCGCCGCTGCCAGAATGATGTGGACGAAGGCAGTCAGTGCCTCAAAAGGTAGTAGAGTGGTGTCGCTGCACACGCTTGAAGGGGGCGTCAATGGAAGATAGTGACGTGATTTTGGCCAGGTTCATCTGCACCAAAGAAGGACAGCGTAGATCATGCTTGCTTGTGTTCTGCGCAGGTGCTGTAAATACACGAAGAAGCACTTAGAACACGTCCAGGCTGCTCCACCGCCGCTGCCAGAATGATGTGGACGAAGACACAGTCAGTGCCTTCGTCCAGTCAGTTAGGCCTACGGGAGCCAGAATCGCCGAACTACATCAGAAAATGGACGCGCTATGCACTCATAACTAAACTTTGAGTTGAGTTTAAAGAAAGCGACATCTCATTAGAATAGTTTCTGGCAATCAACGCGAGTAAGTGCGTAGCGATCACCAGATTCACGCTAAATCCGGAGCCTGATAAGGACTGATAAGAGTTGATAAGGCTCGGATCATGTTAGATAGGGTTCATAACTACCGATGAGGTTAGATGAGGGTTCACAATGGTCGGATCAATTTTCATAACGTTGCTAATGACACCGGGCTGCGTGGGGAGGAGCAAGTGACACATTGTTTACGCAACTCCCCGAGGAGTTAATGCGTGAATCGTTATAACGGCAAGTATATTTAAATTTTTCACGGCTCTATCTCTCGAATGCTCAGAGAGTTTCATATTACTGATGAGGTTCGAGCTGAGTTTTGACAATGTTTTAAAATATTGAAAAGCCCTAAAACAACAAGCTGAATTAAAATAAGGTTTCCACTTGGCATTGTTGGTTTTCCATTATGAGCGTGTAGCGTTTCGTGGCAAACACAGACAAAACATACGACATGGTGACACACACAAAGCGCAAGCAAAAAATGATGTTGCCGGCAACACTACTGAGGCACTCACTACTTTTTTAATTCCAATTTTATGATGATTAAAAAAATAATTATACGAGATTCGAAGTCGGCAGTTTAAAAGATCTAGTGGAAAAATTCAAGGTCCTCCTTGCTCTGCATACGGCTACTCAGAGCGCTTTGAAACAAGCGTTAAATGTTCGGTTTCATCTCCAAATTACATGTCCCTCACTTGCAAAACATAGATTACATTTACACGCGACATGGTTGGTAGGCTACTCATATTTCGCATTACATGTGTCTATCCCTGTTCATGTCTTAATGTGGAGTTCAGTGAGGGAAAATATAAACTGTGGGCTGTAGAGATGTTGTCGCAATATAACTCGACATTTTCGTTACACGGCTATTGCAACTACGTTCGTTCCTGAGTTCGTGCCCATTGTTTTCTTTTTGTGCCGAACTTGGCATCTTAAAGTAATCCTTGACGACGCTTCTTACCCAGGTGTAAAAAATGCAAAATATGAGCCCACCACCTGTCCTGTCCTCTAATCTGAGACGTGCACAAAGCGCACTGCGCGATACGAGCACCGAGTTGAATCTCTTTGGGCCATGCTTTATGTGCATGAAGGAATAGGCGGGGGAATGCTGCAAGCTTCCGATTTTGAGAGCTCGGGCCCAGAAGGGCTCGCGTAAAAAGTGCTCCCATTTGCGGCTCTAAGAAAAAATAAACAGGACGGAAGTCCGGACGCGCGCGAGGCCATCCTGCTTCTGCGGTCGTTTGTTTGCTCCGCGTGAAGGCGGAATTGAGCACCGAGCATGGGTGCCGGCTGGGCTGCGTCCCGTGCACCGACATCGTGAGCGCGTATGACGCTGGCAACGTCGACACAAAAATTGATCGCGCTGGAGTGTGACGCTGTTTCGGCTCAAGCTTATCCGATGCGGACCTAAAACTACACAAGGAAAGGGACTTTTTTTTTGCTGCGTGACAACTCATCGAAGCAGAAGAAGGGGTACGCGTGTCATTGAGGCATCAATTGGAAGAAAGTATGTGCCCTTGCTGAGCAGAAGGTTATTGGGAATATCGTTGCGGGTACGGTAACAGCGACGACATCAGCAAACGACATTTCTCGTCAGCGTGGACAGACACGTAGCCCGGACATTTGTGCGTGTGTGTTTTTGGAAGGGGCAGTACTTACGGATGATTTTAATCACATGGTTGTGGTTCTGTGTCTGGTCCTTCTACTACCCATACATATAAATATATATATATATATATATATATATATATATATATATATGAACACACAGAACACCACACACACACACATACAGTGTGCTTCAGCGAACACCTTCAAGATTTCTAAAAATTCCCTCTGTCAGATAGCACAATTTTACCCAATGAGCTGGTCTACTTGAACAGGCGCACATTACTGGCACGAAAATTAAAATTATATTCGAATAATTTGAAAAAATTATTCATTTAGCATTCAACTAATGTGCTTATGGCACATATTGTAATATACAAATTCTAGCGGGTAAGACGGCAAGGCATATCCACTTGAAAAGAAGCATGTGGATGACACCATTTAAGAAATGTGCGCCGTCAAACTTGTGGTCGAAATTCACTGTCGTTCTACTTACTTTCATAATGGAACGCTTCATGTATTGAAGATCAAAAGTACATCGTAGCGTTGAGGAAGCCAAACTACCTGGGGGAAAAACTACCGATTTATTGCGCACGTGTACATGCATAGGATAGGTCAAAAACAGATGAGTTGTTTGAGTAGAATGCTGAGGAAATGGCGCATGCGGTTTGACGTACGATGCGCGCCACACGTATAGCCCTCTGCGCCCAAGATACGATACATCTTGCTCCGTTCAAAAAAAAAAAGAAGAAACGGGAAAAGAACAGCAATGAAAATTGTCGGTGACTTTAGTTCAAGGCACTTGCGCGAAGTTCTGGTCGTAGGCCAGATATTGAGGTGGTGGTCGTTGCCCGAGCGACCTCAGTGGGGCTGGTGTAGACGAGACACTAATTGGGGCCCCGGGCTCCGCGGGAATAGACGCGGCTGTACATTCTGTGTAGCGAGGTGCCACCACGTGTCTATAGCCCAAGTTTCCCTCGTAGTCATCGTCATCGTCTACATGGACGTTACATCACAAGGGCTCCCAGGTCGGTAGCAGGTACTGTCGGTTGCTCGTCAACACAGTGCCGTTTTATGTGACAACTGTATACGACCTGGGGTGACCAGCAGGTTTGAGAACCTTTGCTTTCGTCGCCCCTGCACCTTTCTTGAACCAGACCGTACCTCCCAGGCTTACGTCCATTGGCCCCCAGAGTGGTCTGTCTGAAGGTGCCAGAGCACCTCGTGACTGGGGTTGCCTTGAACGTCGGGAATTGTAGTGCGGAGCCGTCTTCCCATCAGCCACTCAGAGGGCGATGCGCCGCACTCTAGTACAGTGGTCCTGAAAGCAAGCACTCCCAGCAAAAAATCTTGTTCCGCTTCAGTTGTTTTCTTTAGGATCGTCATAATCATTATCATCATCATCATAATCCCAATCATCACCATAGTAAACCTAGCTACGCACACTGCAGCGCAAAGGCCTCTCCCACACTTCTACAACTATCCCGGTTATGTGCTAATTGTGGCTGTTTTCTCTGCAAATTTCTTAATCTCTTCCACCCACCCAAATTTCTGCCGCGCCCTGCAACGCTTCCCTACTCTTGGAATCCAGTCCGTAACCCTTAATGATCATCGGTTAACTTCCCTCCTCATTACATGCCCTGCCCATGCCCATTTATTTTTCTTGATTTCAACTAAGATGTCATTAACTGGCGTTTGTTCCCTCACCAAATCTGCTCTATTCTTACCCCTTAATGAAACACCCATCTTCTTTCTTTCTTTCCATAGCTCGTTGCGTCGACCTCAATTTAAGTAGAACCCTTTTTAGTAAGCCTCCAGGTTTCTGCCCCCTGGGTGAGTACTGGTAAGACACAGCTGTTATACACTTTTCTCTTGAGGAATAATGACAACCTGATGTTCATGATGAGAGAATGCATTCCAAACGCACCCTTGCCCATTCTTATTCATCTGATTTTTTCAGTCTCATGATCCGGATCCGCGGTCACTGTTTGCCCTAAGTAAGTTTTCTTAACTTACTTAGGGCTTTAACTCAGGAAGAGGACTTTAGTGTTGAAGCAATGAACGAAAATCTTATGGGAAACATTAAGGAGTGCGATATAGAAGTCGGTGGTAACTTCGTTAGAAAGGATACCGCTAATCTATCGCAGGAGACGCAAGATCTGATTTATAAACGCGAACATTATGAATGCCACTAATCCTACAGCTAGTATAGAACTGGCAGAATTTCCCACGTTAATAAACAAGCATAACATAGCTGACATAAGGAATTATAGTATGGATAGAGTCGAGCATGCTCTCAGGAACGAAGGCAGCCTAAAAGCATCGAAGAAGAAACTAGTAACAGGGAAGAATCAGACGTATGCGTTAAGAGACAAAGCCAACAATATCATTACTAATATGGATAAGATAGTTCAAGTGCCTCGGGAGTTCTATAGAGATTTAGACAGTACCAATGGCACCCACGAAGATAATGGAAGATCCCGCAAGTAGCGCTCAAAGAAGTAAAGAAAGCCTTGGGAGCTATGCAGAGGGGGAAGAACGATGGGGAAGATTAGGTTAGAGCAAATTTGTTGAAGGATGGTGGACAGATTGTTCTAAAAACTGGCCGCCCTGCATACGAAATGCCTCATTACTTCGATCATACCGGAATCTTGGATGAATGCCAACATAATCTTAGTCCAGATGAAAGCGGACGCCAAAGATTTGAAAAAATATAGACCGATCACCTTACAGTCCGATCTCTAAAAATTATTTACTAAGGTAATCGCAAATAGAATCAGGAACACCGTACACTTCTGTCAACGAAAGAACCAGGCAGGATTTCGTAAAGGCTACTCAACAATATACCCTATTAACACCATCTATCACGTGGTAGAGAAATTTGCAAAGTATACTCGATCCTTATAAATAGCTTTTATTAATTGCGAGAAAGCATTTGATTCAGTCAAACCTCAGCAGTCAACCAGGCATTACGGAATCAGGGTACTGAGAGATATCTCAGTACTGAGATATCTATAGCGGCTCCATAGCCACCGTAGTCGTCTATAAAGAAAGCAACGAAATCCCCATCAAGAAGGGCGTCAGGCTGAGAATGCGAACTCTCCAATGCTATTCACAGCGTGTTTACAGGACGTATTAAAAGAACCTGGATTGGGGAGAATAGGGGTTAAGAATTAATGGGTAATAACGTATTAACTTGCGATTAGCTGGTGATATTGCCTTGCTTAGTAACTCGGTGGACCAATTGCAATGCCTGCTCTTTGACCTGGACAGGCCAAGCAGAAGGGCGGGCCTAAAAATTAATCTGCATAAAACTAATGTATTGTTTAACAGTCTCGAGGAAGGGGAAGAGAACAGTTTACGATAGGTGGCGAGGCGCTGGAAGTGGTAAGGGAATATATCTACTGAGGCCAAGAAGTGACCGCGCATCCGGATCATGAGACTGAAATAATCAGAAGAATAAGAATGGCCTGGGATGCGTTGGGCAGGCATTCTCCGATCATGAACAGAAGGTTGCCGTTATCCGCCAAGAGAAAACCTTATAACAGCTGTGTCTTACCATTACTAACCTACGGGACAGAAACATGGAGGCTTAAGAAAAGGGTTCTACCTAAATTGAGAACGACCCAATAAGATATAGAAAACAGAATGATGGGTGTAACGTTAAGGAATAAGAAGATGGCACATTGTGTGAGGGAAGAAACGGGAGTTAATGACATCTGAGTTGAAGTCAACAAAACGAAATGGCCATAAACAGGGCATGTGATGAGGAAAGAAGATAACCGGGGGTCATTCAGGGTTACGGGCAGGATTCGAAGAGAATGCTAGCATAGCAGGGGGCGGCAGAAAGTTAGGTGGGCGGATGAGATTGAGAGTTTGCAGGGACAACATGGACGCAATTAGCGTATGACCGGGGTAGCTCCAGAAGCTTGGGAGAGGCCATTGCTCTGCAGTGGGCGTATTCAGGCTGCTGCTGAAGTTGATGACATCGCAGTAGACATAGTAGACACAGCAGCGATGGAGCCCGCATTCCCAATGATAGATAGCAGGCAGAGAAATGAAGTGCGCAAGGACGCGCACACAAAGCATACCTCGCTTTATTAAAAAAAGATTTGGCTTCGAGTGTGCATCACAGTACGCTAGGTAAACAGAGCACAGATGATGCTACTATAGCAAGTGACACGTTGTACACGTGTCAATGAAACCTGTCCAACGCGTGTCATTCATTCATGACTTGGCGTCGAGAGTGCATCGTTTTTTGCCCACCGCCGATGAAACCGCCAATGCCAGTGACACGTGGGAGGAAGAGGTGTAGGCCGCGACATGCCGTGTGCAGTTATGTACTCATTAGGCACACATCATTTCTTACATTCATGATTTCACATCGAGAGTGCATCGCAGTAGACACAGTAGACACAGCACCGACGAAACCCTTAGAGCATGTGACAAGTGGTAGGCAGTAACGGACGCAGCGACATGACGTTTGCAGGGAAGCACGCCCTAAGCACATCTGATTTTATACATGAATGATTTGGCGTCGAGGGTACATATCAGCACACACAGTAGACACACCACTGATTGAGCCCGAATAGCAAGTGACACATCTGATGTAGTGACGTGAAGTGCGCAAGGACGCACACACTAAGCAAACCTCATTTTAGACAAACATGATTTGGCGACGAGAGTGCATCGCAGTACGCAAAGTAGACAACGTAAAAAAAGAACACAAGAGCTAGTGACATGTAGGAGGCAGTGACGGAGGCATTGACACGACGTGTGCAAGGACTCACGCACTAAGCACCTCTCAAATTATACATTCATGATTTGGCGTCGAGAGTGCATCGCCGTAGACACAGTAGACACAGCGTCAATGAAACCCAGACACCAGATGACACGTGGGAAGCAGTGGCGGATGCACTGACATGATGTGTTCAAGGAGGCACGCACTAGGCACATCTCAATTAATACATCCATGATTTCTCGTCGAGAGCGCACCACAGTAGACGCAGTAGACACAGCACCGATGAAACCCGAAAAGCAAGTGACGCGTGAGAGGCAGTGATGGAGGCAGTGATATGGCGTGGGCAATGATGCATGTCATAGGGACGCCTCATTTTAGATGTTCATAATTTTTGGCGTAGACAGTGCATCTCGTAGACACAGTATACACGGCGCAGATGAAACCCGTAGAGCAGTGTACACTTCGGAGGGAGTGACGGAGGCAGTGACATGCTGTGTGCAACTACGCACGCACTAAGCACACCTCATTTTATACATTCATGATGCACTATCTAAGGTAGAGAGTGCATCGAAGAAGACAAAGTTGACAGAGCAGCAATGAAGCAAAATGGGTAAGTGACACGTTGGAGAATAAGCAAACTTCTTTTTATACATTCACGAATTGGCGTCGAAAGGGCATCGAAGTATACACAGTAGGCACATCACCGATGAAGCCCCAAGAATAAGTGATACGTGTAAGGCAGCGACGGAGGCAGTGGCATGATGAGCGCAAATATAAGTGCACTAAGCGTACCTGATTATACATTCGTGATTTGGCATTGAGTACATCACAGTAGACGCAGTAGACAAAGCACTGATGGAGCCCGAAGAGCAGATGGCACATGGGATGCAGTGACGTGAAGTGCGCAAGGATGCACAAACTAAGCACAGCTCATTTTATACAAAAATTATTTGCCGACGAGCGTGCATCGCAGTACATTAAGTAGACAGAGCAGAGATAAATCACCGAGAGAAAGTGACACGTGGGAGGCCGAGATGGAGGCAGTGACACGACGTGCGCAAGGACTCACTGACTAAGCAAATCTCATATTATAGATTCATGATTTGGCGTCGACAGTACATCGGAGTAGGCAGGGTAGGCACAGCATCAATGAAACCCTGACACCAGGTGACACCTGGGAAGCAGCGGCGGAGGCAGTGACATGATATGTCCAAGGACGCATGCACTAGCCACATCTCGATTGATACTTTCATGACTTGGCGTCAAAAGCGCCTCGGAGTAGACAGAGTAGGCACAGCGCCGATGAAGCCCCAAGTGCAAGTGAGACGTGGGAAGCAGGGATCAAGGCGTGACATGACGTGTGCAAATATGCACTCATTAAGCGCGCCTAATTTAATACATTCATGTTTTGGCGTCAATAATACATCACAGTACATACAGCGCTAACGGAACCCGAAGAGCGAGTGTCACCTGGGCGACAGTGATGGAAGCATCGACATGACTTGTGGCAGGCCGCACACAGCAAGCAAATATCATTTTATACGTTCGTGATATGTCATTGAGGCTGGATCATCGTAGACACAGCACCAGTTATACCCGGAGACCAACTGACACGTGGGAGGCAATGACGCAAGCATTCACATGACGTACGGAAGAGGCGCACACTAAGGACACCTCATTTTATACATTAATCATTTGGTGTCGAGAATGCGTCGCAGTAGACACAGCAGACAAAGCACAGGTGAAACGCGAAGGGCAAGTGACACATCGCAGGCATTTACAGAGGCAGGGACGTGATGTGTGCAAGGACTCACGCAAAGAGCACACCTCATTTGGTATATTCATGATTTTGGCTTCGTGAGCGCATCGCAGTAGACAAAGTAGACAAAACACCGATAGAAACCGAAGAGCAGGTGACGCGCGGGATGCAGCGACATGGATCGGGCAAGGACACAAGCACTAATCACGCATCATTTCATAAATTTAGTGGTTAACATCGTGAGTACATTGCGGTAGACACACTAATTACAGCAGCTACGAAACCACACTAGTAAGAGAGACATGGCAGGCAGTTACGGAGCTAGTGACAACGTGTGCCAGGACGCACTAACTAACCCCACCTCATTTTATGCATTCATGATTTTGCGTCAAGAGCGCTTCGCAGTAAATACAGCATGAGCAGCACCGGTGACGCCTCAACTACAAGTCACACGTGGGTGGCAGTGACGGAGGCAGTGACATGTCATGCACAAGTACGCACAGACTAAGCAGCCCTCATATTATACTTTGATGATTTGGCGTTGAGAGTGCATCCACAGCAGCATCCACAGCAGCCACAAGACGTACACAATGGACCTGCCACACGTCCTTTTCTGGATAAACGTTTCTGCATGTTCACGCAGCCAACCCTCAGCTTGAGTACTTGTGCCCTAGCGCGACGAGGCAAGCCTCGACCGCGAGTACGGGGCGGGAACGTTCCATCTGCGACGCGCTGGTTTGGATGCTGCTCGAATAGGTGGTGACGAATCAGCAGAGCGTCATGAAGCTTGCAAAAAATTTCTGGACAGTCACAGTTTTTATGAGCGCAAGTTGAAGCGAGCCGATGAGCCTTCTGATTTCCGGCGATTCCTTTGTGGGAAGGTATCCTTTGAGCAACGAGAGATACTCCCCGTGATGAAATTGTGCTTTGTGGGCCAGTAATTCTGCGCACAAGGCGTAAATTAATCTCACTGCATTGTAACCTGCTAAGGGCAGCGCGGGAGTCCGTAAGGATGGCAATCTTCGAAGTAGTTAACTCCTTTTGCACGTATTTCAGTGCAATACAATAATCACTGCTCACTCAGCAGTTGTTGACGAAGTTGGATGATGTATTCGAAAGATACGCCGCACTTGGAAGGGCAGAAAAAAGCTGCAGGGGCGCCTTGACCGTCGCTGTGTACAGATGCATCTAAGAATGCTTGAACATAATCTGGAAGCTTTTCGGACACGTGAGACTGAGCCAATTGGAATATTGCCGAAACAGGCATATCAGACTTTTTGTGCATGTCAGAGATTGTGATTTAAATGGGGAATACGTATTTCGTGACAAGATTTGCAGGCGGAGGCGTAACTAAAGCAGCATGTTCAGAAATGTCAGTGATATTCATGAATGATGCCGCCATTTTTCCGACGCGAGATAACAGGCGGTGAATGAGACAATCAAAGAGGGAATGACCGCTCGATGAGCAGTGCAGACGCTCAATATGTTATAGAGCTCTCTGGTCTGCTTGCAGCCTCAGGGGTAACTGATGCGCTTCAGTGAGTAATGCAAGATATTGCGCCTCACGAGGTAATCCACGCATTAGTCGAAAGGCAACGCGATGATCTCGTTCCAGTTGGGCCATCAAACTAGGTGGTATGTTCAGGAATGGAAACGCGTACATCATGCCTGAGAGTACAGATGACTGGTACACCTGGAGAGCCGTTGTTTGGTCGTAGCCAAACAACGCCGTAGCCAAACAACACCTACGTCAAGGCGGCCGCATACTTAAGAAGGGAGTGGGATTTTCGTCGTGCAGATTTACCGGCAGGACGCCAAGAGATGCGATCATCCGTAATTAACCCCAAATAGCAGTGTTGTCGCAACCAGTTTATAGGAGTTTCGTCAAGGTACAGTCGGCTCATTGTCAAACGAGCGCGTTGTTTAGGGTTATATGCTATTGCAGCCGACTTATCAGGTGGTATGAGCTGGCCAAGTTCACCCAAGTACTTCAAAGTAGCGTTTAGAGCTCTTTGCAGGCTTTCGCGAAGCCGCTGACCAAGTTGCGAAGGGCCGCTTATCCACAGATCAATGTTATCTGCGTAGGCAGCTATGCTCACAGGGAAGTCACTGTCCCGAGGCAAACGACTTGCAATCGCTGCGAGTACGGTGTTAAACAAAAGCGCTGATAATATGCTGCCCTTTGGGAAACTGCACTTCACCTTTCGGTATTCAATAGTTACTACTCCGACACGCACTTTTGCTGACTGGCCAGCCGCTATGCTCAATGCAGCCGTAGGATCCTTGCAGATTTTAGGAGTGCGAAGAGCCTTCAGTATGTATCATACACTTCCAAAACCATTTCCAGTATGCAACTAACTACACAAAGCTTCCCAGATCTTGCGACGATGCTTCTTTGTGTGCAGTTGCATGGCTGCATCAATGTGATTATGCATAGTCCAGTCGGTGCGCCGTTTAGAGTGCTATGCCCGCCTATAACCGTGCCGTGGATATGCGCGGAGCCGCAAGAGCTTTAGACGGGGGTTTGGTTTGCCTATACTCCGTCGTCGTTCAACTCTAGCTTCTCGTAAGCACTCACTCATCAGTTTAAACAGGTTGTCTTGAGATGGTGCCTCCGAGATCAGCTGAAGGAACTAGTCCCATTTAGTCACTGTATACACGACAGCCTGGCCACCCCCAGTAAGTGTTGGTGTTAGCCAAATGGGTAGGTGATCTGAGCCCCATAGGTCAGGTTCACATGACCAGGCTAAGCACACATCTCTCGTTGATATCGCAAAGTATATAGTGGAAGGCTCCTTTCCTTTACCTATAAATGTAGGTGAACCATCAATCAGTATTTGAAGATCGTTCTTGACAATGATCTCGTTAATCTATGCCCCATGATTGTCTTGGGGACGGCTACACCGTGAAGGATGGTAGGCACTAAAATATCCGTGTAACACAAACGATGCACCACACGGAGACACTAAGCACTCAAGTTGTGAGCTATCGGAAGGCCTATTGTATATGCTTGCCACCGTCGTAGACACACCTCTGGGGCTCACAGTAACAGCCGCACACTCAAACTCATCGTCATAGATGCCGTCTGTGTCAAGAACCGCGAAATGTAAGTCAGAACACACGTACTCTGACGCTTTTGAACCATTACGCGTATGCGCCGCGTCTACACACTGGAAAGAGCCGCAAGCTGGTTCCGCGCATTGAGTGTTACCATGGACACCCACGAAGCCTGGCAATCGATATTCATCTTTCCTTACGTTAGTTTCCTGAAGCACGATAACGTCTAGTGGAGTCATCATAGCGATGAGACGAAGAACTATATCAGCGTGCCGCGGTCGCATCGACCTGGCATTCCATTGAAGCACAAAAGGGCGAGGCTGCTGACAACTGTTAAATTTGTTTCCGGTGAAACGTCTAGTGAGGGCCGTCGAGGAGTGGAACGAGGGCCTCTAAAAATTGCTTTGCTGCCGACCCTGCTGCTGTCTGACGACCGGCGATTAGAGATCTGATGACGTTGACAAGCATCCTCAGAAGATTGACAAGTTGCTCATCGTCGTTGGCTGAGACTGCTTCAGGCACTGTGTTTGCACTGCTTTCCACTGTGGTCGAAGTCTTTGTGGATACTTGTTCCGACAATTTCGATCGCAGCGCTGACCATGATGTATCTGAGAGGCAGAAGGCCCGCCCCCTTACATTCCGATGCATTGTGTATTTGTCATTCTTTGAGCGCGGAGTGTTTTCATTTGCTGGAGCAGCACTACGGTGACGGGAGCTTTAATCTCCTGCTGCCTTCTTTTTCGATTTCTCGTTTAGTGCCTTTAGTGAGGGACATCCTTTATCCGTTGCCAAATGTTCACCACAACAGTTAGGGCACCGATATGCCTGACTTTCACAGGAACCTACATGGTCAGTCCCACCGCAATTCGGCACAGATCAGATCTCTGGTGCAAAAGCCCTGAAAATGACCAACCTTAACACACTTATGACATTGCAAAGGCCGTGATACGAAAGGTCGAACAGGATAGCGCGCAAGTCCAGCCTTTATATAACTAGGCAGATTCCCAGAGGCAACAAGTATCTTCATACACTTTGACGAGCCCAGCCTTCAAGCGCTAATTATTTTGCATGGTGGCGTGCAAATCATGTTCACGATCATGTTCTTAAAACGTCATCTTTGATATCCAACTAGGCATTAGCTACGACACCAGCTGCTATATTTGTACCCTGTGTTACATAGAGACAGGTGCAGAGTGCACAGATTTCAAACACACCAAGTAGAGTTTCCAGCAACTTATCATTAGTTATGTCAACGGCAATTACACTTTTCCAGGGGTTCACGCGAACTCTTGGATTAGTCCAGGGGAGTTTTAAGATGAAATCATTAAGTCCCTGTCGGGAGATAGCATTCAGGCTTACCACCGCGTCGATGGTCATGAAAGCTACTGTCGTAGTCTTGATTATGATGTATATCATAGTCATTTCACTTGAGGATGATGCCGGAGACATCCGTCTTGTACGGCGGTGCTTGACGCGTATGAAAGCATCCGAATCTTCCGATCTTGAGTCAGAATGCTCGGAATGAGCAGCGTCGGATCCTACAGCCGAAGTGAGCCGCTACCGAGACGCGGGCGGTCTATGCTGACCGCCAGATGAGTCGAAGGCTATATCTTCCATGGTAAGCACTGCGGGGAAGATCTCCGAGCGGAGAAGGAGTCCTCAGGGCTCAGCACAAACGCCGTTGCCTGTTACTGATGCACGAAAATAAAATAAATTGAGAAAAACTGTAGCACCAGAAGAAAACGAGCAACCGAGCACAAAAACTTCGTCGCGTCGTCCTGTACATTCATGGTTAGGTGTCAATAATGCATCAGGGCACGCACTGTAAACACAGCACTGATGGAACCCAAAGAGCGACTGACACCTGGGAGACAGTGATGGAGGCAGCGACATGACGTGTGCAAGGAGGCACGGCCTGAGCCCACCTCATTTTACACATTCATGATTTGGTGTCGAGAGTGTATCGCAGTAGACACAATGGATGCCGTATCGAATAAACCCCACGAAAAAGTGACACGTGTTAGGCAGTGACATCACGTGTGCCAATATGCACTCATTCAGCACACCTCGATTTATACGTTCATGATTTGGCGTCGTTAATACATCACAGTACATAAAGCACTGAAGGAACCCGAAGAGTGAGTGCCTCCTGGAGACAGTGGCGGAGGCATCGATATGACTTGTGGAAGGACGCACAGAATAAGCACACACCATTTTATATGTTCGTGAATTGTCATTGCGAGTGGATCATCGTGGACACAGTAAACACAGCACCAATAAAACCCGAAGACCAACTAACACGTGGAAGGCAGCGACGGAGGCATTGACATGACGTATGCAAGAACGCGCGCCATAAGCACACGTCATTTTATACATTCATCATTTGGCATCGGGATTGCGTCGCAGTAGACTCAGTAGACTCGGTGAACGCCCACGGGCAAGTTACACATGGCAGGCATTGACAAAGGCAGGGATGTGATCTCTGCAAGGACGCACGCAAAACGTAAACCTCACTATACAGATTCATGATTTGGCGCCGAGAGTGCATCGTAGTAGACGAAGTAGACGCAGCACCGATGAAAAATGAAGAACATGTGAAGCGCGGGAGACAGTGACATGAAGTGTTCAATTACGCACGCACTGATCACACATCATTTCATACACATACGATTTGGCGTCGAGAGTGCATCGCAGTAGAAACAATATACACACCAGCGATGAAACCCAAACAAGTGACACATGGGAGGTTTGACGGAGCTAGTGACATGACGTGTACAAGGACGCACGCACTAACAACACCTCATTTTATACATTCATGATTTGGCGTCGAGAGTACATCGCAGTAGACACAGGCCCGATGAAGCGCAAAGGGCAAGTGACACGTTGGAGACTGTGACGGAGGCAGCGACATGACGTGTGCGAGGACCCACGAAATGAGCACACCTCATTTTATACCATCATGATTTTACTTTAGGAGTGCATCGCACAAGACCCAGTAGACACAGAACCCACGAAGCGGGAAAACAAGTGATATCGGGGAGGCAATTACGCATGGAGTGACTGAGGGATTGACAAGATGTGTGCAATGACGCACGCACAAAACACCCCGCATTTTAATCATTTATTTTTTTGCATCGAGAATGCATCGCACTAGACAGCGATGCACTTTAGGTACAGTACCGATGAAACCTATACAGAAAGAGGCACGCGAGAGGCAGTGAAGGAGGCAGCGACGTGACATGTGCCATGGAGCACACACTAGGCACACCTGATTTTATACGTTCATGATTTGGCGCCGAGAGTGCATCGCAGTACGCAAAGTAGACGCACCACCGCTGAAACCCCAAGAGCAAGTGGCACGTGGGAGGCAGTGACGGAGGCAGTGCCATCATCATCACCATCATCATCAGCCTGGTTATGCCCACTGCAGGGCAAAGGCCTCTCCCATACTTCTGCAACTACCCCGGTCATGTGCTAATTGTGGCCATGTTGTCTCTGCAAACGTCTTAATGTCATCCGCCCACCTCACTTTCTGCCGCCCCCTGCTACGCTTCCCTTCGCTTGTAATCCAGTCCATAACCCTTAAGGACCATCGGTTATCTTCCGTCCTCCTTACGTGTCCGGCCCATGCGTATTTAGTTTTCTTGATTTCAACTAAGATGACATTTACCCGCGTTTGTTCCCTCACCCAATGTGCTCTTTTCTTATCCCTTAAGTTACACTTATCATTCTTCTTTCCATAGCTCGTTGCGTCGTCCTCAATTTAAGTAGAACTCTGCGTAATCCTCCAGGTTTCTGCCCCGTACGTGAGTACTGGTAAGACACAGCTGTTTTAAAATTTTCTCTTGAGGGATAATGGCAACCTGCTGTTCATGGCCTGAGAATGCCTGCCAAACGCACCCCAGCCCATTCTTTTTCTTCTGATTATTTCAGTCTCATGATCCGGCTCCGCAGTCACTACCTGTCCTAAGTAGATGTATTACCTTACCACTTCCAGTGCCTCACTACCTATTTTAAACTGCTGTTCCCTTCCGAGACTGTTAAACATTACTTTAGTTTTTTGCAGATTAATTTTTAGACCCACCCTTCGGCTTTGCCTCTCCAGGTCAGTGATCATGCATTGCAATTGGTCCATCGAGTTACTAAGCAAGGCAATATCATCAGCGAATTCAAGTTACTAAGGTATTCTCCATTAACTCTTATCCCCAATTCTTCCTAATCCAGGTATCTGAATACCTCCTGTAAACACGCTGTGAATAGCATCGGAGAGATCATATCTCCCTGCCTGTCGCCTTTCTTTATTGGGATTTTGTTGCTTTCTTTATGGAGCACTACGGTGGTGGTGGAGCCACTATGGATATCTTCCAGTATTTTTACATACGGCTCGTCTACACCCTGATTCCGCAATGCCTCCATGACTGCCGAGGTTTCAACTGAATCAAACGCTTTCTCGTAATCAATGAAAGCTGTATATAAGGGTTGGTTATATTCTGCACATTTCTCTATCACTTGATTGATAGTGTGAATATGGTCTATTGTTGAGTAGCCTTTACGGAATCCTGCCTGGTCCTTTGGTTGACAGAAGTCTAAGGTGTTCCTGATTCTATTTGCGATTACCTTAGTAAATACTTTGTAGGCAACGGACAGTAAGCTGATCGGTCTATAATTTTTCAAGTCTTTGGCGTCCCCTTTCTTATGGATTAGGATTATGTTAGCGTTTTTTTAAGATGCCGGTACGCTCGAAGTCCTGAGGCATTGTATACATGGTGGCCAGTTTCACTAGAACAATCTGCCCACCATCCTTCAACAAATCTGCTGTTACCTGATCGTCCCCAGCTGCCTTCCCCCTTTGCATAGCTCCCATGGCTTTCTTTACTTCTTCCGGTGTTACCTGTGGGATTTCGAATTCCTCTAGACTATTCTCTCTTCCATTATCGTCGTGGGTGCAACTGGTACTGTATAAATCTCTATAGAACTCCTCAGCCACTTGATGCCGCACACTCCTCAGCCACACATGATGGCAGTGCCATCATGTGTGCAAATACGCACTGAATAGGGAAACCTCATTTTATAAACTCAAGGTTTGGCGTCAATAATGCATCACGGTACACACAGTAAACACAGCACTGATGGAACACAAAGAGTGAATGACACTTGAGAGACACTGATGGAGGCAGCGACATAACATGTGCAAGGAGGCACGGCGTAAGCCCACCTCATTTTATATATTCATAATTTGGCCTCGAGAGCACATGGCAGTCGACACAGCTGACACCGCATCGATTGAACCGCACGAGCAAGTGCCACGTGGGAGGCTGTGACATCACGTGTGCCAATATGCACTCATTAAGCACACCTCATTTTATTCATTCATTATTTGGCGTCGTTCATGCATCACAGTATTGATTACACCCGAAGAGCGAGGGACACCTGGGAGACAGTGACATGAGGCAGCAACATGACGTATGCAAGGACGCGGGCACTAAGCACACCTCTTTTTATACATTCACGATTTCGCGCCTAGCGTGCTTGAAGTAGGTACAGGTGCGAGAGCAATGATGAAACACCAAGAGCATGTGACCCGTGGAAAGCAGTGACGGAGGCACTAACACGACGGGTGCAAGGAGTCACGCATTAAGCATATCTCTTATTATGCATTCATAATTTCGCGTTGAGAGTGCATTGTAGTAGGCACCGTAGACACAGCTTCAACGAAACCCGAATAACAGGGGACACGTGAGAAGCAGTGATCGAGGCAATTACATGACGTGCGCAAATGTGCACTCATTAAGCACCCCTCCTTTTATACATTTATGATTTGTTGTCGATAGCGCATCACAGTAGACACCGTAGACACCGCACCGATGAAACCCGAAGAGCGAGTGACACGTGAGAAGCACTCATGGAGGCAGTGGCATAACGTTCGCAATCACGCTGGGAGTAGGCACACCTCATTTCATACGTTCCTGATTTTTAGAATCGAGAGCGCGTCGCAGTAGACACCGCAAGCACGGCACCAGTGAAACCTCCAGAGCAAGTGACACATGAGAGGCTGTGATGACGGCCTTTGTATGACGTGTGCAATGACGCAGGCATTAAGCGAACGTGATTTTCTCCGTTCATGATTTGCCGTAGAGATTGCACACAGTGAACACAGCACCCATGAAACCCCAAGAGCAAGTGACACGCGGGAGGCGGGGTGCATCGCAGTCGACACACTAGAGAAAGCAGCGATAAAACCACAAAAACGAGTGACGCATGGGAGGCAGAGACGGAGCTAGTGACATTAAATGTGCAAGAGCGCACGCACAAACAAAACCTCATTTTATACATTCATGATGTGGCGTCGAGACCGCATCGCAGTAAACACAGTATGAGCAGCACCAGTGAAGCCCCAAGTACAAGTCACACGTGGGAGGCCGTGACGGAGCATTGACATGACATGCACGATGAGGCGCACACTAAGTACCCCTTATTTCATTCAATAATGATTTGGCGTTAGAGTGCATCGCAGTAGACGCAGTACCGATGAAACCCGAGGAGCAAGTGACATGTTGGAGACCGTGACGGAGGCTCTGACATTACATGAACAAGGACGCGAATAATAGGTACCCCTCATTTTATACAATAATTATTTGATGTCTAGTGTGCATCGAAGTAGACGCAGCACCGATGAAACCCGAAGTACAAGTGACACTTGGGAGGCCGTGACAGAGGCCGTGAGATGACATAATCAAGGACGCGCACATTAAGTGCCCCTCATTTTATACAATATAGATTTAGCGTTTAGATTGCATCGCAGTACACGCAGCACCGATGGAAGCCGAAGAGTAATTCGCACGTGCGAGGCCGTCACGGAGGTCGTGACATGACACGCCCAAGGACGCGCACCCTAAGTACCTCTCATTTTATACAATTATTATTTGATGTCTACAGTGCATCGAAGTAGACGCAGAACCGATGAAACCCGAAGAACAAGTGACATGTGAGAGGCCGTGATGAAGGCCGTGAGATGACATAAACAAGGACGCGCACACTATGTACCCCTCATTTTATACAATAATGATTTGCCATTGAGAGTGCATCGCAGTAGACGCAACATCGAAGAAACCCGAAGTGCAATTGACAGGTGGGAGGCCGTGACGGAGGTCGTGACATGACATGCCCAAGGACACGCACCCTAAGTACCCCTCATTTTATACAATAATTATTTGATGTCTAGAGTGCATCGAAGTAGACGCAGCAGCGATGAAACCCGAAGAACAAGTGACGCGTGGGAGGCCGTGACGAAGGCCGTGACATGACATAAACAAGGACGCGCACACTAAGTACCCCTCATTTCATACAACATAGATTTGGCGTTTAGAGTGCACCGCAGTAGACCCAGCATCGACGAAACCCGAAGAGCGAGTGACATGTGGGAGGCTGTGACGGAGGCCGTGAAATGACATGAAGAAGTGCGCGCACACTAAGTACCACTCTTTTGTACAATATAGATTTGGCGTTTAGAGTGCGAACACCTTCAAGATTTCTAAAAATTCGCTCTGTCAGATAGCACAATTTTACTCAATGAGCTGGTCTACTTGAAGAGGCGCACATTACTGGCACAAAAAGTAAAATTAAATTAGAATAATTAGAAAAATTATTCATTTAGCATTCAACTAATGCGCTTGTGGCACATATTGTAATAAACAAATTCTAGCGGGTAAGACGGCAAGGCATATCCACTTGAAAAGAAGCATGTGGATGACACCATTTAAGAAATATGCGCCGTCAAACTTGCGGTCGAAATTCACTGTCGTTCTACTTACTTTCATAATGGAACGCTTCATGAATTGAAGCTCAAAAGTACATCGTAGCGTTCAGGAAGCCAAACTACCTGGGGGAAGAACTACCGATTTATTGCGCACGTGTACATATATAGGATTTCGAAAGACGTGTGTCTTTTTGTCAAAAGCAGATGAGTTGTTTGAGTAGAATGCTGAGGAAATGGCGCATGCGATTTGACGTACGATGCGCGCCACACGTATAGCGCTCTGCGCCCAAGATACTATACACCTTGGTCCGTTCGAAAAAACAAAAGAAGAAACGGGAAAAGAACAGCAATGAAAATTGTCGGTCACTTTAGTTCAAGGCACTTGCGCGAAGTTCTGGTCGTAGGCCAGATGTTGAGGTGGTGGTCGTTGTTTGAGCGACCTCCGTGGGGCTGGTGTGGACGAGACACTAAATGGGGCCCCGGGCTCCGCGGGAATAGACGCGGCTGTACATTCTGTGTAGCGAGGTGCCAACACGTGTCTTTAGCCCAAGTTTCCCTCGTAGTCATGGTCATCGTCTACCTGGACGTTACATCACAAGGGCTCCCGGATCGGTAGCAGGTACTGTCGGTTGCTCGTCAACACAGTGCCGTTTTATGTGACAACTGTATACGACCTGGGGTGACCAGCAGGTTTGTGAACCTTTGCTTTCGTCGCCCCTGCACCTTTCTTGAACCAGACCGTACCTCCCAGGCTTAGGTCCATTGGCCTCCAGAGTAGTCTGTCTGAAGGTGCCAGAGCACCTCGTGACTGGGGTTGCCTTGAACGTCGGGAATTGTAGTGCGGA